>NC_090651.1:150084233-150425483 GCF_040937935.1 Hyperolius riggenbachi | reverse complement strand
GTTAGATGCAGTGAGGTGGGTTCACTGAACAGTAAAGGTAGTTAGATGCAGTGAGTTTGGTTCACTGAACAGTAAAGGTAGTTAGATGCAGTGAGCTGGGTTCACTGAACACAACAGGTAGTTAGATGCAGTGAGGTGGGTTCACTCAACAGTAAAGGTAGTTATATGCAGTGAGGTGGGTTCACTCAACACAACAGGTAGTTAGATGCAGTGAGGTGGGTTCAATGAACAGTAAAGGTAGTTAGATGCAGTGAGCTGGGTTCACTGAACACAACAGGTAGTTAGATGCAGTGAGGTGCGTTCACTCAACAGTAAAGGTAGTTATATGCAGTGAGATGGGTTCACTCAACACAACAGGTAGTTAGATGCAGTGAGCTGGGTTCACTCAACACAACAGGTAGTTAGATGCAGTGAGGTGGGTTCACTCAACAGTAAAGGTAGTTATATGCAGTGAGGTGGGTTCACTCAACACAACAGCTAGGTATATGCAGTGAGGTGGGTTCACTGAGCACAACAGGTAGTTAGATGCAGTGAGCTGGGTTCATTCAACACAAAGCTAGGTATATGCAGTGATGAGGTGGGTTAAGTAAACACAACAGGTACTGGGTATATGCAGTACTGGGTAGTACAATGTGCAGCTCCCTGTCACACACACAGGTAGTCACTGAATGTGCTGGGCTGCTGGCAGTGGCACACACACTATGAATTAGCAAGGCTGTGCATGCAACAAAAGTGTCAGTTTGACACACAGAAAAAAAAAGTACAGGATGAGCTCTGAAAAGAGCTGTTGAGGGGTGCTATAAAAGCAATAATAATCAGGCAGGAGCAAGCTAAGCAGCCAAGAACCTAACTAATCTGTCCCTAGGAGAACAAGTCTGCAGCAGCTGTCCCTAGTCTGTCTCTAGCAAGCACACGAGTGAGTGTAATGGCCGGCGAACCTGCCTTATATAAGGGGTGGGGGGTGGGGCTCCAGGGCTTAGTGTAGCCTGAATGGCTACAATGTGCCTGCTGACTGTGATGCAGAGGGTCAAAGTTGACCCTCATAGTGCATTATGGGGCGAATCGAACTTCCGCAAAAGTTCGTGAACCACCAAAGTTCGCCTGGAACCGTTCGCCGGCGAACCGTTCGGCCGATCTCTAATTGGAAGTGAGACATTAATCAAATGATACACCCCTATATATAATTGGATAGGCTGGGTGGCTACAAGTATATGAACCCTAAGTGGAGTAATTTTACTTTTTTTTTACTTTTGAAACATCACTTACTAACTTGGAAACAAGACACTGAGCAAATGACTCTCTCCCTGTATAACTAATCTGTGTGATGACATATACGTGAACACTAATTAAAGAAATTAGATTTTGATTTTATGATTGTTTTGAAAATCTTAAAGACAGTTCAAGAGCAATGATGACGAGGATGATGTGCAGTTAAAAATGGTTATGGCTATAAAATGTAAGCAGCACTGTTTGATGCCTGGTATAATATATGCAATAGCAAATCTAATACAATTCGCCCCACTTACAGCACAAAGCAATGACAATTATTATAACGGGTAGTTTTAATGTTAGAGTTATTTGCCCTTTTTGGACACTAATAGGGTGCTACAATGCTCAGGGCATTATGGGATAGCCTGGTGAGTCTGCTGAATTTCTAATATGAATATCACCATATTGTCATTTGGTACAGATCCAACTGAATTAAAATATTTATGAATCATTTACCCAAATCCAAACAACAATACCACTTGCTACTATTGCTGTATGAATCACCTCAAATCTTCTGAATATTTTTAAGCGGATGGGGTGACTTAGTTTAATCTATTAGCCCCACAGGTTGCTTTAAAGTAATCCTGTTTGATACTTTACTCAGTAGTGGTAAGCCCCTGGATTGCCCCGAAGCTTCCTGGGTCCTTCTACATGGCACCGATCAAGGGCTGGCCCTCCCTCTATACCTATGCTACCCAGCAGGTCAAGTAGGTTTCTAATGGCCGAGAGTGTGGCATTGGACAATGCAACTGCACTGGGCATGCACAAGTAGGATCTGTGTATTGACCAGAAGAGAGAAGCACTTATGCACATCAGTTTTAGGAGAACTTACATCACATATGCAGCGCATTTGAGCAAGTATTGCTCAATATTCCCAATGTAAGTGGTGAAAGTACTGGTAAAATGTTTGTGTGCTGCCTTCAACCCCATATAGCTTTTCATGATCCAAACGAACAATCTACCTTAGAAAACCACCTTATAATTGAAAAACAAGAATGGGCAGGAATTCCTGAGAAAAAAACACAGAGACACCGGGATCCCAAATAGTGTAGTATGTTCGAAGGATGGAAAGAGGAAGTCAATTATAATGAGTAATTACTCACAAACGTGGGTTGCAAGAAAAGCAACCATCAACTGCGCCTTAGGAGGATACCGCCTCCAAACGAGTACAGGTCGCCGCCTGTACTGGTTGCACACTGCATAAAAAGACCTGGAGCCCGGGGGTCCAGGAAGGATTCCCCTCAAGGAGGGGTGTGATAAGAACAACACACAGTGGAGAGGCGCCCCAAGAGTAATAAAAGTTAAGTTTGAAACCAACTTGAGGTGGCTTACCTCAGACAAGAAATCACTTATGGTACAGTAAGAAATTAATTTATTAAGCACAAGGCAACGCGTTTCGTGAAATCCAACTCATTTCATCACTATGCCGGGTGAAGATAAACATCTAGCATCGGCCACCTCTTCACTAGCATCGGGCGCCCGATGCTAGATGTTTATCTTCACCCGACACAGGGATTGGCCTGATGAAGTCAGTTGGATCTCACAAAACACATTGCCTTGTGCTTAATTAATTAATTTCTTACTGTGCCATAAGTGATTTCTTGTCTGAGGTAAGCCACCTCACGTTGGTTTTAAACTTAACTTTTATGACTCTTGGGCGCCTCTCCACCGGGTGTTATAATTGAAAAATCTAACATATCTATATACACATATGCAAACTGCGTTGAAGCATGGAGCAGTGCCGAGTCATTTACAACTTTGTGTAACCATGCATGGCTAATCATATTTTTTATAAGTGATGATTTTCATGCAAATAGTTGTTGGGTAGTAGAGGGAAGAACTGCATGTGTATATTCAATTGGAATATGTTTCTTAATTAAATTTAATAAGGCTAGCTCTTTAAATTCAGAAAAAAACAAACATATTATTACATTTACTGCCTAACTGTTTTATGACCCTCATTATTGTGATTTATGTGTTTCCAATAGACCATGTCAATAGTAATTGCTATGTGTCCCTTGTGCTTATAATGTATTGTATTTAACATAGAAATATGGTGATAAATTGCTTTCCAAGCAAAAGCCATTTCATTCTATGTAAATCAGCTATGTTTCTGTATGAGTTATTAAAGAACCTGCATTATTAACAGGGAAAATTACTTTGTCCGTTAGATTCTGTGTGTACAAATAAATGGTTTTATCATGATGGTGTTTACAGAGTACATATGTGCATATTGTGGGCTTATCTCCTGCTGTTGTTTACATGTTACACATATGCTGTACTTCAGATTTTTCTGCTTAAAAATTATGTTGTATGTTATGTCTGTTGACCAAATCTGCCGCTCTTCCAAAGCCGCATGCACGCCAATGCGTATGTGACGTCACACGGCAGCAGCATCTATGGAAGAGCAGCGGCCTGTGTCACGGTCGGATGGGCACTACGACATAGGACAGGTGATCTATAAACGCACATATGCACACAGCACACAGCACACATGTACATGGCAAGGTGGCGTATGCAGTGGACTCGGCCGATTCCCGAGAGATTTTATGCTGAAATCGATTGGGAATTGGCCTGCGGTGTATGGGCAGCTGACAGATCTCTCTCCAATCAGATTCGATCCGAGAGAGATTTGTCATATCTACCTATCATCGCCTGACGTATGGCTGCCTTAAAGGACCACTATCGTGAAAATCGTAAAATTTAAAATACATGTAAACACACACAAATAATAAGTATCTTTATTCCAGAGTAAAATGAGTTATACATTACTTTCCTCCTATGTTGCTCTCAATTACAGTAGGTAGTAGAAATTTGACAGAACTGACAGGTTTTGGACTAGCCCATCTCCTCAAGGGGGATTCTCATGGTTTTGTTTATTTTCAAAAGCACTTAGTGAATGGCAGTTGCACTGTCCAACTGTCAAAAAAGTGTGCAGCGAGCAGAGAGGCTGGCCATCATCATTGTACAGATCCTTTTCAGGGAATGTTTTTATAAAGAATAAAAGCCTTGCTGAGAATTTCCCACGAATAGATGGACTAGTCCAAAACCTGTAGGTTCTGTCAGATTTATACTACCTACTGTAAGTGACAGCAACATAGGACAGAAGTAATTTATGGCTCACTTTACTCTGGAAGAAACATGCTTCTTATTTGTATATGTTTACATGTATTTAAATTTAAATTTTTTTTGTGGTCCTTTAAAGAGTAACTGTCAGGCTGCAGAAGCTAATTTAAACCTCTATTCTCCTGTGTTAAACAGTTTAGACAGAAGCCAAAAGACATTACTAAAGATAAAAATCTCTCTTACATTTAATGTGTGCTTATCACCAAAGCTAAGCTCCTAAGGAGGACGCAAGCCGCATTCCATACTGCAAAGCATTCTGGGGCCCTCCCCTCGGCTGCTAAGGAGAAGACGGGATCAAGTTTCAGCAGCTTCTAAACTCACAGCACAGATAAATCTCCGGGAAGATTACTCTGCAGGAGTCCGCTATTGTTCCTAGCCACATGGCTCATTAATATTCACTGCACACTGTGTTATTCTGTACGAGCTGTTCTGTGATCAGAAGCAGGCAGGACATGACGACACATTTGGCTTCACAAACATGGAACCTGCCATGGGCTGTCAGGAGCATCATTCTCTGCATATACTATATACAAATTCTGTGAAATCCAAACGTGGACAGTGAAATGCATATGTAATGTAAGTACAGCCAATCTTTAGCTACTGATATATGTGTTTATTTTCTCTGAGACCTTATACCTAACAGCTCCTCTTTAAGGTCTATTAGAGTTGTAATAATAGTAGATGAAATTGTTTGTGGAGCTATCAGCAAATTCAAACACAATTAGTGAATTAAGTTCCTCTTTAAAATTTACCTGTAGGGAAAAAGTGCCTCATTTAGATATTTACCTCAGTGACGGAAAGCCTCTGGATAATCCAGGGCTTCCATCGCCCCCCTCTTCTTCACCAATCCAGTGCTGGGATCCCCTGGCCTGTTGAGTGGTGCTCGCGGCCTTGCTCCCATCCAGGAATGAACGTGATCACACTGTGCAGGCGCAGAAAATCTCACATCTGCACAGCAACTCGGACTTGGCCTTTTCCAACAAGCACGAGTGGCTTTGTGCGACTGTGCAGGTGTGAGATGACCTGCGTCTGTACAGTGCTGTGCTTGTCCAGTCAGACGAAAGCTCAGCAGCAAACTTCTAGAGGGTTGGTGGTCTCGAGGAGGAAGTGGGAGGTCTCTGCAAGTATCTGGCTTTTACGTTTGTAAAACTTACTGGTTTTAACGCGGCCCGGTTCACATTTGCGTTTTTTACCAAAACAGACCAGATGTCCGGATCCGTTACGCCCAGATCCGGTCCGGATGCATCAGGCTGCAATCTGGATCAAGTCAGGATCCGGTCCGTTTGCATCCGGATTTTCATCCGTTACGGATCCGGTTGCTATCCGGATCTGTTTTTTAAAGAGATAAGACTATATAAATTACTGAGGTCTGGGAGGTCTGCAGAAGCTCTGGAGTCATTGTTGGAGACAGCCTGACGTGTGGAGACCATCCTTGGATAGAGAGACTGCAGTTGGACCATGGATCCAGTGTATTTTTACTAATTTTACCTGGGAATTGTCTCCTTTTTAATTTTTACCTACTACTATGTGGGAAGGAAGCGTGCTCCTCGCAGGAGATGGTGGGTGCACCCTCTACTCATGAGAAGGCAAAGGAAGGGAGAGTTCCAGACCCTCTACCAGGACCTTAGACGACACCCAGAGAAGTTCTACAGCTATACCCGGCTGTCCATACCCCTGTCAGTATCCAGACCTAAACACACCAACCCCACCATCCCTAAACACCCCACCCTCACCCCCACAACTCCTCACCCCTGTATACCTAGCTAAACATACCACCCTCACCCTCCACAAAACACCCAGACCCCTCTAAACACACCTCCCCCATCCTCCAATGCTGGGCCCATGTGTCACCATCCAAAATGGCCGCTATCACCATAGAAAACGCTACGGAAGTGGGGTAGATAAGCCGGATTTTATAGCCAGTGTGTTGTGTCATTTTAGTTTCTCATTGGTTTCTGCTGTGCGGATGGTGTAGGCAGGATCCGGTCCGGGTGCGGCGGCCGGATGAAACCTACGGCAAAAATAGAGCAGGTTGGAAAAATCCGGACCGTGGCCCAGAGTCCGGATCCGGTCAGGATCCGGTCAGTGAGGAACGGATGAGTGTGTACGGATCCATAGAGTTACATTGGATCGCCGAACGTCCGTTCCGTTTGTACAGTATACGGTCCGGAAAATCCTGACGGCGAACGCCAATGTGAACCAGGCCTTAAATACTTAACCCTTCCCCCGCACAAATACCTGTCCTGATCCGTAACCCTTAACCAGGGGTCTAGTCCTGGGAAAAGAAGTGAGTTGGACTCACCTAGAAAACCCATGCACCGTGCCAAAAAATGGGCGTGGTCAAGCATACTGTGGGCGTGGTCATGGGTGGGGCCAAATATACATGACCTTAGCAGTGATGTAAAAGGAAAAGGTCTGCCGGGGAAGTTTGAGCTCTGCCGTAGTGTATCCCCCCAAAATAGATGTAATCTGACAGCATTTCACCAAAAAGACACATAATCTGGTAGAAGTTCCTCCAAAATACAGATAATATGGCAGTGGTTCCCCCAAAATAGATAATGTGGCAGCAGCAGTTCCCCCAACATACACAATTTGGAAGCAGTTCCACAAAATATGCGAAACCTGGCAGCGGAACACCCAAAATACATATAATCTGGCAGCAGTGGTCCCCCAAACATACACAATCTGGCAGCATTTCCCCAAAATACGCATAATCTGGCAGCAGCCGTTCCCGTAACATACACATAATCTGGCAGCTGTTCCCCAAAATACACATAATCTGGCAGCAGCCGTTCCCGTAACATACACATAATCTGACAGCAGTTCCCCCAAAATAGGTGCCCCCAGCATAGGTAGCCAGGTCTATAGGTGTCCCCAGTATAAGTAGCCATGAGTATAGTAGTCCCCAGTATATGTAGCCAGAGGTATATGTGCCTAGTATATGTAGCCAGGGGTATATGTCCCCAGTATATGTAGCCAGGGGTATACGTGCCCAGTATATGTAGCCAGGGGTATACGTGCCCAGTATATGTAGTCAGGGGTATATGTCCCAGTATATGTAGCCAGGGGTATATGTCCCCAGTATATGTAGCCAGGGGTATACATGTCCAGTATATGTAGCCAGGGGTATACGTGCCCAGTATATGTAGCCAGGGGTATACATGCCCAGTATATGTAGTCAGGGGTATATGTCCCAGTATATGTAGCCAGGAGTATATGTGCCCAGTATATGTAGCCAGGGGGATATGTGCCCAGTATATGTAGTCAGGGGGTATATGTCCCCAGTATATGTAGCCAGGGGGTATATGTCCCCAGTATATGTAGCCAGGGGGTATATGTGCCCAGTATATGTGGCCAGGGGGTATATGTGCCCAGTATATATAGTCAGGGGGTATATGTCCCCAGTATATGTAGCCAGGGGGTATATGTGCCCAGTATATGTAGTCAGGGGGTATATGTCCCCAGCATATGTAGTCAGGGGGTATATGTGTCCAGTATATGTAGCCAGGGGGTATATGTCCCCAGTATATGTAGCCAGGGGGTATATGTGCCCAGTATATGTAGTCAGGGGGTATATGTGCCCAGTATATGTAGTCAGGGGGTATATGTCCCCAGTATATGTAGTCAGGGGGTATATGTGTCCAGTATATGTAGCCAGGGGGTATATGTCCCCAGTATATGTAGCCAGGGGGTATATGTGCCCAGTATATGTAGTCAGGGGGTATATGTCCCCAGTATATGTAGTCAGGGGGTATATGTCCCCAGTATATGTAGTCAGGGGGTATATGTGTCCAGTATATGTAGCCAGGGGGTATATGTGCCCAGTATATGTAGCCAGGGGGTATATGTGCCCAGTATATGTAGCCAGGGGGTATATGTCCCCAGTATATGTAGCCAGGGGGTATATGTGCCCAGTATATGTAGCCAGGGGGTATATGTCCCCAGTATATGTAGTCAGGGGGTATATGTCCCCAGTATATGTAGTCAGGGGGTATATGTCCCCAGTATATGTAGTCAGGGGGTATATGTGCCAGAATAGGTAGCCAGGTGTCCCCCCAGCAGGAGGGGAGCAGCGCAGAGAAGACAGAGAGCTGTGAGCAGCGGGGGAGAAGGGGGCCATCTCCCCCCCTTCTCTCACCTCGGGGCTCTCCTTCCCTCGCTCTCCCCTCCACAAGTAATGTGCGGGCAGCCGGCAGCGGGCGGGACTTACCTCTCCTCGTCGTCGGAACACCGGATCTGCATGCTGCAAGTCTGGTTTGGTTCAGACCAGAGCAGCGGCACGCAGATCCGGCGCCGGAACGAGGAGAGGCAAGTCCCGCTCGCTGCCGGCTGCCCGCGCACATTACTTGTGGAGGGGAGACTAAGGAAGGAGAGCCCGGAGGTGAGAGAAGGG
This sequence comes from Hyperolius riggenbachi, assembly GCF_040937935.1. Classification (NCBI taxonomy): domain Eukaryota; kingdom Metazoa; phylum Chordata; class Amphibia; order Anura; family Hyperoliidae; genus Hyperolius; species Hyperolius riggenbachi. The sequence goes on along the minus strand of NC_090651.1, from coordinate 150,416,695 downwards.
GGGGAGATGGCCCCCTTCTCCACCGCTGCTCACAGCTCTCCCTCTACTGCGCTGCTCCCTCCACACAAGCCAGCGTGGACGGCGTCCACCCTAGGGAAACAGTAAGTGGACGCCGTCCACGCGTGTCCACGCCCCACTCGACCCCTGCCCTTAACCCTTCCTTCCGCACAAACCCGGGTCCTGATACCTAACCTTTGAACCTCCCCCCCCCCCCTTCACATGGCAAGAAAAGGACAAGATATACAATACATATCGCGGGCGCCCAAACCACATCAAAGGAAAGAAAAAAAAAGCAACATCGGTAAATATTGGGCGCAGACGCGAACCCAAATTTTTGATTTGGAGCTGGCTTGCAGATATTTTATGTAGAAGCTAATGGCGGTGCCAGATTTGTCCAGGAGGTGGATTTGCCTGATTTGACTGATACCCTTCAGCTAACTTATGAAATGTATTAAAGCAACATTTTAAAAATGTTGTAGTTAAGTTATTGATTGTGGCAATTGTTTTCAGGGCGGGTTCAAATTGTTTTTTATTAAATCTTGAAAACAACAGGTAACAATACACCAAAATCAGACAAAAAGAATGATTTAAAGGACGGGTTTAACTACAAATTATGCGCCCCCAGCAAAACTTTGGTGCCCCTCCATGGCTGCATCCTTTCCTTTCCCTTGCCTACCTCCTGGTGACCCTCACAGCCTGGGGACCCATCTTACATGGGTCATATGACAAGTGTGGACACTGTAATCTAAACAACCATAACAAGTGTAACCACAAAAACATCTGATCTGAAGGATGAGCCATTTTATCAGGGGGAGTGAAATAGTTGTTGGGTCCCCTTACAGTTCTGGGCCTCCCTGTGGTTGCAGGAACGGCTCCCCTGTAGTTATGCCTCTAATTAAAATAATAAGTGCACCTAAACAGTATACTGACTAAAAGGCCACCATTGCCTCATCACTCCAGTAATTTCTCCCATCTATTTTGCCTGTGGTGCCTAATCACTTATGGCAGCTGGCATGGTGATTATTAACTTACCTTGCTGCTATTTCCTCTTCCTGTTAAATGATCAAGTGGACAACTTCTCCAGCCATTTCAGTAGAGAGGCTGTGTATGGTCTGCAGTGTAAAGTCACAGACCAGCTAGGGGGCAGCAGAGCAGTAGGAAAAGTATACTAGACACCTGGGGCCATATGCAATTCAGTTTTTCACCTGAGTTTTCTCCTAGGAGATAATTTTTCATTTTCAAATTAAAATAACTTTCCAGCACTTTTCAACTAAAAAAATACCAAAAAGTAAATTAAAAAGGACTTTCAAAATCATTTTGAGAATTTTCTTGCTTTCTGATGGCTTAAAATGCTTTTTATTAACAAATTTAAAAATATCACCTAGGAGAAAACTCAGGTGAAAAAGTGAATTGTATATGGCCCCTGGTACCTGAAGCTGTAGAGGAGTGATAGCAAACATTAGCACCTTGGTAGGACATCTATGTAACGGATGTTCTATTTTACAAGAAAAACAAAAGTTTGCTTTCCTAAAACAGAAAGAATTTGCGATAATTCAGGTTGGAGAGAGCTTGAGATGTCTCCCAGAGCGACACTGCTGAATATATGCAAATTAACCATTGTACGCTTAGAAGCTAAACACACCTCCAGAACCACTGGAATGCAATGATGTGTCAGCTTGTTAATTTGTACAGAGCCATAATAATCCAACATGCATACAGACTGTTTCGGATTGTTTAATCCTCATCAGTGCATGGCATGGATTAATTTGGCTCTACTATTTTACAAGAACACAGCCACAATTGGACATACATTGCAGCAGATGATAGCTTAGAGCAGAGTTGTATGGAAGCTGCACATTCTTTGTGTACTGAACTTCTTTTTTTAAATGTGTGTATTGCCAGGGGAAATGTTTCCAAGCGCAACCTACACCACTCAGTTCCTTAACCTCCTTAGCGGTAGCTCCGTGTGTGACACGGGGTAAGTCGCCGGAGGGTGCCGCTCAGGCCCTGCTGGGCCGATTTACTTAATTTTTTTTTTGCTGGACGCAGCTAGCACTTTGCTAGCTGCGCCAGCACCCCGATCGCCGCCGCGCGCCCGATCGCCGCTATCCGGTGCGGCGCGCGCCCCCCCCCCCCCCAGACCCCGAGCGCTGCCTGGCCAATCAGTGCCAGGCAGCGCCGAGGGGTGGATCGGGTCTCCCAATGACGTCCCGACGTCGCTGACGTCGGTGACGTCATTCCGCCCCGTCGCCATGGCGACGGGGGAAGCCCTCCAGGAAATCCCGTTCTTTGAACGGGATTTCCTGATCGCCTATCGCCGGAGGCGATCGGCGGGGCTGGGGGGATGCCGCTGAGCAGCGGCTATCATGTAGCGAGCCCTCGGCTCGCTACATGATTTAAAAAAAAAATAATTAAAAAAAAACTGCTGCGCTGCCCCCTGGCGGTATTTTTCATACCGCCAAGGGGGTTAAGGCAATGTGAGGTTCTAGATAGGGTCAGGGCCGGCGCTACCATTAAGGCAAAGGAGGCAGCTGCCCCAGGGCCCCAGAGCTTGTAGGGGCCCCCAGTGGCTACAAGAGGAAAAAAAAAATTTTCAAATCGGCCTTATAGTTTTTGAGAAAATCGATTTTAAAGTTTCAAAGGAAAAAAAAATACACATTTAAAAACCTGCCGACTTTAATGGTTAATAGCAAATCCACCTTAAATGCTAGAAACCCTAAATTTGCAGGATATGTTAAGGAGATCATTAGGAATAGGAGGAAAAAACAATTTTTCAAAAATACCTTATAGTTTTTGAGAAAATCGATTTTAAAGTTTCAAAGGAAAAAAGTATACTTTTAAATGCGGTAAATGTCACTTTTAGTAGCAAACCTAACGGTAGTGTAATTTTACATGCATCAAACGAAAGCGCAATAAATTTCCTGACGGGGTTTCCAGGGGATCTATACGCAGCCGCAGCGCTTTGGCCAGGGATCGCTATACAGCCGCAATATAGCTGTATGAAGATCCCTGGCATTTTTTCCTATTTTCCCAATTTTTTTTTTTATGTTTAGAGTGTGGGAATTTTTTTTTTTTTTAAATTATGTGGGGTCCCCCCTCCTGAAACTTTTTAACCCCTTGTCCCCCATGCAGGCTGGGATAGCCAGAATGTGGAGCTCCGACCGATTGGGACTTCACACCCTGACTATACCAGCTGCAAAAAAGGTCCCATAATGCCGATTTTTGTTCCGGGGTATATGTTGGGGATGGGGCAGGTTTATTTTGCCCTGGGGCCCCATTGTTGCTTAAACTGGCCCTGGATAGGGTTAAACAAAGTGACAAAAGACTCAACAACTATTCTATCCTAATATTAGTTTAAAGATGATAATGCAATAGTCATTGAATAAATTACATGTCCTGGTTTCTTTGTTTCCATTCCTGAATTAGTGCAAGAAGGAGGTATTAAGCAGCTGAGTTGATATGTCCTGTGGTTAGGTTTGTGTTCCTGTTCAGAAGGTACGTCCTTTAACTATAATCTGCTAATCTAAAGCAGAACTCTAGCACGATTACATATAGCTGAGCAAAGAGTGCATATGTTACGGCCAGAACCCGAAGTTTGGCCAGAACTAGAAGTGGCCGGCCACTTCGGGTTCTGGCCGGCCAATGCGCGAACTGGCCGCTGCGCTGCGGCCAATGTGAGAAATGAAACAATTCCTGTAAGGTTTAATGTGATGTTGTGGCCGCAGCGCAGCGGGGCAAAATGTATTACACATCTTTACTTTATTCAATGGCATTAAGCCGCCCGGCTTTTTCCTCTGCCTCTCTCTCCTCCCCCCCCTCCCGCCTCTCTCTCTCCTTCTCTTTATGGGCACAGCCGGGCGGGGACACGCGTGTCCCTCCGGAGTCGGGCGGCTTAATGCCATTGAATAAAGTAAAGATGTGTGATACATTTTGCCCTGCTGCGCTGCGGCCACAACATCACATTAAACCTTACAGGAATTGTTTCATTTCTCACATTGGCCGCAGCGCAGAGGCCAGTTCGCGCATTGGCCGGCCAGAACCCGAAGTGGCCGGCCACTTCTAGTTCTGGCCAAACTTCGGGTTCTGGCCGTAACACATATACGATGCAGAAATTATCAATTTTGTAGGCGTTTGGTCTTTGTCATTTTCCCTTCCAGTTTGTTAGTCTCTGGAATAAAGCCCCTCTGTGTTGCACAGCCAGTTTGCCCCTGCCCCATGACTTATGACCACTCAACCTCAGCAGGAAATATAAGTAAGGATGAGCTCCACCAAAAACATTTTCACATTGATAATTAGCATTTTTGCCTGACTTTTACTAGCAAAAATGATAACTTTAGCAAAATGTGTTTTCTTGTGCCCATATATTTTTTGCAAATGTTCCCAGGTGTGAGAAGGTGATGTTTGCAAAAATTTGGGGAAATAGAAGTGGTCATATTTGTTCACTACTAATCAAATTTTTATAAGAGTGTGCACAGCAGGAGTTTGTGGGGGTTGGAGGGGCTGCAGTGCATGTGATGTGTGCGTGTTTGTATGCTTGTGTGCTTGGTGTGTGCATCATTTCTGTACATGAGCAGTTTGAAAGCAAGTTTTTTGTGTGCGTTTTTGTGAGTGTGTGCATGTGTGTGTGGCGTGTGTATGTCTGTGTTGGGCATGTTTGTGTGTGTGGTGTGTGCATGTCTGTGGTGTGTACATGTTTGTGTGTGTGTGTGTGTGCGCATGGAGAGGGTGTGTGCGGTGCATATGCTTGTGTGTGTGTTTTGTGTTTCTTTATCAGCTTAAACACTTTTAGGGTCCTTTTACACTTTTAATCACTTGCTCTCAGTTAAAACAGAAAGAAAACTGATTTTCAACGCAAGTCCCATGTTTTCCTATGGCACCTTTCCCACTTAACGCGTTTTAACGGAAATCTTCTTCCCAATGCACTGCTATGGAAAAAACGCGCACTAACGCGTACCAACGCATACTGATGCATACCAACTGATTAAGTATAAAAGGGCCCTTATTATTTGTCATAATGTGGCTTGCATAGTAAAAAGTAATTTACTCTAAAAATGATTTATAATGAAAACATGTCACATTAGTCTGGTGACATAAGGAAGAGCATAGTCAGTATGGTCCTGCAGGGGTTCATATAACTTACAGGAAAAATAACAACATGACCAGCGAAAGACAAAGAAGAGAGGAATAACTGGAAAAGGAATGTAGTAAATGTGATACAAAAGTGTCTGAAGTACGTATTCTTCCACCATCTGGGATTTGCAATAAAGTGGAAGTAAATGGGAACTTCCTGCTCTGTAAAAGAAAGAATAGGACAACTTGGGAATTTCCATTAAAGCTTTGGATGACCTGAAATGGTAGAGGTATTGTTTATTATTTCCCTGGATGGAAATTATTTTTTACAATTAAAAACATTCTGAACTTACCGTATCCTGTACTTGCACAGTCCACTTATGTTGCATTTTCTCAAAGTATACTAGAGACTTAAACGAAAAACAGATTTTTGGTCACTTTTATTTCTGTTTTCCAGACATTTTCATTTTTATAAATGTATCAGTGTTGCTTGCGAATTTTCGCCCAAGTCATTTTCGCATCGAAAATCCCGTTTTAGAATTCGGCGAATTTTCGCGAAAATCTTCAGAAATATTTGCGTTTTCGACCAGCATCGAAAATTAAAGTATGCGGATGCTTATGCCCTTATGCGGAAAAATGTCCGCAATAATCCGCAAGAAACGTCGCTAACGCGAAAATAACGGGCATTAGGCGAAAATTAACGTGAAAATATTCGATCGAAAATTCACCTGTCGAAACGAAATTAGGCGAAAATTCGGCGAAAAGAATTTGTGCATTTTTGCTTATTACTGAAATGTATGTTTTATATTATATCATTTTTTTACTAAGCCATAATGGTCACTGGTATTCTGTATTCTCCAATAAGTCATGCATGCCTGAGATGGGTTGTTTTTAGGCATAGGCACATCAGGCAGTTGCCCAAGGAGATACTTGAGCGAAGAAGCATGAGTAAGTTAATCTTATGCTGGGTACACACCATTAGTTTTTCCTCTCGATGGATGGATCCGATAGATAATTTCCGACATGTTCAATATTCCTTCTGATTGATTCTGCACTCAATTTCTCATAGAAGTGGATGGAAAAAGATAAGAAAAACTAGCGGAAGATAAGAGAATCGAGCACAGAATCGATCAGAAAAATCGATCAGGTGAAAATTTGAGTGGAAAAATGTTTTGTGTGCACCCAGCATAAGGATAGTGTGCTCAATAGAGATTGCGCGAACCTCAGATTTTGGGTTTGCGGACTGCAGACGCGGACTTCCACAACAGTTCGAGTTCGCGCAAACGGGGCGAACCGCCATAAACTTCAATGGGCAGGAGAATTTTAAAACCTACAAAGACAGTTATTGGCCACAAAGTGATGGAAAAGCTGCTTCAAGGAGTCTAACACCTGGAGGGGGGTATGGCGGAGTGGGATACATGCCAAAATTACATATTTGACACAGAGTAGGGTTATAATACAGTATGCTGGGCCTGGCACAGTACAGCAAGGGCCAGCTGCGACAGACAGGGCTGTATCTATGCATTGTCACCCACAAAGAGAGCTATGGTCAGGGGCGTCGCTAGCCCTATTTTAGGGTGGCACGTGCCCCCAATCTGTCCTGGGGTGCCACGGATCTCAGCGGCTCCCTCCAGCCGCCACGTCACTCAGACCTCAGGATCAGGCGGCGAGCCGGCGACCAATCGTGCGGGCGCTAGGACCCAGCGCCCGCACTGATATGCGGAAGTGACATCACTTCCGCATATAGAGCGGGTGCGTCCGGCGCCCACTCGTACTACTGGTCGGGTCGCCGCTGATCCTGAGGTCTGACTACACTGCCAGGTGAGGGGGGAGCGGCAGCGGCGGCTAGAGGGGGGGCCTCCCTGTCACTCACTCACTACCTAAAGGGTCTCCCTGTCACTCACTCACTACCTAAAGGGACTCCCTGTCACTCACTCACTACCTAAAGGGACTCCCTGTCACTCACTCACTGCCTAAAGGGGCTCCCTGTCACTCACTCACTACCTAATGGGGCTCCCTGGCACTCACTCACTACCTAAAGGGGCTCCCTGGCACCCACTCACTGCCTAAAGGGGCTCCCTGGCACTCACTAACTGCCTAAAGGGGCTCCCTGGCACTCACTCACTACCTAAAGGGGCTCACTGGCACTCACTCACTACCTAAAGGGGCTCACTGGCACTCACTCACTGCCTAAAGGGGCTCCCTGGCACTCACTCACTACCTAAAGGGGCTCCCTGGCACTCACTCACTACCTAAAGGGGCTCCCTAGCACTCACTCACTACCTAAAGGGGCTCCCTGGCACTCACTCACTACCTAAAGGGCCTCCCTGTCACTCACTCACTGCCTAAAGGGGCTCCCTGGCACTCACTCACTGCCTGAAGGGGCTCCCTGGCACTCACTCACTACCTAAAGGGTCTCCCTGGCACTCACTCACTGCCTGAAGGGGCTCCCTGGCACTCACTCACTGCCTGAAGGGGCTCCCTGGCACTCACTCACTGCCTAAAGGGGCTCCCTGGCACTCACTCACTGCCTAAAGGGGCTCCCTGGCACTCACTCACTACCTAAAGGGGCTCCCTGTCACTCACTATCGGGGTCCCTGTCACTCACTACCTAACTGGAGGCGCCTGTCACTCACTAGCTAACCTGGGGGTCCCTGTCACTCACTACCTAACTTGGGGGGCTACCATATTAAGGGGGCACTCACTCACTCACTCACTACCTAAAGGGTCTCCCTGGCACTCACTCACTGCCTGAAGGGGCTCCCTGGCACTCACTCACTGCCTAAAGGGGCTCCCTGGCACTCACTCACTGCCTAAAGGGGCTCCCTGGCACTCACTCACTGCCTAAAGGGGCTCCCTGGCACTCACTCACTGCCTAAAGGGGCTCCCTGGCACTCACTCACTGCCTAAAGGGGCTCCCTGGCACTCACTCACTGCCTAAAGGGGCTCCCTGGCACTCACTCACTACCTAAAGGGGCTCCCTGTCACTCACTATCGGGGTCCCTGTCACTCACTACCTAACTGGAGGCGCCTGTCACTCACTAGCTAACCTGGGGGTCCCTGTCACTCACTACCTAACTTGGGGGGCTACCATATTAAGGGGGCATTCTGCCTATTTATGTGAAATGCTGTCTATTTATGTGCCTCATGACTGCTGAATTTGTCTTGTTGGGAGCCTTATGATTTGTTGGGGGCCTCAAGATTGTTGAATTTGTCTTGTTGGGGGCCTCATGATTTGTTGGGGGCCTCATGATTGCTGAATTTGTCTTGTTGGGGGCCTCATGATTTGTTGGAGGCCTCATGATTGCTGAAATTGTCTTGTTGGGGTCCTCATGATTTGTTGGGGGCCTCATGATTGCTGAATTTGTCTTGTTGGGGGTCACATGATTGCTAACTGCGAGACTATGGGAAAAGCTGAATCCTTATCATATGAGACAATAGCCTTAAACCTACTTTTTTAGCTTTTTAAAACAGAAAATGAAACACATTTTTCAGGAGTAGGATGGATGAAATTGTTTATCTTCACAGTTTATTTTCAACTTGGATTTTCCATAATGTTCATGTATGAGTTAAAACGTTTGTACAGTATTTAGTTTAAATTGCTGTTGCCACTTTGATAAGTGACTTTTGGGTTGCAGTTTGGGCACTCGGCCTCCAAAAGGTTTGACACCACTGTCATAATCTAATGTCCCACCATTGCTAGGTTCATGTAAATTTGTCTCCACCCGTTACCACACCTATATTCTGGTCCAAGGCCCACCCATTTTTGGTGCGGTGCGATAAGCACGCCGCACAACGTGATCCTCATATTTTTGGCACGCTAGCTGCAGTGTGCTGAATTCTGCTGCCTACAGTATGTACAGTATACGCTGTTCTCTAGTGCCTGCACTGTGTGCTGATTTACCTCCAGTGTGTACAGTGTAAGGTGTTACTCTGTGCCTTTATTGATTGTAAACCAGCTATATTGTATGCTGATCCCTGCTACTTTCAGTATGTACAGTATTAGCTGTAAAGCCTGGTACACACATACAATTTTGATTAGCCAATTTTAGCTCTGTTCATAAAATTCATTGTCTGTTGGCCCACTTACTGCACGGGGGTGGTAAAATTGGGGGTCAGTGATTGACCAATCAAAATTGTATGTGCGTATACATCTTTGATCTATGCCTATACTGATTGTAAATTATCTAAATAAAGGACAAGGGGCTCCATCTAATATTTCGATGGGCAGGCCCGTTATCTGTAGCTTACACCGCTGCAAAGTTCATGTACATTTGGCCCCACCCATGGCCACGCCCACTCACCTCATGGCCACGCCCATTTTTTGCCAGCAAGGGCCAACTGTGACAGACAGGGCTGCATCTATGCAGTGTCAGTGTCACACACACACACACACACACACACACACACACACACACACACACAAAAACACATCAGAAGAATATTAGCTCTCAAAAGAGATTTTTTTTTGGGGTGCTTTCAGCAATAAATTTCAGCAAGGAGCAAGCTAACAACATCCTAACTAATGCTTTCTTTATCTCTAACATTGTCTCTCCCTTTCTCTCACTGCAGCAGCAGACAGAGACTGAGAAGATGGCCGACGCTTCTGCGTTTTTATGGGGGAAGGGGGGGGGGGGGGGGCGGGGGTCCAGGAGGGAGTGCAGCCTGATTGGCTGCCATGTGTCTGCATGTAGAGGGTCAAAGTTTAGCCCAATGACGAGGTATATGTGTTTGCGCCCCGCTGAAATCCGCATGAACTACACGCCGGGTGAACAGGCCATCTCTATTGCTCAGTGGGATTCCTATACATTATTGTAAGAAAGGGATGGAGGGTCATTTTAACGCCTAAATGGGCATTGCTGATTAGCCAAACAAACGATACACAGATAGCATAATAATGATATCGAAACTGTTATTTATGTGCTAATTAAGCTGTAATAGTTTTAGATGTGTTATGTATTGATTATTGCAACTCTTCTGGCTTACCAGGGTTTAGTGATTTTGACCCCGTGAAGTGTATCTGGCCTGGTAGTAATTTGTGTATCCTTACAAACTTATTTTGAGAAATCACATCATTTCTGTATGTCATTGTCACCTATAAATTTATTATTTGTACCTGCAAAGCTAAGTAATGTAGGCTATGAATTTCATATTCATAAGATTGAGGGGTTGGTGGCAAAATGTGTGTTACTGGTATCATGCCAAGACGACCAGAAATAGTCCTGTGCTTTATAGGGTGCCCTCTGTAACACAAAAATACATGGACATCAGTTTATAACACTTTATCAGGCTCAGAGAGAGGAGAGAGGAGTGTTTTACAGTGCAATGAAATCAAATCATTGTTTGTGTAACGATTGTGGAATTATTACCGTGGTCAGCGCACAGGATGCGCGCTGACACTGCGGAAATCCTCCACAAGCATATAATCTGAGAGAACCCAGCAATGGTGCTATGCACCTGTAGAGGGGAATTCCTGCAGGCAGATGGAGCTGTGGAGTGCAGAGAAACAGATCCTCTGCCCAGCCACAGATGCCAGATAGGAATTGTATGAGGGGAAGCAATGCAGGGCAAGATAGCCCTTAAAGAGAGAGAGCACAGAGACAGGGTGTATGTGCGTCCACCAATCTAGTCGCCAGAGCGACGATGAACACACAACCGTGAAGACCAGGTGGGAAAGCAATCGCAAGAGATGGTGATTGCTAACAGCGACGCAAGACTGAATAAGCACAGAGAAGGAATGTATGTATGTCCACCAATCTAGTCGCCAACCAGCGATGGCGAACACACAACAGTGGAAACCAAGTGAGGTGAGAACGCAATCGCAAGAGATGCGATTGCCAATGAGAATGAGCACAAGGACAGAATGTATGTGTGTGCACCAATCTAGTCGCCAAACAGCGACGGCGAACACACAACAGCAGAATCAAAGTAGGAACGCAATCGCAAGAGTGGCGATTGCCAATAGTGACACAAGACAGAGCAAAGGTTAAACACAGAAGCAGAGAGAAAGGCACAGCATATCATACAATGAGAATGTCCACGAAAATAACAAACGCAATACCTAAACGCGGTCACTGCACGTTAGGCGCAACAGCGACAAGCGCGTTTACGGCGCGGTCTCCCCACGTTAAGTGCAACAGAGACAAGCACGCCACCCTGACCAGGAATGAACACGAATGGACAAATAACAGGAACGCTTGCTAAACGGCTGCCTTACCGCAGACAACCGCAAGCGTTTGCTCCAGACAGACAGACGAACAGAAAACAGGAGTAGGTCAGATAAGATCCACCTCTCTTCCGCCAGAGCGAGTGCGATCCGGGTTCAGGGATAAGACAGGAAAGATCCACTGCTCTTTCCGCCAGAGCGAGTGCGATCCGGGTTCAGGGATAAGACAGGAAGGATCCACTGCTCTTTCCGCCAGAGCGAGTGTGAACCAAGTAGAGAAACAAAGCTAGCAGGATCCACTGCTCTTTTCCACCAGAGCAAGTGTGATCCAAGTACAGAAACGGAGTTAGCAGGATCCACTGCTCTTTCCGCCAGAGCAAGTGTGATCCGAGTACAGGAATAGGCCTAGCAGGATCCACTGCTCTTTCCGCCAGAGCGAGTGTGATCCACACGGCAAGACAGACAGAAGGAGCAACCAGTAGCAACCGCAGCTACAGTAAAACTCCAAGACATAGACTAGAGAGATCCACTGCTCTACCGCTAGAGCAAGTGCGATCCAGGTACTGGACCAAACAATTCACCATCGCCAACCGCTGGTGACAGTGCAATCGCAAGGACAAGACAAGACAGGCAATACAGACAATACAACCTGACTGCACTAGAAGGATTGCCTAGTGCAGTCCCCAGGAATTACTCTAAGATAATCTTTAGCAAAATAGCAAGGCTGACACTCAAGGAGTGTTTTAGTGGTAACAAACCATCATGACCAGCAAAGGATTGTGGGATCACATGGTATTTATGCTGCAAGCCTTCAAAGGAGGCGGCTAGATAATTTGCATGACAAATGTATGCAAATTCCTCAGCAGCAGAGCAGGTCTAAAACTTGCAAAGTGAAGACAGGTCTCTCTTCCAGAGACCTGCAGCCCACAGACTTGAGTAATGGTCAAACAGCTGTCTGCCTGTGCAGCCAGCTGAGCGGATCATTACAGTTTGGTTCTTGGGTGTTTAAGGTTTTTACACATGGGACCTGATCCAATTCACTTTTTTCCTAAGTTTTCTCCTCAGGAATATTTTTACACCTTATTGATAAAATGCCCTTTAAGTCACCGGCAAGCAAGAAAATACTCTGAATAATTTTTAAAGTACTTTTTCACTTACCTTTTGGTACTTTTTCAATTAATTGCAGAGTGCTGAAAAGTTATTTTAAGCAGAAGATGAAAAAAGAAAAAGTTTATTGGATCAGGCTGATTACATCTAAAGCATCTCCATATAACAGAAGATATACAGAATTGCAAGAGTCAGTTTAGTTTTATATATGAACAGCATTATCACCCTTCCCCTTCCCCCCTAGCTGTGATCACATGATTATGCATACTGGAATTTGTTGACTAACATACATGCTGGGAAAGAAATCCCGTATTAATAGATCATATCCTTCTGTCCAGCCTGCACCTAAGCTATCAGCTTTCAGTTGGCATAATCATGACCTGATCCCAAAAAAAGGAAATAAAATTGTTCTTAAAAATTTTTAATTTTACAATACTACATATTTTGTGCATCAGGTAATGCAGCATATCAAGTTTAAGGTGGTCACTAACAGACCAATTTTTAGAGACAATTGTGTGATCATATTGGCAGAAAAATAAACTCTGCCTATGTTACCAATCAACTGCAATCGATTCTTAAAGCGATCGTTCAATGGAAATTTTGGCAATCAGAAAAATGTTTTTTATCATTGGCTGTTATGGATAAAAAGTACAGATTGGTTCGTTGATGCTGAAATAATTAATGTATTACAACATGTTATTTCCGATCGCATTTATCTGATTCAAAGGTATGTCACAGTGCAGATAACCAACAAACTCTTCTTATACAGAAATGCTTTTCTCTCCAGAGTTGCCTTTTAAATGGTTGCCATACCCTTTTTACACACTCAGTCTCAGAGTCCTAGAAAACAGAGAAGGAGTACTCTCAGTGGCATGTCAAAAGTTCAATTTATTTCCAGATAAAATCAGTTATGATAAAAGAGGAAACACTCACATAACGACGGTCCCAATCCACTTAGGACCCTCTATGGTGTATCACGCTTCCCACCTCAGTGGTGCTACTTATCCCTCTCTGCGACCTTAACGTGTGCTACCCGCTCTTGTCCCGACTAGTTTTGGCCTTCCACCATCATCAGGGGTAACAAGAGTGAGCGAGCGAGCATGTTAAATATACAGTTTTTTGATAAATTACCTGTTTCCAGTCAAATAGTAGTTCCCTCTGGCTGTCCAGGCGCCTATCGCCGCACTTCAGGTCCGCATTATGTCACTTCCGGTGACGTCACTGGTACCACATGCGTTCCACCCACCGCTTGCATGGTTGTCAAAGCAACCAGCCGCTGCTTCAGTTAACACATCATCATTTTGTACCGTATGCGTTTCACCCGGCGCTCACGTAGTTGCCCTACCAACCGGCCGCCACTCAGCTAACGCGTCATCAAGACGGCAGCTGGTTGCTTTGACAACCGTGTGAGCGCCGAGTGGGTCGCATGTGTTACCAGTAAAGTCACTGGAAGTGAGGTAATGCGGACTGGAACATGTACATACACGCATGCACCTGTGTGCAGGAACTTACCTGCCAGGTAGCACATCCAATTACCACAGTCCATTTATATAACTCATGTAAATGGTGTACACCAGGGGTCTCAAACTCAATTTACCTGGGGGGCCGCAGGAGGCAAAGTCAGGATGAGGCTGGGCCGCATAAGGAATTTCACAATCGCGGCGCATCGCCGCCTCTGCCCGCCCCTCTCACTCCTCCTTCACAGAGAGGGGCGGGGAGAGGCGGCGATCCGTGCGGTGACTGACGTCAGGAGGGGCAGAGCTGAAGCTGAAAGCTCTGCCCCTTCCAGGAAATGCCGGCGGATTGCCCCCCGGGCGATTTGGGGGCTCTGCAGCCCTCGTTTAGCGGCGGGGATGCGGCGGATTACTTGGGAGCACTGAAGCGAACTATAAGGAAGCTTTTGCCGGCGAGGGCCACAAAATATTGTATCGAGGGCCGCAAATGGCCCGCGGGCCGCGAGTTTGAGACCCCTGGTGTACACAGTGAAGCTGTGTGATTGTTGGTGATGCACTGTCATCAAATCATGCATGATATGCTCTACAGTGGAAAAAGACACATAATATTTTTAGTGGTAATTAGCTGAAATAATATAAGGTTTACATGATAAAAATCACCATTATCACCAGCTTAATTACACTGAAACTGGAAGTCTCTAGACCTCTATCTCTATCTCTATTCTCTTCTTGCAGTCTTTTAAAGTTCTATTCACTGACCTAATTATATAGAAAAGTATCCTGAGGACTTATAAGATTGAGATGATGGGGAATAAAAGAGAATTGTGTAGATAAATACATTTGTTTCATGCACTGTTTCATGCAGGGTACATACAGAAGAGAAGCAAAATTTGGCCATGAAGGAGAGAGGGCACTCATCTAGCAATGTATGCACTGAAATTTCAGGGATGAATGCATTTTTTGATAGCAATAGGCAACTGTATTTCAGCTGGACTATATAGAACAAGGCTTTTCAACCTGTGGTACGCGTACCTCCGGTGGTACTTTGCTGTTGGCCAGGTGGTACACACCAGGTTTGCCTGCCACTTTATTGCCCGCATTTCACTTGTCCTGGTCCTGTCCTGGGTCCACAAAGTTTGGCTCCTCCTCCCTTGCTCCTTGCTGTGCTGCTCTGCAGCATACTTCAGACCTCAGATCAGTGGGGAAGAGACAGTCAGGCAAATAGTGCACAGTAATGGCGCAGATACAGAAAGGGACATCACTGCTCACTTCCTGTACTTGAAGTATACGCGCTGTCACCATGCACCGTTTGCCTGACTCTCACTTCTCTGCGGCTGGCTTACCGATGATCTGAGGTGTGACCTATACCACAGGGCAGCACAGCAAGGAGTGAGCAAGGGGGGAGCCGAACTTTGTGGTGAGTCACTGCCTAGCTCTCAGCTCTCTGATGGTGGGACTAGGCTACCTATATAATTATGCGGGGGGGGGGGGGGGAGCACTGTAATAACAGTGCAGGAGATTTGGGCACAGCCGGTGCCATCATAGGCCGAAATAGGAATTACGGCTATAGCGGCGCACAGTCAGTAACTTCGGCGCCATCAGAAGACAGTGCTGAAGTTGCTTTTAAAACGCTGCAATTCTGCTTCCAGCAATAGCCGTATACCAGCCCTGCAGATCTATGTCTCTGCAGAAGTGTCTGAATCACACCAGAAACAAGCATGCAGCTAACCTTGTCAGATCTGACAATAATGCCAGAAACACCTGATCTGCATGTGTTTGTTCAGGAGCTGTGGCTAAAAGTATTAGAGTCAGAGGATCAGCATGATAGCCAGGTAACTGGCATTGCTTAAAAGGACATAAATATGGCAGCCTCAATATGCCTCTCACTTAATTTCTCCTTCAACTGCCCACTTTTTTCACTGTAGTGGTCCTTTAAACAGTTGAAATTTGACAGTTGGAAAATGACAGTTTAAATAAGACAGTTTGAAAAGGGCAGCTGAAATTTGACAGTTGGAAAATGGCAGTTGGAAAATGGCAGTTGGAAAAAGACAGTTGGAAAATGGCAGTTGGAAAATGGAAGATAAAATTTGACATTTGGAAAACGGCAGTTAAAATTTGACAGTTGGAAAATGACAGTTGGAAAATGGCAGTTGAAAAATGACAGTTGGAAAATGGCAGTTAAAAGTTGAACTGTCATTTTCCAACTGTCATTTTCCAACTGCCATTTTCCAACTGCCATTTTCCAACTGTCAAATTTTAACTGCCATTTTCCAACTGTCAATTTTTAACTGTCATTTTCCAACTGTCAAATTTTCTAACTGTCATTTTTCAACTGTCATTTTTCAACTGTCAAATTTGAACTGCCATTTTCCAACTGTCAAATTTTAACTGGCATTTTGCAACTGTCAAATTTTAACTGGCATTTTTAACTGTCATTTTCCAACTGTCAAATTTTAACTGGCATTTTCCAACTGTCAAATTTTAACTGTCATTTTCCAACTATCATTTTTCAACTGTCATTTTCCAACTGTCAAATTTTAACTGCCATTTTCCAACTGTCATTTTCCAACTGTCATTTTCCAACTGTCATTTTTCAACTGTCATTTTCCAACTGTCAAATTTTAACTGCCATTTTCCAACTGTCATTTTCCAACTGTCATTTTCCAACTGTCATTTTCCAACTGCCAAATTTTAACTGGTTTTCGACTGCCATTATTTTCCAACTGTCATTTTTCAACTTCCATTTTTCGACTATCCTTTTCCAATTGTTTACTTCTTCCTTTCCTATTTTATTTATTTCACCTTAAGATCCTCAATGTTGAATGTTGATTTGCCACCTCATTTTGTGTTTTGGGGGCTATTTGTGTTTTGGGGGCTACATTTGCATCATGATTTGCACAATTTAAAACTGGCTATCTCTAACAGTGACAGGTGTCAGATATGGTGGCTGGTTAAGGGCTCTGCCTCTGACGTAGGAGTCCTGGGTTCAAATCTTGGCTCTTCCTATTCAGTAAGCCAGCACCTATTCCGTAAGGAGTTCTTTGGGCAAGACTCCTTAACACTGCTACTGCCTACTGAGTGCGCTCTAGTGGCTGCCTCACAAGCGCTTTAAGTCCGACAGGAGAGAAGCGCTATACAAAGAAAGGAATTATTATATGGATAACTGTGAAGAGGGAATGGAAGAAAAAGCCTATGTTGGTGTTTTATCTTCCTATCTTGCTCCCAGTCTAATGACCCATTTATTGGCTTCAACTTTCATAGTGGTTCTCTTTCCAGGCTAGCAGCACTTTTAGCCACCTTTAAAACTTGTCCACACATTCTCTACCTTAGTGCTTGGTACTTGTGTTCCTCCACGATGGTGACCCTCTTTTCCTTGGGCTACTTGAAATGTATTTATTTATTGTGCATTATGTTGATTTATTGTTGCGGAGATGTTTTTCAGATTTACTTGCACTGTTTTTTTTTTATAAAGAGGTACTTTGTTGCTTTGGAATTTTGGATTATCTTAATTACAGAATGAATTACAGATCTTTCTGTACCAATTTTTTGGAGTGCCAACCATTTACTTCTCTCTACAAAAATGTATGGCGCGTGTTTTGCTCTGCATTGCAGTATTAATTGAAATGAGACAGCACTGTGTTGGCACAGAAATGCATGCAGCAGCTCATTGTCAGAACACACTGCTGCACAGCACATGAGAGTCTGAGATATTACTGAAATAAGCTCAGCAATGCAGCAGTACATCCTGACCTTCACGGTTGTTATCAAATTACCATTTTAAAGGACCATTACAGTGAAAAAGTAAGCAGTTAAAATCTTTCAGAACCAACATGTTTTGGACTAGTAGAGTTCATCATTGGGGATACAAAGGGTTTTCTTTGTTTTTTAAAATAATTTCCTAAATGGCAGTTGCTAAGTCTAAGACTTAACAATGGCCGTTCAGCAAATGCTTTTGAAAACAAAGGGAAACCCTGAGACTCCATCGTGAGGAGATGGACTAGTCCAAAACCTGTTGGTTCTGTCAGTTTTTGAAGTGGACCTAAACTGAGAGCTTCCTCTCTGCTCTAAGGAGATAAGCAACAGCATCATAACTTTAAAAAAAACAACTTTGTTACAACTTACAGAAATCTTACAAAGACCCTGCACTGTTTACTTTCTGGTGTCCTAGGCAGGGCCGGCCCGTCACTTTTTGCCGCCTGAGGCAAATTTAGCAGAGCTGCAAACGCCGCCGCCGCCGCCCCCCCCCCCCGTCCCGTCCGGGGGGGCCGGCCGCCGAGCCGAAGGGATAGCGGGCAGGTCGGGGGTATTGGGCCTAGCGGTGGGGAGGGGGGTCGGACCCCCCCCTCCCTCGCCTGGGTCCCCCGATCTGCGCTCCCCTCCAGCCTGTAATTAGTAAGCTGCTGCCAGATCGTAAGAGGCACGGGCGGGGAGGACTCACCTTTTCCGCGTTCCATCGTGCACTCCATTGACGTCACTTCCTGCATCGCCGTCCACTTACAATACAGTGGGCGGCGATGCAGGAAGTGACGTCAGTGGAGCGCTCATATGCGACCCATATGCAGTTCCCATTTTCTCCTGAGATATCTCCTAGGACAGTGGTTCCCAACCTTTTTGATGTTGTGACACATAACGCCAAATGCTCAGATCTCTGTGACACGTCACGTATGTATAATCGAAAAAATACTTTTAAAAACCATGAATGGATGGAAAGAGTGCATTATCCTGAATACACTTAAAAATGAAGGCTAGAGCCTTTCAGGAATATTAATAAAAACAATCAGTGGGACAGTTAGCCGCCACCCCCCCCCCCCCCCCTAATTAAAATGATAGCACAGCACTGACAATTTGCACCGCGCGTAGTAGCTGCAGTGCGCCCCCCAAAAAAACGCCCCCAGACTCAGTATAGGTAGGTATCCAGGTATAGGTGCCCCCAGTATAGGGTCTCATGTGTAGGTGCCCTCAATATAGGTTGCCAAGCATAGGTGCCCCCAGTATAGTAAGTCAGTTGAAGGTCTCCATCCTCCCATAGGTAACTATCCAGGCGTAGGTGCCTCCAGTATAGGTAGCCAGGTGTTGGTGCCCTCAGTAAAGCTAGCCAGCTTTAGGTGCCCCAGTATAAGAAATCAGGTGTAGGTGCCCTCAGTATAGGTACCCAGATATTAGGCGCCCCCTTGGAAGCCGGCGCCCTGAGCGATCGCTCGGGTCGCTCAGGTCAAAGGCCGGCTATGAAAAGGGTTAACCTCCTGTGTTATATATTAGACCAAACTATGGCATAGAGTGGCACACCTGACAACCCTAATTTACACTTGCTGTTTACTTGTTGATAAGGCCTAATTAGACGGGCTAATCTCTCCAGACCAAGGGCTTTGCACCTGTGATACGCTCAGGGCCGGTTTAAGCAACAATGGGGCCCCAGGGCAAAATAAACCTGCCCCCCCCCCCAACATATACCCCGGAACAAAAATCGGCATTAGGGGACCTTTTTTGCAGCTGGTATAGTCAGGGTGTTCAACATTCTGGCTATCCCAGCCTGCATGGGGGACAAGGGGTTAAAAAGTTTCAGGAGGGGGGACCCCACATAATTTAAAAAAAAAAAAAAATTCCCACACTCTAAACATAAAAGAAAAATTGGGAAAATAGGAAAAAATGCCAGGGTTCTTCATACAGCCATATTGCGGCTGTATAACGATCCCTGGCCAAAGCGCTGCGGCTGCGTATAGATCCCCTGGAAACCCCGTCAGGATATTTATTGCGCTTTCGTTTGATGCATGTAAAATTACACTATCGTTAGGTTTGCTACTAAAAGGGACATTTACTGCATTTAAAAGTATACTTTTTTCCTTCGAAACTTTAAAATCGATTTTCTCAAAAATTATAAGGTATTTTTGAAAAATTGTTTTTTCATCTTATTCCTAATGATCTCCTTAACATATCCTGCAAATTTAGGGTTTCTAGCATTTAAGGTGGATTTGCTATTAACCATTAAATTCGGCAGGTTTTTAAATGTGTATTTTTTTTTCCTTTGAAACTTTAAAATCGATTTTCTCAAAAACTATAAGGCCGATTTGAAATTTTTTTTCCTCTTGTAGCCACTGGGGGCCCCTACAAGCTCTGGGGCCCTGGGGCAGCTGCCTCCTTTGCCTTAATGGTAGCGCCGGCCCTGGATACGCTTGCCACCGGTGGTACTTTGCTGTTGGCCAGGTGATACACACCAGATTTGCCTGCCACTTTTTTGTCCACCTGCCACTTGTCCTGGTTCTGTCCTGCCTCCACAAAGTTTGGCTCCCCCTCCCTCGCTCCTTGCTGTGCTTCTCTGTGGTATACTTCAGACCTCAGATCAGTGTGGAGGAGACAGCCAGGCTAACGGTGCACAGTGATGGCGCACATACAGAAAGTGACATCACTGCTCATTTCAAGTATACACGCCGTCACCGTGCACCGCTTGCCTGGCTGTCTCTTCACTGCGGCTGGCTTACCAATGATCTGAGGTGTGAACTATTCCACAGGGCAGCACAGCAAGGAGTGAGCAAGGGGGGATCCGAACTTTGTGATGAGTCACTGCCTAGCTTTCAGGTGGTGGGGCCAGGCTACCTATAATTAAGCGCGGGAGGGGGGTGGTGGAACTTGTATGGCTACCTATATTGGCAATCTAGGCCAAAGATAGGCCATCAGCACTGGAGCATGTCTCTCAGTGAGTATTCACAAGCAAGGTAGAGATTTCTCATCATGGCAGCCCTCCTTATTATATAGGGGGGGGGGGGGGCTGGTCAGGGTTCCCTTCTGTGATTGCGTGCCAGGGCTTAGGCTGGGAGCCCTCTGATTGGCTCAATGAGGTCAGGTGGGGCTGGCCAGGGTTCCCTTCTGTGATTGGATGCTAGGGCTTCTGCTGGGAGCCCTCTGATTGGCTCAATGACGTCCTGGACGTCATCTACTTAGTTAGTATCTCAAGATTCGGATATCCGCCGGATATCCGCGGATATCCGGATTTCCAGCTAACTATTCACAGATAGCTATCCGGATTTGGGCCCAGGTATGCGGAATCCGAATCCGGTCGGATAGCTGAAAAAAGTTCTGAAATCCGAAATCCGGATGAGCACCACTGGTCATCAGGCGAATTTTAACAAAAAAAGCTTCACTCACCTGGGGCTTTCTCCAGCCCCTAGCAGCCAACTGTCCCACGCTGTCAACTCCTCTCACCGCCGCTGTCCCAGTCTCCGTTCTTGGTCCGGAAGCTGACTCCAAGGTCGTCCCCACTGCGCATGTGCGAACCCACCGCTGTCAATCAAGCCGTAGTTCTGCACCTGCGCAGTAAACCCCGTACAACGTGAGCTTGATTGACAGTGGCGGTTCAACCGGAACTCAAGCATCTGGATGTCTCAACCAACTGGCACAAGATACTCACACTGCTGAATGCCTGACCTCTTTAGGTAACCATACATCAGGCGACTAATATAATCGAATTGGATGAAAATCCGCCAAGTGCATGCCGGACTGACACTGCGACCAATTTCGGTCCTGAAATTGGTCACATAGTCACTTGTGCATGCTGCAAGACGTTGGACTGGCTTGCTCGATCAGGTGCGCAGCGGTAACGGCGTACAATTTCAGGACAATCGACAAACGTGATGAAACCCCTGGTACTGTTATCCTAATGTTAAGTGTCCCCCCGGTGCCCCGAGGATGTTATGCATTACCTGTCCGCGGCCTCTGCTTGTCCTCTGCTGCTTCAGGCACATTCTGCTCTACATACACGCGCGTATGTATGGAGTGTTGAGTACAGTACTGTATTAGCTAGGCCTATTTTTAGCACTGAGTCTCAAGCAACCAGAAAGCATACTTATACGGCCTCAGCCATTCCTTGTTGGTGCTGTAATGAAAAATAAAATTGAACCTTAATATTAGGTTTACTGCAGGAAGCTGAGGCTGTGCTGTAATGAAGAAAAAAATTGAACCTTAATATTAGGTTTACTGCAGGAAGCTGAGGATTGCTGCCCACCAATGTGGCTTGTGGTGGTGGACAAACTGATTGCAGCAGCTATAGGTGAACACAATCTGTCAATGCAAAAGAAAACATGGCACCCGTGCCTTCTAGAGATTAGTACATCAGCCTTCACTGTGCCTACAGTTTCATCCGCAGTTTCTCCTTGCTTGCAACTTTCTCCCTTGAAGGCAAATTGATTTGTTTAGCCCATAATTGCCAGATTAATTTTTTTTATCACATCTTGGAAATATTGATTACTTCTCTGAAATGAACTGGTAACTCTCAGTTGGTTTCATAGGATCAGAGCAGAACCAGATAATCTGCTTCTGTGTTAAATAAAGCACGACAATTGAACGGCGGTGATTTTGCAGTCTCTTTCATTCATTTTGAAATGGTAATTGATTGAAACAGAAAAAGGAAATGGCTAATATCTACACACTGTGCAAAAAGCTTAATGTGAACCCGTGCTGAGCATAGCATAGTTCCCACTCAGCTTTCTTGCTTATACCTATGGGGTAAAGAGGTACAATTCCTTTTGTAGTCTGCCCTTAGTGTCTTGATGTATAACTTAAGGCGCCCATACATCTGGCAATCAGGGATGCTCGGATACCCCTTTTTAAAATCCGATTTGATTCGGATCCGGATACCCAGATATCCTGATCCGAATCGGATATCCGAATCCGAACGTTCCGGAATCTGAATAGAATCGGATATCCGAACCCATTATCCGGGAAATCCGAATTGATTCAGATATCCGGATAAAAAATCGGAAGTGGCCTTTAAATAGCTTAAATTGCTTCCAAAACGCTCTCTCTTTCTTTCTTTCTTTCTTTCGTTCTCTCTCTCTCTCTCTCTCTCTCTCATGTGATATTTGCCATTGAAATCCTATATTCGGGTATCCAAACTAACTATCCGACCAGATTCCGGATTTCAGATAGATATCCGAGTTAACTCGAATAGTGCTGTTTGGATTTACACAGATATCCGGAATCCGAATCAGAGTTCGGATAGTGGAAAAAGTTTGGATTATCTGGGTAGTTCAGGTACCCGAATATTGAATGAGCATCCCTGCTGGCAATGATGGGCAGATTCAACCAAGAGAAAAAATCTCTCTCTAATCGAATCTGATGAGAGAGCGATTTGTCGGCTGCCCACACAGATTTCATGCTGAAATCGATCCAGAATTGTCCTTGGGATGCTGCATCCAGTGCCTCGCCGCCCAGATGCTTTCCCCTAATGTGTAATGTGCCCCCCACCCCTACCCAGTGCCCAGTGTATCACCTGTCTGTATATAGCATTCACTCGAGGATGCTATGAAGTTTTATTAATTTTTTAAGACAAAACCCATGTTTGAAATGCAAGATTATGCTATTTGCTTAATGGGACATAAACCCCATAGGTAGGAGACCCTGCAATAACTTTCTATATCGTCGGCACACCTTTGAATGTTTGCAAAATAATTAATCAAAGTAATAACACAAATGAGATTATTCCCATATAGTCATTCACCACTGCTTACTGCACCATGAGTGAATGAGCCTCAGTAACGAATGTCACTAGCATAACATGAACTGGAGAGAGACACCATTGTCAGTGATGGGTTGGAGGAAAGAAGCTGCCTCTAACTGTGGAATTTTGTTTAACTTCAAACAGATCCCTTTAAAGTATATGACACTGTACTCAACAAAACCATAAATCCTGTAATATCGCTTAAACACATATAATAGTTTATACTTGCTTGCTTGCTTCATTGCTTGCCTATGCTACTGCACTGGGTTGCATGTCTGAGAGATGTGAGCAAACATGGAAGCCATCCTGAATGCTATAATGTTTAGGTGTCACCCTGAATGTCTGATGGACTCAAGAGGAAAGGCTCTAAAACAAATTAGAGAGTGAAGGGATCAGTAATTGTCAAGAGTGCTGTACATCCTGTACACATTAACATGCCCCAAGGTCATATAAGAGATTCCTAATCGTACCAAGACTGTTCCAGAAAAAATGCACAGGATACACCAAGAGCCCCAAAAAGTGTAGTATGTTCAATAATAAGGGGTAATATATGCTAGAAAAGGGATTAAACTGAGGTATCCATAAGTGCATCCACCACCCTCAGTTGGGCTGGCAGAATCCCTTTCAGACAGTCTGACTCCATAGAATGGTGTTTGGGGTAAAACATCAAAACCTCCCAAAAGAGGTTCAATGATAATGTAGAGCAACCACAGGATGCCTGAGGATAATAAAACATTTAAAAACAGTTTAAAAATAGACTAGGCTAGACAACATGTTTTGTGAGATTTAGCTCAATTCATTAGGACAAATATTGTACCGTACTATAATTTTATATAAAGCATGAGCTGAAGACGTTTTTCTTTTTCTCAAGTTCCTATTTGATTTCCTTTTGACAGTCTTTATTCACACAGTTTATCCTTGTCTTAGAACATTTTCAATTAAGCTAGACTGTTCTGGAAACTGGAACAGTCTAGCAAAGTATCACAATTTTATGAACTACAAAAATATTTGAGGAGAAATTGCATGCTATAACACATTTAATGAATATACGGAATGAGTCAAGAGACATTTGTTTTCCTATATAATAATAACAGCTGACTTGACTTTCTTCTGCTTCTTTGTGTAAAACTGAAACTTTTATCTAATTCCCATACAGAATGTAACAATATTCAGTAAAGTGTCAAGTTCAGGAAATACTTATATCTAGAAATGCATTGCTGCAACAGTGTAAGAAACAAAAAAGTCTTTGTGAAATTGTTCATTGTGATTATTACTGGGAATATTTCGCATGAATTGCCTTTGTCTATTTAGATGTACACATTTCATTTTTAGCATACTCTTTGCTCTCAAATACTTTACAAAGCAAGTTCTGTGCTCTGGAAAGTATACGTATAACATTGCAGTGCAGCATGATTCATTAGTACTGCTGTCGCCATAGAGAAACACCACTGCATAGACATCAGGAGTGTCTCAAAACAGCGTCTTTATTCTTCAGCTTCTCCATCTACATCAGTGTTTCTTAAACCTGTCCTTGTGACTCCTCAATGGTGCATGTTTTGCAGGCAACCTCACTTATGCACAGGTGGGGTGTCTCTTAGAGCTAAGGAAGCTCCCAATTGCTACTTTATTCCCTCTTATAAAGAGGTCTATCCTTCAGATCAGGTGTTTTTGTGGCTACACTTGTTATCGTTTGGGAAGATTAAGATGTCTACACTTGTTTAATGACCCTGGCAAGATGGGCTCTCACCAGGACTGTGAGGCAAAGGAAGGGAGTGAACATTGTCGGTGTCCCATAAGAGCCATGATTTATACTTGTGCCCCTGCTTGCTTATTTGTGTAATATTGTAGTGTGTGTATTTATTGGTTTTTGAAAGTGTATATTTGTTTCTCCCACAGCATGTATTTATTTATTTTTAAAAGTTTATATTTTTTCCATCAGGAACATACCAGTAAGTGACACTATCGAATAAGGGACAGTGATGTTTGCTTGCAACCCAGTAATACATCAGGCATATTATATGGGTATAGGAAATGTGGAACTATTTTTGTTGTTACTAATACTATTATAGTCATTGATGTGGTGCTGTACAGAGTAAATGTACACATTAAAGGGACCCTGAGCACATGTTAAAAATGAAATATACACTTACCTGGGGCTTCCTCAAGCCCACCGTAGGCCGCAAGGTCCCCTGGCGTCCTCCTGGCTCCTCTCCCGATCCCAGCTGGCGGCTCCGTTATCAGACGACTTCGGCCCGAAGTTGTCAGGCTTGCTTCCTGCTTCCTCAATTAGCGTCCTCACGCCGGCTGGCTACGCATCATCACGAGCCACACATGCGCAGGACTCTCAAGCTGGCAGGAAATTCAGAGAAAGATATCTGGGGTAACTGTTTTCAGAAGTTTAGGCTTTTCAAGATACAGATTCGTGCTTTTCAAGATACAGAATTCTAGAATGGTACTGTCTGCTCTATGAAGCAATCATATTGGTTAATCCGTTGTCCATGTGGGAGCATAACAAACCTCAGGTGGGAAGTTACCAAATCGAGAACGGAAATCAGATTATCTGCCACGGCCACAGGCACAGCTATCCGGAACCGCCACCAGCATGGAACCCAGTATCTCATTTGGTCCTACTTACATTGGTTGTAGCCAAAGCAAAAAAACCTCCCTAGCGGTATTGACAGATATATCCGTCCATACAAAACATGCTGTGAACAATATGAAAGTGCATACACATCAATACTCTTCTGCACTGTATACTGGACCCTTGCCTGACACATTTTGGCAAGTTACAGAAAAAAAAAAGTTTTACAAATTAATTTTATCCATTTTTGCACAGAAATCCTGGGGAAATTGAACACCATGGAGGTTTACCTGGCACATGCCAGTTACTTCAGGCATCACGTCTGCCCTGGCCACAGACACAGCTATCCTGAATCACTACCAGCACGGCACACAGTTAGTCATGTGGTCCTACTTAAATTAGCTGTACCCAAGAAAATGTATTAATAGTATTAGTTTCCCTGGCGCATGTCACTTACTTAAAGGCCTCTGTCTCATACAGAGTTTGAAATTCTGATATTAATTTGGCAGGCACAATTCTTCTGGCCTCTGTCTCATACAAAGGGCTGACATTCAAATACTTATTTGGCAGTTAATTGCCAAATTTTTAAGGCCTCAGTCTCACACAGAGGCTTACATTCAAATATTTGTTTAGCAGATAATTGCCCGATTTTTCAGACCTCCAGTGTGTGTCTAAAGAACAATGTTTTAGGCAGGTAATTGCCCAGATTTCAGGCCTCACATACAGTGGCTGCAATTTAAAATGTTTAGGCAGATAAAAGCTGAATTTTTCAGGTATCTCAGACACTGGCTGCACATAGAAATTTTTAGCAGGCACACGTGGCATCCATTCTAAAGACCTATTTTTAAAAATCTTAGAAATATATGTGTTTTTTTTTTGCACTTACACATGAAAATAAGCCTCTACGTAAAATACCGTATTTGTTGCACTATAAGACGCACTTTTTCTCCCCCAAAAGTGGGGGGAAAAAGTCACAACATCTTATAGTCCGAATGTGCAGACATAAGGTCCCCCAGAAGCAGGTGCAGGACATACTGGAAGCCCTCACCTATGCAGCCCGCGGGCTCAGAGTCCTGCATCTTGCTTCCTGTGTCCAAAATGCATCAGCTCTCCTCCTCCAATTCACTCTCCGCACATGCAGCTGATCGGCAGGCACTCTTCTTCCTTGAGTGCCCTGTGTTATCTGAGTTATTGCTGGCTGGCGTGGAGCGGCATTGACTAGGGTCTTCCAGTTATTGGCGGCGGAGGACAATGGTGGCTCTTAGTCACTAGGCCACCCAGAGGACATCGCCGGCGGACAATGGCAGCTCCGAGTCACGTGGGCCATCAGCTGAGCGACCCACGTGACTCCGGTACTTGTAGCAGCCTCCGCAGGCATCTGGCATCAGCGATGTCCTGTTTTCCTACTGGAGGATGGAGGACTATGGCGACAGAAGACATCAGTGACTATGAGTCACTACCGTCATCTGGGAAGACATAAGCGGCGGCGGACATTGGCGGCTCTGAGTCACGTGGGCCATCAGCTGGAGCTGCCCACGTGACTCCGGTACTTGCAGTGTTGTCAGAAGGCATCTGGCACCAGCGATGTCCCTGCTTTTCTACCGCCAGCTGGAGGGTGGAGGACATCGGCGGTGGAGGACATTGTTGGCTCTATATCACTATCCCCCTCAGCAGGGCATTGGCGGCGAAGGACAGTAGCAGCTCTAAATCACGTGGGCCATCAGCTGGAGTTGCCCACGTGACTCCAGTTCTAGTCCAGGTCCAGGATGCATACTTGCCATAGATGCCAGCACAGCAGGAATGGACCGGACTGCAGGGGACCCGGGACACCATCCTCTTTAGCCCAGGATCAACAGCAGCATGCCTCTTTCCTAGGATCGTAAGTATGAAACATGCATTTTGTGTACGTAGTGGGGGACCTGGGGGTAGGCATTGGGACTTAGTGTAGGTAGTGAGGGCATTGTAGCTTAGTGTAGGTACTATGGGAGCAGGCATTGTAGCTTAGTGTCGGTAGTGTGAGCATTGCAGTTTAGTGTAGGCAGTGGGGGCAGGCATTGTAGTTTAGTGTAGGTGTGGTGGCATTGTAGTTTAGTATAGATAGTGGGGCATTGTAGATTAGTGTAGGTTTTGGGGGACAGCAGTAGTTAGTACAATGTAGGTAATAGGGCAGCATGAGTGAGTAGTTAGTCTAGCTGGTGGATCAATAAGGCTTAATGTAGGGTAGTTACTAGAGCAGCAGGGGTTAGTGTAGCTGGGCAGTCAGTGTGGATTAGCTAAAGACAGTTTGGAAGGAAAAGGACCCATAAGATGCCCCTGGACCATAGATGCTTCAGGTTTAGTAGTTTTTTTTTTCCCTGATTTTTGCCCTCTAAACCTAGGTATGACTTATAGTCCGGAGCGTCTTATAGTCTGAAAAATACGGTACATATTTTGGAGCAGCATTTTACCCTTGAACTCCCACCATCATGCCACTGTCCAGGTTTTTGTAACTTTGTGCACCTTTTAAAAATAAATTCTGGATGCAGAAATTCCCTGAAGTTTTGTTGATGTTTTCCTGCCATTAAAGTTGATGGGGTTCACAGCAAATTTCCATTTTTTTCAAATTTCGGCGGTAAAATTCACAAACACATACACAAACGCAAAATCACCTATCACCCATGCCTACTGGCTACACACATTCAACAGGGTGACGGAGTAGTAGACACAGGGAGTTACTGCTGCCACCACTAGACTATTGCTGGCTACATACATAGCAGAAAGTGTGCAGTTGATACAGAAAGTATTAAAGATGCTCGTTACGGGGTTGAAATTATGGCTTCCATAATTTACAGCCGAATTTGGTCATTTCGTAATTGCCCGAGATTACGGATATTAATTACGCATGTATTCAACACCGGGACCCAAAGGGACTCGAAATCTTGATTACGAGTCGTGATTTCAGCTTCCGACAGAACTTGACTTGTGGACCAATCACCAAGTTCCCAGTAGCCAATTAGAAAAGGGGAGCTTATGCCCATCCTCCACTATATATATGGCTCCATTTTAGGTTGCTCGCATTTGATGCGTGATAGCTCACTGAGAGACTGCTCCAGTGGTGATGTCTGTGTGCAATCGATTTCTGTCAAAAACAGATGTTTTTGCTTTCCATACTAAGTACTGTATATATATTGCTGTTCTGCTAGCTAGGTAGAGACAGTCAGATAACTGCCTACATCAACTGCTGCTGCTTCTGGATTATGTGATTTGCTGATGTGTAGTCCCATTAACACCTGGGACCACAGCCTCCTCTACCTGCCTACAACAACTACTGCTCTGCTACTGATTATTTGAATTGCTGATGTGCTTCGCGACCGCTACCTGGAACCTTCATGTATTATTGCTTCCTTTTATTCCGGTTGTGTTCCCACTGCCAGGTTGCACAGCCAATTCTACTGCCAGTGCCGCCCACTAATACAAATGAGTTGAGTGAATGTGTATATCTAGCTATCTATCTAAATACATAATAAATATATATAGATCTAGATAGAGGTATATATATATATATATTATATACATATGTTCACTCAACTCATTCACACATGCGCACACACTATATCTATCTATCTATCTATCTATCTATCTATCTATCTATCTATCTATCTATCTATCTATCTATCTATCTATCTATATATATATATATACTAGCTGGTCGCCCGGCGTTGCCCAGGTATGTAATTGGCTAGTGTTAGCTCTGTCCACTTTTTCTAATCCTAACACACAATTACTCAATGATGACCTAGTTTGTGAGCTTTGCGGTCTTTGGCATCAATAATTGGCATTGAAATGAAATAAATCTAATTGGCTGTGGCTCCACTCCTTTGAAAATCAATAGGTGAATTTTGATTAGCTTTTTTAGGCTCCACCCACTTTTCTGAATATTAATCCCAGTCACCCAGTAGTGTTGGGCGAACACCTAGATGTTCGGGTTCGCGAACGTTCGCCGAACATCGCCGCGATGTTCGGGTGTTCGTGCCGAACTCCGAACATAATGGAAGTCAATGGGGACCCGAACTTTCGTGCTTTGTAAAGCTTCCTTACATGCTACATACCCCAAATTTGCAGGGTATGTGCACCTTGGGAGTAATATTTGAAAAAGAGCTTATAGTTTTTGAGAAAATTGATTGTAAAGTTTCAAAGGAAAAACTGTCTTTTAAATGTGGAAAATGTCATGTTTCTTTGCACAGGTAACATGCTTTTTGTCGCCATGCAGTCATAAATGTAATACAGAGAAGAGGTTCCAGGAAAAGGGACCGGTAACGCTAACCCAGCACCAGCAGCAGCACACGTGATGGAACAGGAGGAGGAGGCGCAGGAGGAGAAGGCCACGCTTTTTGAGACACAACAACCCAGGCCTTGCATGAGGACAAGAAGCGTGCAGATAGCATGCTTTTTACCGCCATGCAGTCATAAATGTAATAAAGATGAAAGGTTCCATAAACAGGGACCGGCAACGCTAACCCAGCAGCAGCAGCAGCACACGTGATGGAACAGGAGGAGGCGCAGGAGGAGAAGGGCACGCTTTGAGACACAACAACCCAGGCCTTGCATGAGGACAAGAAGCGTGCGGATAGCATGCTTTGTACCGCCATGCAGTCATAAATGTAATAAAGATAAGAGGTTCAAGAAACAGGGACCGGGCGGCAACGCTAACCCAGCAGCAGCAGACGTGATGGAACAGGAGGAGGCGCAGGTGGAGAAGGCCAACTCAGGACTTGCATGAGGACAAAAAAATGTGTGCGCAAAGCAATGCAATGAGTAGTTTTCAGGACACAATGGCCTATTCGGAGGAGCTATTCCCACCCCCACAATCTTCTACCTGTGAAAGGTCAATGGAACAGCCACAAATGTTGTGCCCGGATTCACAACCTTTTTCTGTGGAAAATGCACCTCGCACTGAAATGCAAGGCGAGGCCGAGGATGAACATGACGTCAACAACTCAACATGACGCAAAATGGGGGCGGAACAGAAAGCTGCTTTCAATGTTTTGAAGGCCATAATTGCCTCCGGTGGCCAGTTAGATGCATCATTCATCACACCCAAATCCCAGAGCAATGTGTGCAGGAATTTGAATCGCAGGAGGTGTACCGAGATCATCTGGACAAGTGACCAAGTGACCAAGTGACCAAGTGACAAGTGACAAAGTGACAAGTGACAAAGTGACAAGTGACAAAGTGACAAAGTGACAAAATGACAAAGTGACAAAGTGACCAGTGACAAAGTGACAAGTGAGAGGTTGTTCTGGGGAGCTCTACTCCACTGCACACAGTCACATATGAGGAGAGGTCTCGTCGGGACTGCTGATCCTCCTCAGCTTGCTCAAAGCCTTGAGGGTTCCTGAAGATCCTCTGCTTGGAGTTCGCCGGGGTTCAGCTTGGTGTCGGGGTCGGCGGCGTCCTCCTCACTCCAACGTGGCAGATCTTCTGTTGAAGGAAAAAAACAAAAACATTTTTTAAAGTCCAGTACCGCCTCTGAAGGACTCACCAAGAGATGCAGGAGCGCTTCAATCTAGCGCACCATCGCTCGCTGGGTGATGTCCCTCCCTACGCGCTGGAATTCTACGCTGCACATGCTAGCACGCTTTTGCGCAGTGCCGAGGCGCATTCCCGCAGCTAGCTACCAAGCTTCTGTGGATCTGATTGGGCCACCATGTTGGATCTCTGCCAAGTCCTCCAAAATTTTGAGCAATCCACGTTGCTTGTGACTGAGCAGTGACAACTCTACAGTCAGCATTACAATACCACTGCTGTGTTTACTGAAGAAATCAATGTTGAAGATGGAAACCGCTGGCATGATGCAAGTGGGGGAATATGAAGATGAAAACGATCAGCGTGATGATACCAACATCAGGCAACCTGCCTCAGGAAACGCTGGTCCCAGCTATGACAAAGAACAGGACGAGGAACAGCTGGAGTTGGAGCAGGAATTGGATGCCCCCACTGCCGAGGGACAGAGCGGTGCACGTTGGACTTCCACAATTTAGCGGGAATGGACAGCAGAAGAGGAAGAAAGTGATGCTGGTGACGAATATGGTGCATCACAACAATCACAACGCTCACAAGAACATGAAGACAGAGGAGTCTGGCAGGATTCTCTGGCACACATGGCTCAATTCATGCTAGACTGCATTGAACGCGGCCCGCACATTATTCACTATTCATTATTATTCATTATTCTGGACAACACCAATTACTGGGTTTATACCCAGTTTATACAAACACAATGTTAAAAAACTGATTGAAGAAAGTGTCAGACAGGTCAAAAATTGAACAATTCCAGCAGGCCCTTGAGGATGGAGACTTTAGAGAGGAGATTGACATCCTCCTCCTTCTCTAGCCAGTTGTACGCCGACAGACTGACTTCAGCAAACCCAGCAGGACCAGGAGGGCAGCAAAGAACACAAGCTGCTGCTAGTGCCCAAAAGGGAATGGTATTGGCAGTGTCCTTGGAGTGGGAACATTTTCTGACACCCATGCAGCAGCCCACAGAACAGCAATCGGGCAGTTCCACGTCCTCCAATACCAATCGCCTGGAGAAGATGGTCAAGGACTACATGTCAGATGGCGTAGCTGTGTTGAACAATCCATCTGCAGACAGACGGTGAGTGTGACAGCACAGAAGGACCATGGCAACTCACTCATAGTACCACAGTTTGATAGTGCTGCCCAAAAAATTATATGGATCCGTGGACCCGGGCAGTACTGGGAAGTGGGAACGCAGATTTTAGTACCTAAACACACGATACAACATGTTTTCCGGGGTCGGACTCTGAGGCACATACAGATGGTCCCGATCATCGTCCTCATCATACAACTCTTCTCCTGAGTCTGACCCACCCACCACCTCTGCCACCCCACCTCTGCCACCCCAACATCCCCAGACACAGACCCCTCATCGTCCTCAACATTAACTTGGGATGCTGGTCTGAGCCCGACCTCCTCCTCCACATCAGGCCCCATCATCTCCTCAATGGCAGCCCTCAATAATCGCTCTGGCGCCGGACCGATGGACACAACGTTCTCCTCCGGGGAGGGCTGCTGCTGACCACTGGCTGCTGGGGTGGATGTTATAGCTTGCGTGGGGCGTTGGCTGTTGCTGTTGTTGGGAGTGCTGCTCACAGCGGAGGTCTCTGAGGAACTCATGGTGAGCTCATATAGTGGTTGACGTTGAGTGGAGTATTACTGATCCCAGCAATATACACACTGACTGGCAGAGTACGCAATGCTATATAGTGGTTGACGGTGAGTAAAGTACTACAGATCCCAGCAATATACACAGTGACTGGCAGTACAATGGTATGGGTGGGTGAGCAGAGTACTACAGATCCCAGCAATGCTATATAGTAATGGGGTGACTGAGTGAGCGGCAGTGTACTACTGTTCCCAGCAGACACAGAGTGGCAGTAAACACAATGCTATATAGTGTGGCTGAGCGAGCGGTGTACTACTGTTCCCAGCAGACACAGAGTGGCAGTAAACACAATGCTATATAGTGTGGCTGAGCAAGGTACACAGAGTGGCAGTAAACACAATGCTATATAGTGTGGCTGAGCGAGCGGTGTAGTACTGTTCCCAGCAGACACAGAGTGGCAGTAAACAGAATGCTATATAGTGTGGCTGAGTGAGCGGTGTAGTACTGTTCCCAGCAGACACAGAGTGGCAGTAAACACAATGCTATATAGTGTGGCTGAGTGAGGTACACAGAGTGGCAGTAAACACAATGCTATATAGTGTGGCTGAGCGAGCGGTGTACTACTATTCCCAGCAGACACAGAGTGGCAGTAAACACAATGCTATATAGTGTGGCTGAGCGAGCGGTGTAGTACTGTTCCCAGCAGACACAGAGTGGCAGTAAACAGAATGCTATATAGTGTGGCTGAGCGAGGTACACAGAATGGCAGTAAACACAATGCTATATAGTGTGGCTGAGCGAGCGGTGTACTACTATTCCCAGCAGACACAAAGTGGCAGTAAACACAATGCTATATAGTGTGGCTGAGCGAGGTACACAGAGTGGCAGTAAACAGAATGCTATATAGTGTGGCTGAGCGAGCGGTGTACTACTATTCCCAGCAGACACAGAGTGGCAGTAAACACAATGCTATATAGTGTGGCTGAGCGAGGTACACAGAGTGGCAGTAAACAGAATGCTATATAGTGTGGCTGAGCGAGGTACACAGAGTGGCAGTAAATAGAATGCTATATAGTGTGGCTGAGCGAGGTACACAGAGTGGCAGTAAACAGAATGCTATATAGTGTGGCTGAGCGAGCGGTGTACTACTATTCCCAGCAGACACAGAGTGGCAGTAAACAGATTGCTATATAGTGTGGCTGAGCGAGGTACACAGAGTGGCAGTAAACAGAATGCTATATAGTGTGGCTGAGCGAGCGGTGTACTACTATTCCCAGCAGACACAGAGTGGCAGTAAACAGAATGCTATATAGTGTGGCTGAGCGAGGTACACAGAGTGGCAGTAAACACAATGCTATATAGTGTGGCTGAGCGAGCGGTGTACTACTATTCCCAGCAGCGACACAATGACTGGGGGGACCCTGGCTAGCGTGGCTGGAGCGCAAACTACCCTGCCTGCCTACCCAAAGCTAAACCCACAGACAAATGGCGGAGATATGACGTGGTTCGGGTATTTATTTACCCGAACCACGTGACAGTTCGGCCAATCAGAGCGCGTTCGGGTCCGAACCACGTGACCCGTTCGGCCAATCACAGCGCTAGACGAACGTTCGGGGAACGTTCGGCCATGCGCTCTTAGTTCGGCCATGTGGCCGAACGGTTTGGCCGAACACCATCAGGTGTTCGGCCGAACTCGAACATCACCCGAACAGGGTGATGTTCTGCAGAACCCGAACAGTGGCGAACACTGTTCGCCCAACACTATCACCCAGTGACCAACTGTGCAAAGTTTAAGAACCCTGCCATTGACAGACAGTGTAAGAATGGCTGCAGTTTACATTCTGGCAGTGAAATTTGTATTTTTCTCCACCCACTGATGTCCTAATGTTTCCCGGGTATGTATTTGGCTGCTGTTGGCTGTGGCCACTTTTTCTAACCCTAACACACAATTGCCAATAGTCAGTGACCAAGTTTGTGAGATTTGTGGTCTTTGGCATGAATAATTTTCATTGAAATGAAACACATCTGATTCGCTGTTTGTGGCCCCACCCCTTTTCTAAATATTTAACCCCAGTCACCCAATGATCAACTGTACCAGGTTTGAGGCTTGTGCCATTAACAGTGCAAAAATGGCAGCAATTAAATATTTGCCTTGAAAATCAATCGGTGAATTGTGATTTGTTTTTGTAGGCTCCACCCACTTTTCTGAATATTAATCCCAGTCCCCCAGTGACCAACTGTGCAAAGTTTTAGAACCCTACAATTAATAGTGTAAGAATGGCTGCAGTTTACATTTTCCCAGTGAAATTTGTGTTTGTCTCCGCCCACTGAAGACTCGGCATTGCCCAGGTATGTATTTGGCTGGTGCTGGCTCCGCCCACTTTTTCTAACCCTAACATAAAATTACTTAATGACCAAGTTTGTGAGCTTTGCGGTCTTTGGCATCAATAATTTGCATTGAAATAAAATAAATCTGATTGGCTGTGGCTCCACCCCTTTTCTGAATTTGAACCCCAATCACCTAATGGCCAACTGTACCAGGTACAGGTGATTAACAGTACAAGAGGCTTGTGCCATTAACAGTGCAAGAATGGCATCAATTAAATATTCCCCTTAAAGAGACACTGAATAATTCTCGCTTCAGAGCTCATAGTTAAAACGCTGCTATCCCGCTGCTAAACGGGGGTCCCTTCACCCCCAACCCTCCCCCCCCCCGCAAAATCAACGACCAAATTGGTCGTAGATTTTGCTGCTCCTAGAGGCAGGGCTAACGGCTGCAGCCCTGCCTTACAGCGCATTTATCAGCGGCGCATCGCCGCCTCTCCCCCGCCCCTCTCAGTGAAGGAAGACTGAGAGGGGCGGGGGAGAGGCGGGGGAGAGTAGGGAGAGGGGGAGAGGCGGAGATACGCGCTGACAGACGCGGCGGTTAGCCCTGCCCCAATCAGGAAGAGATCCTCAGCTGCATGGAGGGGATTTTGGGGGGTAAGGGACCCCCGTTTAGCCGCGGGATAGCGGCGTTTTAGCAGGGGCACAAATGCCCCTGCTAACTATGAGCTCTGAAGCGAGATTTATTCTCGCTTCAGAGTCTCTTTAGAGATTAATAGGTGGATTTTGATTGGCTTGTGTAGGCTCCACCCACGTTTGGCAACAATAATTTGCATTGGAATGAAACAAATCTGATTGGCTATTTGTGGCTCCACCCCCTTTCTGAAATTGAACCCCAGTCACCCAATGATCAATTATACCAGGTTTGAGGCTTGTGCCATTAACAGTGCAAGAATGGCAGGTTTGAGACTTGTGCCATTAACAGTGCAAGAATGGCAGAAATATTCCCCTTGAAAATCGACCAACTGGGCAAAGTTTGAGAACCCTACCATTAACAGTGTAAGAAAAACAAAAGTTTGCTTTCTTATAACAGAAAGAACTTGCGATAATTCAGGTTGGAGTGAGCTTAAAATGTCTCCCAGTGCATCACTCTTTAATATATGCAAATTAACCATTGTCACCCTTAAAAGCTAAACACACCTCCAGAACTGCTGGAATGCAATGATGTGTCACCTTGTTAATTTGTACAGAGCCATAATAATCCAACATGCATACAGACTGTTTTGGATTGTTTGATCCTCATCATTGCATTGCATAGATAAATTTGGTTCTATGCAGTAGGGCTTGTAACACCGAGAGGTACAGACTAACCAGCAAGCTCATGGTGACCCAGAACTCATTGGAGTGTGTAAGGGACTACAATGGTCCTAAAAGCCCCCTTACTAAGATGTTAAGAAAAACAAAAGTTTGCTTTCTTAAAACAGAAACAATTTGTGATAATTCAGGTTGGAGTGAGCTTGAGATGTCTCCCAGTGCATCACTGCTGAATATATGCAAATTAACCATTGTACCCTTAGAAGCTAAACACACCTCCAGTGTAACAGTGTAAGAATAGCTGCAGTTTACATTTTCCAGTGAAATTTGTATTTGTCTCGTTTTGGTTATGGGAATAAAAAGTATCCTATACTTTATTCCAAGTAATGTACTATGTGTGTGCCAAATGTCATTCAAATCCGTTCAGCCGTTTTTGCGTGATCGAGTAACAAACATCCAAACATCCAAATATCCAAACATCCGAACTTTCCCATTTATTATATTAGTAGGATACCGTATATACTCGCATACAAGCCGAATTTTTGACCCCCAAAAAGAGGGTCAAAAGTTGGGGGGTCGGCTTGTATGCGAGTCTTTCCTGGTGGTCCGCGGCCCCCGCTTCCCCCTCCCTGCTCCCCCTGCGGCCGCTGCTGCTGCTATTACTTGTTTAGGCAGCGGCTTCCTCTTCCCCGGTGCTTCCTCTTCCCCGCTCTCATGCGCGTATGAAGTGATAACAGCAGCGCGCCCGGAGCTGCTGCTGTGACGATGCAGGGGGCAGGAAAGAGCGGTTCCCCTGGTAACGGCGATACAGATCGCCGCTACAGGGAGCCACGCTCTTTCCTGCCCCCTGCATCATCACAGCAGCAGCGCCGGGTGCGCTGCTGTGATCACTTCATACGCGCATGAGAGCGGGGAAGAGGAAGCGCCGGGGAAGAGGAAGCCGCTGCCTAAACAGGTAATAGCAGCGGTGGCGGCTGCGGGGGGAGCGGGGAGGAGGGAGCGGGGGCCGCGGACCACGGACCCCTAAAGTAGACTAGCGCCGCAGAGGGAGCGGGGAGCTATACTGGCCACTACCTACCTATACTGGGCACTATACTGGCCACTACCTACCTATACTGGGCACTATACTAGCTATACTGGGCACTATACCAGCTATACTGGGGCACTACCTACCTATACTGGGCACTATACTAGCTAAACTGGGCACTTTACTAGCTATACTGGGCACTATACTAGCTATACTGGGGCACTATACTAGCTATACTGGACACTATACTAGCTATAGTGGGGCACTATACTTGCTATACTGGGCACTATACTAGCTATACTGGACACTACCTACCTATACTGGGCACTATACTGGCTATACTTAGCACTATACTGGGCACTATACTGGTTATAATGGGCACTATACTAGCTAAACTGGGCACTATACTAGCTAAACTGGGCACTACACTAGCTATACTGGGGCACTACCTACCCATACTGGGCACTATACTAGCTATACTGGGACACACTGGGGGGATCACGCGGCCTGCACCAATCCAGCATTTCCTACCCCCGGCTTATATGGGTTTCAATAATTTTTCCCTGGTTTTTCAGGTAAAAGTTGGGGGGTCGGCTTATATGCGGGTCGGCTTATATGCGAGTATATACGGTATATATATATATATCAGTGTGCATAATACAAGTTTAATACAAATCGTAATTTTGACCGTAATTTTGCGTAATAAAGCGGATTTCAACTCGTTTACCAACTCAAAGTGGAATGCCAATTCCATTTGAAATTATGATTACGGTTGAATCGAAATTGCGAACTTGAAATCGAAATTACTCGTAACCCGAAATCGTTCATTACGAGCACCATTACTGATTATCATTACTAGTTAACTGCTTTCAACTGATTTTGATCAATTTATATAGAGATAGGTCAGTAGTTTCTGGGAATGTAATTAATTTATTCATCACCACTAATTTCATCAAATGACACAACAGTCTGGCCATGTATGATAGACAACAATATATATCTATGTAGTATGGGGAGGTATCTGCAAAATGATATGTGACGTCTGGTGAAACATCACACCACCCTAAAGTGGTAGACAAACCTCCAGTGTTGTAGTTTGCTAGGTGAACACACTCAGGCCTATTCGTGAATCAGCATGTCCCACAAATGGGTGAATCCCAAAACGAATACAAATACATAGGCAGGCTTATTTTCTATTGCCTATTTAAGCCCAGCTGACCAGAGTCATTTAAAAATTCACATTCTCCAGTGGCTGCAACTGAGCAAATTGCAAAGCAAAAGTGCTTTCATGAACACGGTTTTCTGCAAACCGCAACTGCCATTCCTGCACATCCCTACACTAGTAGAATTACAGGTAATAGTAGTATGATATAAATGTGCATGTACGTTTCTCAGATATTGATTGTGTTTTACTAATGAATGATCTGGAGGAGATGATTGTGTGCTGCACAGAGGTTTGTACTGCAAGGAAGAAGTCAGAGGTCCATTGTAAGTGCAGTGTGACCTTGTATAGCAGCAGTAGAGGCTCCATTGGCAGTCTGCCTATTTTAAGTGTAAATACCGCTGGAGGAACAATTAAATCCTGTCTAGTTAAGTGATAAGCACTCTCTTTAAAACTTAATGAATGTCCTCAGCTCTTAAAACCATGATATATGAGGAG
Source organism: Hyperolius riggenbachi (assembly GCF_040937935.1). NCBI lineage: Eukaryota > Metazoa > Chordata > Amphibia > Anura > Hyperoliidae > Hyperolius > Hyperolius riggenbachi. Next base: position 150,377,333 of record NC_090651.1, on the reverse strand, counting down.
GTGGACAGAAGGAAATCAACTAGAATGATATATATATATATATATATATATATATATATATATATATATATATATATATATATATATACATATATGTATATGTATATATATATATATATATATATATATATATATATATATATATATCAGATTTCATTGTTATTGGTTATAACGAGGTGGTATGGAACATTTAGTTAGAATAAAATGGTTCTACTAAATGTTACTAATATCACAATCTCAATGAGAGCATATTATGTCAAAAAGTCTTGCTGTGGCTGTTACCTGACACTGGAGGCTGAAGGGTTCTTTCCAACCCACCCCCCTACCAACCTCTCCCCTCAAAAAGAAGACATAAAATTAACCAACAGTAATAAAATCAGGCAAAAGTTGTGTGTGTAACTCCACTGATGCTGCAAAATGTATTATTTTGTAATTAAGGGCCAGCTCCTATGGGCGGTTGCACGTGTCCGTGCATTGATTGCCATTGATTGCACTCACGCCGGGACTGATCACATTTTCAGAGACACTGCATGTAGCTTGTAACGTCGGCTGCATTTGCGGTCCTGTATCCCTGTAGCTATTTAAAATGCAATGCGGAAGCAAACGGACAGCAGAAAAGCAGAAACTAGCCACTAGAAGCCAGACATTAATGGCAGTCTGTTGCATTATTTGATGAAACAGCAAAGGAGCGCAAGGAAAAACGCATAGCAATCGTGTTGATATGGGATTTTACCATGATTCGCAATTCATATTACTTTCTCACTAGGATTTGTTTTCCTATTGGAAACGGCAAATGCAAACAAACTGCAAGCTCACTGTAGACCTGGCGGATCACGGTCCGGATCATGGCGGAATTGCAGTAGTGGAAAAAAAAAAGAAATCAGTGTGATTGCGTTTCTTAGTAGAAAAGGGCAGGTAGGTCCATATGAATATATATATATATATATATGTATATATATATATATATATATATATATATATATATATATATATATATATATATACAGTATATACAGTATATATATATATATATATATATATATATACATACAGTATATATATATATATACAGTATATATATATATATATATATATATATATATATATATATATATATATATATATACAGGATCTTCTAAAAAAATTAGCATATTGTGATAACGTTTATTATTTTCTGTAATGTACTGATAAACATTAGACTTTCATATATTTTAGATTCAAATACACACAACTGAAGTAGTTCAAGCCTTTTATTGTTTTAATATTGATGATTTTGGCATACAGCTCATGAAAACCCAAAATTCCTATCTCAAAAAATTAGCATATTTCATCTGACCAATAAAAGAAAAGTGTTTTTAAAACAAAAAAAGTCAATCTTCAAATAATTATGTTCAGTATGCACTCAATACTTGGTCGGGAATCCTTTTGCAGAAATGACTGCTTCAATGCGGCGTGGCATGGAGGCAATCAGCCTGTGGCACTGCTCAGGTGTTATGGAGGCCCAGGATGCTTCGATAGCGGCCTTAAGCTCATCCAGAGTGTTGGGTCTTGTGTCTCTCAACTTTCTCTTCACAATATCCCACAGATTCTCTATGGGGTTCAGGTCAGGAGAGTTGGCAGGCCAATTGAGCACAGTAATACCATGGTCAGTAAACCATTTACCAGTGGTTTTGGCACTGTGAGCAGGTGCCAGGTCGTGCTGAAAAATGAAATCTTCATCTCCATGAAGCTTTTCAGCAGATGGAAGCATGAACCCACTTTTGAACCAGAAACAGCGGCAGAAGCGCCTGACCTGGGCTAAAGAGAAGCAGCACTGGACTGTTGCTCAGTGGTCCAACGTACTTTTTCCAGATGAAAGCAACTTTTACATGTCATTCGGAAATCAAGGTGCCAGAGTCTGGAGGAAGACTGGGGAGAGGGAAATGCCAAAATGCCTGAAGTCCAGTGTCATGTACCCACAGTCAGTGACGGTCTGGGGTGCCATGTCAGTTGCTAGTGTTGTTCCACTGTGTTTTATCAAGGGCAGGGTCAATGCAGCTAGCTATCAGGAGATTTTGGAGCACTTCATGCTTCCATCTGCTGAAAAGCTTTATGGAGATGAAGATTTCATTTTTCAGCACGACCTGGCACCTGCTCGCTGTACCAAAACCACTGGTAACTGGTTTACTGACCATGGTATTACTGTGCTCAATTGGCCTGCCAACTCTCCTGACCTGAACCCCATAGAGAATCTGTGGGATATTGTGAAGCAATTGTGTTTGTTGCAGTTGGCATTTAGTTTAGAGGTGGTGGGGTGAGTTCCCTGGAGGTGAGAGGTCCAGGGCTTGCCCACACTTCCCTCTAGGTGTCGCATGGTGGTTTGGGGGCCCCAGCGAGTGAGAGAGATCTGGGGCCCCTGGGCTGTCATGTGGACCAGTGTTTGTGATTTTAAATTTCGTTTTTGCAGCTTCTAGGATGCGGTTGACAGGTGAGTGGTTAGGGAGGGGACCGTGTGGGAGATGTGCCTACACGGGGCGTCCCTGTAAACGATGCAATTCACGATTGCGTCCAACCGAAGCCTCCCACCTGAATGCTAAATTATGTAATTCCTGCTAGATTTGGTACAGCAGGCAAAGGGTGTATGACAGTACACCTGATTGGCTGACTGGCGTCTGCTGGCCAGATAGAGGCAGGATATTGCTCTAGCTGGAAGCTAGCAATTGTGTTTGTTGCAGTTGGCATTCAGTTTAGAGGTGGTGGGGTGAGTTGCCTGGAGGTTAGAGGTCCAGGGCTTGCCCACACTTCCCTCTAGGTGTCGCATGGTGGTTTGCCCAGCGAGTGAGAGAGACCTAGGGCCCCTGGGCTGTCATGTGAACCAGTGTTTGGGATATTGTGAAGAGAAAGTTGAGAGACGCAAGACCCAACACTCTGGATGAGCTTAAGGCCGCTATCGAAGCATCCTGGGCCTCCATAACACCTGAGCAGTGCCACAGGCTGATTGCCTCCCTGCCATGCCGCATTGAAGCAGTCATTTCTGCAAAAGGATTCCCGACCAAGTATTGAGTGCATAACTGAACATAATTATTTGAAGGTTGACTTTTTTTGTTTTAAAAACACTTTTCTTTTATTGGTCGGATGAAATATGCTAATTTTTTGAGATAGAAATTTTGGGTTTTCATGAGCTGTATGCCAAAATCATCAATATTAAAACAATAAAAGGCTTGAACTACTTCAGTTGTGTGTATTTGAATCTAAAATATATGAAAGTCTAATGTTTATCAGTACATTACAGAAAATAATGAACTTTATCACAATATGCTAATTTTTTGAGAAGATCCTGTGTGTATATATATATATATATATATATATATATATATATATATATATATATATATATATATATATATATATACATATTTATATATATATCTGCCCATAATTATTCATACCCCAGGCAAATTTTTAATTAAAGTTACTTTTTGTTCAGCCAGCAAGTCATTTTTTGACGGGAAATGACATAGGTGTCTCCCAGGTTTAAAAAAGTCCAAGTTTAAACCTGGGAGTGTGCGTATATTTTCTCGTCTTTACTACTATTGCAACTTGGTTACCAGCACCTCTTCTTGGTTGAGAGGTAGAGCAGTGCTCTTCTACTACAATCTCCCAAAAGATAATAAGACAATGGCCTCAATTCACTAAGCTTATCTCCTGCCTTTAATAACGTTTCTAGAGTTATCACCATAGTGATAAGGCATGTAGTATTCAGGAAACATTTTACCTCAGGCAAACCTAAAGTTAACTCTTCTGTCTTTAAATTAAGGTGAGATCTCTAAAGTTAACTCTTTAATCCTTAAAAAAACTCCAGAATTCTGAAAATACCTACGGAGGAGGTAACTTAAAGCGGAATGAAACCCAGCATTTCTTCTTTGCTCTAAAAAAATATTTACAGCATATTATATACAACCAGCATTTTTTTTTTACTAGAACAGCATTCAAAGGGTTACACACAGGACTTGAAGGTTCAGTGCAGAGAAATCCAGACTCATCCAAACTTTAAATAAGGTTGTCGTGTGTTTACTTAATTGTATCAAATGAAGAATGTGACACATTCTCTGGCAGTGCAGAAGCTCCTGGACAAAGACAGACACTTAAAGCATCTCTGCCTTCAATACAATACAACTTGTAATCTCTAAATAAATAATAATAATTATGCACAAATGCAAATATGATAACCTTATGGCATATAAAAAGCAGGACAACATGTTTTTATTGAATATTATGCCAGGGTTTTATACCGCTTTAACTACAGAGGAGGTAACTTAACTACAGAGGAGTTAACTTAACTACAGAGGAGTTAACTTAACTACAGAGGAGGTAACTTAAGGAATGGTGAGATAAGATAACTCTCTCGCTGTGTGGAGGTAAATTTTCTCTTGCCTTATTATCTCCAGCCTGATCTTAGTAAATTGGCCATTGGCCTCAATTCACTAAAATCAGGCTGGAGATAATAAGGCAAGAGAAAACTTACCTCCACACATCGATCTTGCCTTATTAAGGTGTAGAGATATTTTTTTCAGTGAGAGAGTTATCTTATCTCTTCAGTCCTTAAGTTACCTCCTCTGTAGTTATTTTCACATGCAGTCAATTTAACAGCCTGTCTTTAACTTTAGAATTCTGGAGTTATTTTAGGATTGAAGAGTTAAAATGTTTCCTGAATACTACATGCCTCATCACCATGGTGATAACTCTAGAAACGTTATTAAAGACAGGAAATAAGCTTAGTGAATTGAGGTCATTGTACAAGAGGCATTATTGTCTATTGCCATTTCTCAGCTTTTATTCACATTTGAGAAAAAAGTGTCTAGTCTAAAATTAATTCAACCCTTCACAAACTGTCACAGTCTGTGGGAAAACCCAAAGCTCTATACTATTCCAAATAGTCCAAGCTGTTCTAAAGCACCCTGATTAATTGGAAACAGCTGTTTTAATCAACTCAGGTGAAAAACAGCAGCTCTCTGCAGTTGGTTTGTGAACAGTCATGATTGAGACAAAGGTGCTCAGTGAGGACCTGTGGCTGCTCATTGTGGCTGCTCACAAGTCAGAAAAGGACTACAAGGCCATTTCTAAATGTTTTCAAGTTCCAGTGGCTACAGTGTAAAGTATTATTAACCACTTAAGGACCGGGGCTGTTCTCTGCGATCTGTGCTGCGTGGGCTCTCCAGCCCGCAGCACAGATCGTGTGCAAGGCAGGGCAATCAGACTCCCCCCCCCTTTTTTCCCCACTAAGGGGATGACCTGCTGGGGGGGTCTGATCGCCGCCGCTCCGTGTGGCCGAGCGGGGGAGGGGGGCTCCTCAAAGCCCCCCTCCGCAGCGCGATTCCTCCCTCTCCATCCCTCCCTACCTCTTCCTCCCTGGGCGGCACAGGACGGCAATGCATCCTGCGCCGCCTCTGATAGGCTTCAGCCTATCACACAGCGGGGATCCTCGGCCAATCAGAGGCCGGGGATCGCCGATCTCCTTTACGGCGCTGCTGCGCAGCAGCGCCGTATTTATGTGAACAGCGGGGATTTGTTCCCCACGTGTTTACAATTATCCTGCGAGACGTGATCGGAGGCTCGCAGGCTATTCACGGAGACACCCTCCGTGAACTGACATGGAACGGCCGCTCGAACGAGCGCCCGTTTCCATGTAAAACAACAAACGACCAGTCGTCACCTATCGGCGTTAGCTGGTCGTTAAGTGGCTAAAAAATACAAGATGTTTCGCACTGTGGAAAATCTCAGAGGATGTGGTCGAAAGCCAAAAGTAACACCTGTGCTGGGCCAGGACGATAGTGAGAGAGGTAAAAAAATAATCCAAGGACCACCACCAAGGCCATCTTGGTGACTCTGGGCTTTGCTGGTGGCAATGTCTAAAGGCAGACAATCCAATGGATACTGAACACTACTGGGTTGCATGGATGCAGACCAAGGAGGATGTCACTTCTCCAGATAAGGCACACAAAAGTTTGCTTGGCCTTTGCAAATGCATCTGGACAAAGAAGAAGACTGCTGGTCTTCTTTGTTATGTTCAGATGAAACAAAAATTTAATTATTTGGTCACAGTGATGTTTCCTTCATTTGCTGTAAAAAAGGAGAAGCCTTCAACCCAAAGAACACCATCCCCACTTTCAAACATGGTGGTGAGAACCTAATGCTTTGGGGGTGTTTTTCAGCCAATGGACCAGGGAACCTAATCACAGTAAACGGCACCATGAAAAAAAAGAAATACATGAGGATTCTCAATGACAACATCAAGCAGTCTGCAGAGAAACTTGGCCTTGGGCACCAGTGGACATTTCAGCATGACAATGACCCAAAACACACAACAAAAGTGGTGAAGAAATGGTTAGCAGACAACAACATTAACATTTTGGAGTGGCCCAGACAGAGTCCAGACTTGAGAATCTGTAGAGGGAGCTAAAGATCAGGGTGATGGCAAGAAGACCCTCTAACCTGAAAGATTTGGAGCTCATTGCTAAAGATGAATGGGCAAAAATACCTATGGAGACATGCAAAAAGTTGGTCTGCAATTATAGGAAGCGTTTGATTGTTGTAATAGCCTATAAAGGCCTTTTAATTGATTATTAAGAAGGGTGTGAATATTTTTTTTTCCATAATAATGCCTCTTGTACATCATCTTATTTTCTTTTGGGAGACACCTATGCCATTTCCCATCAAAAATTCACTTGCTGGTTGAATAAAAGTAACTTTAAGTCCAAATTTGACAGGGGTATGAATAATTATGGGCCGCACTGTGTATGTATACAGTATATACAGGGAGTGTAGAATTATTAGGCAAATGAATATTTTGACCACATCATCCTCTTTATGCATGTTGTCTTACTCCAAGCTGTATAGGCTCAAAAGCTTACTACCAATTAAGCATATTAGGTGATGTGCATCTCTGTAATGAGAAGGGGTGTGGTCTAATGACATCAACACCCTATATCAGGTGTGCATAATTATTAGGCAACTTCCTTTCCTTTGGCAAATTGGGTCAAAAGAAGGACTTGACAGGCTCAGAAAACTCAAAAATAGTGAGATATCTTGCAAAGGGATGCAGCACTCTTAAAATTGCAAAGCTTCTGAAGCGTGATCATCGAACAATCAAGCGTTTCATTCAAAATAGTCAACAGGGTCGCAAGAAGCATGTGGAAAAACCAAGGCGCAAAATAACTGCCCATGAACTGAGAAAAGTCAAGCGTGCAGCTGCCAAGATGCCACTTGCCACCAGTTTGGCCATATTTCAGAGCTGCAACATCACTGGAGTGTCCAAAAGCACAAGGTGTGCAATACTCAGAGACATGGCCAAGGTAAGAAAGGCTGAAAGACGACCACCACTGAACAAGACACACAAGCTGAAACGTCAAGACTGGGCCAAGAAATATCTCAAGACTGATTTTTCTAAGGTTTTATGGACTGATGAAATGAGAGTGAGTCTTGATGGGCCAGATGGATGGGCCCGTGGTTGGATTGGTAAAGGGCAGAGAGTACCAGTCCGACTCAGACGCCAGCAAGGTGGAGGTGGAGTACTGGTTTGGGCTGGTATCATCAAAGATGAGCTTGTGTCGCCTTTTCGGGTTGAGGATGGAGTCAAGCTCAACTCCCAGTCCTACTGCCAGTTTCTGGAAGACACCTTCTTCAAGCAGTGGTACAGGAAGAAGTCTGCATCCTTCAAGAAAAACATGATTTTCATGCAGGACAATGCTTCATCACACGCGTCCAAGTACTCCACAGCGTGGCTGGCAACAAAGGATAAAAAAGAAGAAAAACTAATGACATGGCCTCCTTGTTCACCTGATCTGAACCCCATTGAGAGCCTGTGATCCATCATAAAATGTGAGATTTACAAGGAGGGAAAACAGTACACCTCTCTGAACAGTGTCTGGGAGGCTGTGGTTGCTGCTGCACGCAATGTTAGTGGTGAACAGATCAAAACACTGACAGAATCCATGGATGGCAGACTTTTGAGTGTCCTTGCAAAGAAAGGTGGCTATATTGGTCACTGATTTGTTTTTGTTTTGATTTTGAATGTCAGAAATGTATATTTGTGAATGCTGAGATGTTATATTGGCTTCACTGGTAAAAATAAATAATTGAAATGGGTATATATTTGTTTTTTGTTAAGTTGCCTAATAATTATGCACAGTAATAGTCACCTGCACACACAGATATCCCCCTAAAATAGCTAAAACTAAAAACAAACTAAAAACTACTTTCAAAAATATTCAGCTTTGATATTAATGAGTTTTTTGGGTTCATTGAGAACATGGTTGTTGTTCAATAATAAAATTATTCCTCAAAAATACCACTTGCCTAATAATTCTGCACTTCCTGTACAGTATATATAGTGTCTCAAAAAAGTGAGTTAGTGTCTCAAAGAAGTTAGTTTACCTCTCACATTTTTGTAAATATTTTATTATATTTTTTAATGGGACAACACTGAAGATATGACACTTTAATACCATGAAAATCATACTAGTGGGTGGAAAATTAGGATCACAATTTACATGTTAATAACAGTGCTGTTGCAATCTGCAAAATGCAAGTACAGTAATCCAAACATTGGATCACAACACAGCAAGTGAAAAAGGGCCCTGATCCAACATACTAGGCAAATAAAATCTGATAACTGTCAATTAATTAATCACCAATTTATGATTTAACACAAAAATCAGGTAATTGATTGACAGCTTTTGATTTGCTCACAATGGTTTTCTCCACTATTTTCATATTAGGCGAACACTCTCTGCCACTGTAGTGGCTGGATAGTGTACTGATTAAGGGCACCGCCTTTGACATAGGAGACCAGGGTTCGAATCCTGGCTAGGGTCAGTACCTATTCTGTAAGGCGGTCAAGGCAAGTCTCCCTACATCCCAGTGGCTGCAGCTCTTGAGTGCTTCGAGTCCGACAGGAGAAAAGCTCTATGGACATGAGAAAAGCGCTGTACAAATGTTCAGATTATTATTATTATATTTATTATTAGCTCAATTCTCACTGCTGTGCCACCTTAAAAATGCTGGAACCCCTCTTACTTTGCTTCAAAGAGGGATTAAGTACAGTGGAAGGTTTTTTTTTCCATTTAGTTTATATTTCATACGTCTATTCTTAAAATTAAGTTTACAGTTAGAAATTTAGATGATTTTAAAACTAGTAAAAATATTTCCCATTAGATTTGACATTCTGTTGTAAGAAATTTTAAATTATGCCAACTTGGATCAAAGCTAGAATGCAGAAGAATCCCTTACAAAATATAATGTTCTATGATTTTTTTTTCTTCAAAATTGTATGACAAGCTCAGCTTTTCTACACTAAAACTGTCAGAATTCTCGAAGCTTTTCTTATCTATCATGGAGTTTAATCTACTTAATATCAGGAAACCACATTGTCTCAACCACAACCCTTAAATAAAATGTTATGTCTGATCTCTGAGCTTTTACCAGGAGAAGCGGCAGAGAGAGCAGACTGGCTTCCTTTGATCTATCGATTATGCTAATGCTATTTCTGCTATTAAAAATGCAGGAGCCTTTTCAGTTAACATATTTCACTTAACTCTGGTACAGCATGCTTAAATTCAGAGACTGCAAATCTAGTATCTGCTGGCAAAAGCCACAGGAGAGTTCCAGTTTCAGGAGATGGGAGTAAGAGACTGTTCCTTTGAGTAGTAACAGTCTTACAGATGACTGCAAAAAGATGATTGATCGTAAAGTTACACAAGCAACAGAACTTACACTTACATGCACTGTACTGTGGTTTTGAAAATAGTAGCAAGTTTAAGTAGAATTTAAGTAGATTACTCTTTACATACTTTACTTAATAAACTATGCCACTATATTTGAATGCATTATAAGAGGGACACTGTAGAGGGTGCTGTAATTCAGGGGTCATACTACAACGAGGCACTATAGTAGAGAACTATATACTGTATATAACAAAGGGCATTATGAGCACTTAGGTCATAGTAGTAATAAAGTTAAAAGGCACCTGTAATTAGGATACGGAAGAAAACGTTAGATACAAACCTCAGTAGGGGGAAGCCTCTGTATGGCAGAAGTGGGGAAGGGGATGTTATCTAGTCTGTTCCAAGCTAGTCTCTACTCTGGATAACTGGATAAGGTTGACATACTCCTGAGTACTTATACGGACCCCAGTGTGCTGTGAGTGCCATTAAGGAGCTCGAGGCTATCTCTGTGCATGCGCTTTTGGACCATAGGCTCACACCCCCCTAGGACCATAGGCTTACACTCCCCTAGTGACCAGGCTATTTTTTTTTTACAATTCAGGGCTCTGCAGCTTTAAGAGCTCGCTGCAGAGCCATACAACTGTGTACACATATGAATCCCCCCCCCTTTTTTTGCCCACCAACAGAGCTTTCTGTTGGTGGTTTCTGATTGCTGCTGGGTTGTTTGTTTGTTTATTTATTTATTTTTATTTGTTGGTTTCTTTTTCTTAAATAAAATTTCCCTATTATTTATTTATTTTTTTCCTCACCGCCCTCCCTCCCCCCGCCAGCCAATCACAGCGATCAGCTGTCATAGGCATCAATCGCTCTTGTGCCTCACCAGAGGAAAGCAGAGTGACATGGCTGTCCCCAGTACAGTACTGCAGAAGATCGCAGAGCTGTACAATGTAAATAGATGGCAGTTTTGCCATCTAACAGTCTCCTAGCGGTGATCGCTGCTGGGAGACTAATGATGGAGTGTAGCTTCCGCTTCGGCATGCGCGGTCCCCAGCAAAACATGCCCCCAGGTCTATACGTCAATTAGCATTAGACGGTTCTGGGGCTGCTGCCGCGTTCACGCCAATTGGCTTGAGGCGGTCCTGTAGGAGTTAAGGTACTACCTACCGTACTTGGCATCTGTGCATACCCATTCCCTTCACAGAGCAGCTAGTAGTCCTGGTGTCATGGAATTCTGGTCAGCAACTATGGTAGGTAGGAGACGGGATGGCTTGGGGGATCCTAGCAGTGGGATCTCTCATTTCACTTTGGACAGTCCTTCATGGGTTGGGGAAAAGTGGTAATGCTAGGTATTCTGCAAGTTCTGGATTTGTCTTTAGGTGGTATTTTGTGCCTGATCGGTCTTCTGCAATACAATTAATGGAGTAGATGTCAATTCCCTATTTAAGCATTCCACCTTGCTAAGGAAGTTGCGTGTTGCTATTAGACATCTTGATTGCTGTTTGATGTCTGGAACAACTGCATCCACTTCTTGATGTCATGAGCCTTGGCTTGTGACTGTGTGCTTTGCTTTCTGACCTGATTCCACTACTGTATCTGTATTACAATGTCCTCCTGGCTTCTGACCTTGAACTTTGCTTTCTGACCTGATTCTGTACTGCATTGTCCTCCTGGCTTGTGACTCTATACTTTGCTTTCTGATTTGATTACACTACTGATTCTGTACTGCATTGTCTTCCTGGCTTGTGACCCTATACTTTGCTTTTTGACTTGATTCCACTACTGGTTCTATATTGCATTGTCTTCCTGGCTTCTGACCCAGTTTCTGACATGCCCTTGATGCCTGTTTTGTCATGCTGCACCTGGTTATATATTTACATTTTTTGTATAGACTTACTTATTTAGCTAGTACGGTAATTTAAAGAGACACTGAAGCGAAAAAAAAAATGTATGATATAATGATTTGTATGTGTAGTGCAGGTAAGAAATAAAACATTAGGAGCAGAGACATAAGTCTAATATTGTTTCCAGTACAGGAAGAGTTAAGAAACTCCAGTTGTTATCCATGCAAAAGAGCCACTGAGCTCCACGACTTTCAAAGTCGCAGAGAGCTCTGTCTTCTGAAGCTTGGTATCTCAAGTGTCTGTCAATGTATGTTTTTATTCTGCAGAAGACAGTTCAAAAGTTCACTTACCTGCTATGTAAAATCATTTAGAATGCTGAGTAGTGTGTAAACTGCAAATACTAGAGAATGATGAAATGTTGTAAAAAAAACTATATAACTGAAAATAAAAATATGAGAATATTTTCTTTGCTACTAATGTTCTAGTAACTATCCGTACTATACAACCAATTCATTATATCATTTTTTTTTGTTTCAGTGTCTCTTTAAAGCTTTACTTTGTTTGCTTAGATCTGGCTTGAATTCACCTGGGCTTTATGTTGATTATCACCATTCACTTCATATAATAGCAACTTTTTTATTTCATTAACCACTACGTGTATTTGGTTTCTATTTGTTTACTATTTGTTGCAAAAGTGGTCCCCAGCTCTACCACTGCTTAGGGTGATCATAACATGAATCATAAATGCCATACTTTCTATAGACTTTTCAGCAGACTCTGTATTTATATCCACTAGATAGTGTGATCTTTTAAAATATGTACCTACCTTGAGATAGTTAGACCACATAGATCCTTCCAACCTCACACAGGGCGGAAGTACACAGACTGTGATATGACAATGGAATGGAATGATAGCACAAATTTCACAGCTAGAATATTTTTCACAGCGGAGATCCACTTTATTGAAAATGCCAATAGTGACTTATTTCTCCTTATTGGGAATATTTATAGACTCCTGACCTCGAAATCTCCCTGGACATGCATGCCATCCTTTGCTACAGAAACCAGAACAGAGAAGTGATTTTAGAAGGACACCATTCTCTACATTGCTTCACACTATTATAGTATTGATACTGTATGTTATGTTTTTTTCTGTTTTGCTCACAGTGTCTGGGAGTGTGAAAGGCAAGCAATAGATAAGCTTTAAATATATTGCATAGAGGAAATACATAAGCAGTAATGCACCAGAGACAACTGCTTCCAGGCTCATAACCCTGGGGACTCCAGTGTGGCATATATTCAATAAAGTTTGTCTTTTTCATCCTAATTGCATCAACAGAAGAAATTATCAGGATTTGTGATCAAATAGTTAAATCTTTCATGATCTCAATTTCTTTGTCAGAAGCTTTTATAATTTAATGCATCTTATTACTAATAAAATACCAAGAGTTTCAAAATATAGTAAAGTTTATATTTTTTAGTCAGACAATGATGATTTGCGTACATCATAATACAAATGTTCTTATATTGCTTTGTATTTTAGCATAATTATTTGTTATTATTATTCATTTATGTGACACCTTCATTTTCTGTGACCATGTACAAAATAAAAAATATATATGGGTATATAATACAAAAGGGAGAGAAGGGACATTGTGAGCTTACAATCTAAAAGAATTGGGAGAAAACAAGAATATCCAGAGCTTTGAATCACATTCTGCAATAAGCTTGGTCAGATTGTATGCTTGTTTGAAAAGTTGAATATTAAGTAGACTAAAGGGGAACTGTCGCAAAAATCTTAAAATTTAAAGAGAACCCGAGGTGTGTTTAAAGAATGTTATCTGCAAACAGAGGCTGGATCTGCCTATACAGCCCAGCCTCTGTTGCTATCCTAAACCCCGCTAAGGTCCCCCTGCACTCTGCAATCCCTCATAAATCACAGCCATGCTGTGAGGCTGTGTTTACATCTGTAGTGTCAGTCTCAGCTGCTCCCCCGCCTCCTGCATAGCTCCGGTCCCTGCCCCCGTCCCTTCCCTCCAATCAGCAGGAAGGGAAGGGATGCAGGCGGGGACTGGAGTTCTGCAGGAGGCGGGGAGAGCAGCAGACTGATACTATAGAGATAAACACAGCCAGCTCTGACAAGCTGTTTGTCAACAGCGTGGCTGTGATTTATGAGGGATTGCAGAGTGCAGGGGAACCTTAGGGGGGTTTGGGATAGCAACAGAGGCTGGGCTGTATAGGCAGATCCAGCCTCTGTATGCAGATAATATTCTTCAAACCCACCTCGGGTTCTCTTTAAAACACATACGAATAAGAATTAAATTTCTCCCAGAGTAAAATGAGCCATAAATTACTTTTTTCCTATGTTGCTGTCATTTATAGTAGGCAGTAGAAATCTGACATTACCGACAGATTTTGGGCTAGTCCATCTCTTCATGGGGGATTCTCAGCACGGCCCTTATTATTTATAAAGACATTCCCTTGAAATGATTAATAAAAAGATGCTGGCCTGCCTCCCTGCTCGCTGCACACTATTTTGGCAGTTGGACGGAGCTTTTACAAATGAGGAAAACCCTGAGAACCCCCCTATGAGAAGATGGGCTAGTCCAAAATCTGTTGGTAATGTCAGATATCTGCTACTTACAGTAAGTGACAGCAACATAGGAGAAAAGTAATGTATGGCTCATTTTACTTTGGGAGAAATTTTAAGATTTTCGCGACAGCTCCTCTTTAAGGTGTCCATACATCAGAAGATTATGGGCAGATTCAACAAAGAGACACATTTATCTCTAATCAAATCTGATTAGAGATAAATCTGTCTCTTGGTCAAAGCTGCCCATATACTGCAGGCCAATTCCCATCCGATTTCAGCATGAAATATTCAGAGAGACGACTGAGCCAGCCACGTCTGCCCAGCTGCTGCCCCTCAATGTTTAAATGTGCCCCCCGTGTGTGCATGTATACATTACCTGTCCTGTTCCAGCCTCTGTGCGGTGTCCGTAACCTCCAGGCGGCTCTCTGTACACGCCACTGGCGCACAGCGTCTGACATCAGAGTCTATGTGCCGACATTAGATGCTATGCGCCAGTGGCGTGTGCGGAAGCCACCCGGAGGTTACAGACACTGCGTGGAGGCTGGCACAGGACAGGTAATGTATAAATGTACACACGGGGACACATTTATACATTACGGCGGCAGCGGTTTCTTTGTTTCGTTGTTTCTTCTGAAGTTGGCCACCGTACCACCGCACACCCGATCAGCCAACTTCTGCCCAACATCTTGCACCAGGCACGATTGACTAAAGCGTCCTATTTCAGCCTAAAATTGGTTGCATCATCAATCAGGCCAGCACTTGGCGGCACTGATTTTCAATCGATAATAATAATCAAATTGATTGGTTGATCGGCCACCAAAGTCGCCTGATGTATGGGCACCTTTTAGGCTGCTTACACACTAAGACGTTACAGGCGCCCGTCAGTGCGCCTGTAACGTTCCCCCAACGCACAGCAATGTAACACAAGTGGGCTGTTCACACAGCCCACGTTGCGTTACATGTAACGCTGCACGTTGTTCGGAAAGTGCAGCATGCTAGGGCGTTAGAGCGGCTATAGCCGCGTTAGACTGTTTGCACATGCGCAGTGGGGGGTGAGAGGAGGCGGGGAGATGCTGCTACAGTAGCCGCGTACATGGCTACTTAATATTCACTGCACTGGCGGCCGCTGATTGGCCGGCGGCACCACGTGTTGTGTAGTGTCTCGCTCCGCATCACGTGGTCCCGCCGGCCAATCAGCACCACTCTGGGAGACCTTAAACGGATAGAGCCGTCTAACGCTGCTACCGTCCTCTCCCGCACCACCATACGTTGCATTAGGTGCACGTTATGCGACCTTAACGTAGCACCTAACGCAATGTCTTGGTGTGCAAGTAGCCTAAAGGTTTCAAAAGTTGGACAATGACAGATGTGTTTTGTAGGGGTATTCTAGTGTAGGGTAGAAGCCTGTGAGAAGTCCTGTATTTATGGATGTGAAGAGGTGATGCTAGTGGAGGATAGAGGAAGCTTGTGTTCAGAGTAGAGCTTTTTTTTGGGGTGGTATCTGAAAATCAGTGAGAAACTGTATGGAGAAAGACTGTGAAGATCTTTGTAATCTAAATTAGGAGCCTGAAGAGGATCCTGTAGGCATGAGTCAGCCAGTGAAGAACTTGCCAATGTTCAGTATGGATTGGTGGGATGTTCGTCTGTTGAAGATTAGGCATAACATTAATTGAGGCCGGATATTATTATAGTGATCACTACCATTTTAATTGCATTGCACCATTTTAATTTAATTGCACTTAGTGAAGAAAGGCCTAATTTGAGATATGATACTGAGTTGGAAATGAAAGAACTTAGGTAAAAAGTGACCATGTAAAATTACCGACAGAACAGAATCATACAGTATATTACCAATAAACAGCATTCTTGATGAACTGAGGTTACATGGATGTTATTCATGTTTATTCTTATTTCAGGCAGGAAATTAAATATTCAGTTCTGTTTTATTCATATTATGCTATAATAAGTGAGCGGTTGTGAAAGAAGACAGCAGAAAGACATTTAGGACTCATTATCAGAGGGACTTAAGATCTGAAGCTGAGATGCAGAATTATGTATAAAGTGCTAATACAAACCAAATTCATTTACTAATTTAAAAAAAAAGGAGAGTAGGGGGCCTAGATCATAGGCCTGGGGAAACCCAACACAGAGATAGGAAGGAGCTGTGATTTGACTAGGAGAAAGTAAAAGACCTTCCAGAGAAATAGGAACAAATTTCAAGAAAGAATGAGCCCTTTATGCCTACAGCCGAGAATGTGTGAGGAGAAAAGTGTGGTGCAGTGTCAAATGCAGAGGGCAGGTCAAGAAAGATAAGTACGGACTAATGGTCAATATCTTTGGCTACTAGGATCACTGGCTACTTTAGTTAGTGTTGATTTTGTGGAGTGGTTGGAGAAAAAGCAAGTCTCGAGTTGATCTAATGGGGATTAGGAAGAGTACTTACAGTATCAGCTAAATCTGTATCTTCGTAAAACATAATTTGTCTCTACTGCACAAATTTCTGCTGACCCAGGAAATGGTATAAAATGTCTTCAACTTCTGGTTAAAAAGCTGTAAGCTTCTTGATCAATAGTTATTTCATTTGATTGTCTTAATTTCTTTAACATTCTGGGCCCCCAGCAAAACTTTGATGAGGCCCCCTTAACCTCCCTGGCGGTATGATTCCCGCGGCTGCGCGGCCACGGGAGGTTTTTTTTTCACTTTTTATATGTTTTAGCCCAGTGCTAGCTACATGCTTCCCCCCTCCCTGTGGCGTCCCCTCGTAGTGTCCGATCGCCGCCGGCGCCGCTTGCCCATAAGGAAATCCCGTTCTGAACGGGATTTCCTTGAGGGCTTCTCCCATCGCCATGGCGACGAACAGAGTGACGTCATCAGCGTCATAGACGTCGTGACGTCACAGGGAATCCAGATCCACCCCATAGCGCAGCCTGGCGGCGATTGGCCAGGCTGCGCAAGGGGTATGCGGGGGGCCCTGTATCGCGGCGAATAGCGGTGCATCGGCGGCGGGCGGCGGCGATCAGACCAAACATGCAGCTAGCAAAGTGCTAGCTGCGTGTTTGAAAAAAAAATGATGCAAATCGGCCCAGCAGGGCCTGAGGAATCCTCCGCGGCGGCTTACCCCATGTCTAGCACGGGGTTACCGCTAAGGAGGTTAATGTTCACAATCCTTCCCTTGTCTCTCCTTGGTGACCCTCACGCCTGGTGGCCCATCTTGCAAGGGTCATAAAACAAGTGTGACCATCAGGATCTTCACACTCATAACATGTGTAGCTACAAAAACACCTGATTTGGAGTATTGGAGTGAAGGAAGGTTAGTAGTTGGGGATCCACACACCGCTGGGTCCTCCTGCAGTTGCAGGGGCTGCTCCCTTGGGGTTAAGCTCCTGCATATATTTACACAATTGCCACGAGATCTGCCTTGGCACAGCATTATGGGAGGAGTACATGGCCTGCACTAAGCAGTGCAAAGGGAGCCTGGCAGTCCACATCAGTGGAAGAGACTTGTTTTTAGTAATGGGACTGTGGATTATACAATGAAAATAAAAATATGTACATTTTGTATTACTATCCCATAACAGACATTTTGGTGATAGTGGGCTATGAAAGATAAGAATTGGCAGATTTCTACTTTAAAGTAGAATTGACCATAAAGTTTCAACTATAGACATTCAGTATCACAATAGAGCACTAATGTTAATAGGGACAATTATTATTATTATTATTTATTTATATAGCGCCAACATCTTCCCTAGCGCTGTACATAATACAAACAAATAATGGGGAATAAATATACATAAGAAATACAAGACACTGTACAGTCATGACATTGAATAGAATAAATACAGATACATATATAGTTGATGTGTTGTTGGTACATGCACATATGTTAAAATTACAGCAGTATAAGAAACACTAGGAGGAGGTCCCTGCCCTTGCGAGCTTACAATCTAGAGGGTAGTGGGGAGGAAACAAAAGGGAAGGAAACACAAGGATTAGTGGGTGAGCCAGTGTGCCTTCAGTGCTGCCTATAGCAAATTATAGGCTTGCCTGAACAGGTGTGTGTTCAGAGTACGTTTGAAGGTTTCCAGACTCCTGACATGACGAACCGGCTGAGGGAGAGAGTTCCAAAGGAAAGGGATAGTTTGTATTATGTAATGCATATTTACCCACTAGGAATCTTTTCTTGGTGAAGCACCATCATAGCAGCAATGCCCCGCATAAGGGGAATTCAAACCCCGTATTACATTTCCCTTTGGGTTGCGACAACTCGGAGGGGGAAGAGTATTTGATGCCACCAGGGAGTTTAGCGGCAGCCGGGAGAGCTGTCATTCAGCTAACCCTGCGCCAAACAGCCCGGTGCCCACATAATATGTACTTTATTTATGGTGATGATCTATTTTATGGTGATGTAATGTTCAGACAAAGATCCCTCATCCCAAATCATAGGGTTCTCCCTAACATGGAGGAAAAGGATTTGACCACCTCTCATACTTACTGGATGCTGCAGTTAGTCACTTAATATAATCTTAATATAATGATAATTTCATAGCAGGCCTTCAAAAGATTTACATACTCCTGAACTGGTTTCACTTGTGCTATCCAATTCACAAGGTGTTTTTGTTCTATTCTATTTTTGTGAATATGCATGCAGTTATTCATTACAGTAATTACTGTATCTTGTACAAGATGTGTCTTTTGCTCAGCAACACTTGGCGTTGGCTTGGCCAGAAGAAAACTGTTTATCTGATTATGATGTATTCTTGTCAAGGCTTTAAGCTTATACTCAACTGTTGTAAGTGCTGTGCACAGTGTTGTATTAGGTATGTCATGTCATTGAATGCTGTACGCGTTTCATGATGTAAAATGTACCGATGTAAACAATAAACAATGATGTAGTATGTGATGAAACAAAACCAAAAAAAGCAATCTGAAATATATAACACAGGAGTAAAAGTTGCAACAGAACTAATATCTCCTGCGTCCCGCTGTCAACCTCTGAAGGATTGCTGACCCCTGATGGGTCGCGACTTCTGTGTATGCGTGGGCGTGTACCTGCCCCGCTAGTGAACACGCTCACATCATTGGGTGTAGTGTTGCTTGTGAATTTTTGCTGAAAATGCCATTTTTGTTTTTGAGAATTTTTTTTTGTGAAAATATGATTGAATTTTCACATTTTCGCTTACGAAATTTTCTATGTAAATGCGCTAACATTTTTGCGGTTAATAGCGGTTAATAGCAAAGCCCCCTTAGCACATAGAATCACCATTTTTTTTCAAAAAGACCTTATAGTTTTGGAGTAAATTGATTTTAAATTACGATAGGAAAAAAAATATACATTTAAATGCAGTAAATGACAGATAATGTAGCAACCTAATGGTAGTGTAAATGTACATATATCAAAAGAAAGAGCAAAGAATTTTATGACGGGGGGTCCAGGGGGTCCAAACGCAGTGCGTACGGTCCCCCTGGAATCCCCATGGAAGTGGCAACGCTTTGGCCAGGGATCGCTATACACCCGCAATAAGGCTGTATAAGGATCCCTGGCAACTTTACCTATTTTTCTAATCATTTTTTTTTTTTTTTTGCTCAGAGTGTGGGAATTTTTTTTTTTAAATGACATGGGGTTTCCCCTCCCAATCCTCTTTAACCCCTCGAAAACCACATCATGAAATTTATTGCTCTTTCTTTTGATATATGTAAATTTACACTACCAATAGGTTGCTACATTATCTGTCATTTACCGCATTTAAATGTATACTTTTTTCCATCTTGTACCCACTTTCTCAACATACCCTGCAAATTTGGTGATTCTATCTGGTAACAGGGTTTGCTATTAACCATGAAAGTCAGCAAATAGTAGGTGAAAAAAAACAGTTACAATATTTTAGCGAATTTTCACTTATCGAAGATGTACTTATTTTCACGCAAATAAGGCAAAAAGAATATTGGCATTTTCACTCATCACTGGTCCCCCCTTATATCCCCCTTATGTGATCATGCCCAGGGCCGGTCCGCCCATGAGGCGGAGTGAGGCAGGTTCCTCAGGCGGCAGAAGTGGGGGGGCGGCACCAGGCAGAAAGGGGAAGTGAGTCCACCTGGCTTTTACTGCTTCCCGCTTGCCGCCTCCCGCCTGGACTGAATTGTGAGTGATCCGGCCAGACTGCACCCCTGGCTGGGACCCCCTAGGCTGTGCACGCCAGCACACCACCCTTGATGCTCAGAACCGGCCTCTGTATCCTTGCAAGCTGCACGCTGCCTTCATGATGACGGCGGGTGACTGCCAGGCAGAATGCGGAAGTGACTGGAGTCACGATGTCTGCTGCCCGCCCTGAATATCACCAAGCACCGCTGTCGGTAATGATGACCCACCGCTGCCCCCTGCCTGCCAGCACGAAATGGATGCCCGCCGCCTTCCCTCCTGTACCTCAGCCAGAGCCCGCGCTGGAGTGCAGCACCTTCACTGGCATAGAGACCGAGGGGCCGCTGTGGAGTCCTGGAGACCAGGGATCCCCTTCGCAAGACTGCTGAAGAAAGATGTGCTGAGCCCCTTCTAGCTGCGCTTCTCACTCCACCAGGAGCCGTCTGGAGCCCTCCTCGCCATCTCCACCCAGGAGAGGGGCTGCGTGTAGGCAGGGGTGACCTGGCAGCCGATCAGGGAGGGCAGAGTCCGGGCTATCCACTTTCTGCTGCCTGGTGAGTCTTCGCTGCTTATGGGGAAATATTAAAGGGAAACTCGTCATTGCCGCCATGTGATATATACAGTATCTGTGGTGTAACAGTTGACAGTGTGTGTTTCTGTCACTTCTGTGGTATCTGAGGTGTAACAGTTGGCAGTTTCTGGAGTGTAGTGACATAAGAGACATAAAGGGAAACACACCAAAGAGGGGGAGGCAGATAGACAGTTTGCAGGGGGATATGGGGAGGCTATACAGAAGATTGAGAATGTGAACAGGTGAAGGGAAGACATGGCTGTTGCATAGAGAGTAGATATTTTCTTGGGTTTTAGTGGACTATGACCACTGACATACAGTGCACTGTGTGAACTCTCTGCAATATACACTACCAGCTGTAAAGATGTCGCCACCTGTGAAAAAAATTGCAATGTAAATCTGGAGGGGGGGGGGGGGGCGCTTCCCTACAAGTTTGCCTCAGGCAGCAAAAAGTCTAGGACCGGCCCTGATCATGCCCCGGATATAAGGGTCCCCCCTTATATACCCATTATGTGTTTCATGTCCAGGATATAAGGGTCCCCCCGGATATCCATCCCCCTTATGTGTTTCATGCCACTGATATAAGGGGAGAGTATTTCAATGCTCCGGATATAAGGGTCCACCCTTATATCCACTCCCCTTATGTGTTTCATGCCGCATATATAAGGGGGAAGTATTTCAATGCTCCACATATAAGGGTCCCCACTTATATCCATCCCCCTTATGCATTATTTCATGTCCCGGTATAAGGGTCCCCCTTTATGTGTTTCATGTTCCAGATATAAGGGAGCCCCCTTATATCCCACTTATGTGTTTTTATGTCCCGCATATAAGGGTCCTACATTATATTCCCCTTATGTGTTTCATGCCTTGGATATAAGCGTCCCCCCTTATATCCATCCCCCTTATGTGTTTCAAGTGCCAGATATAAGGTCGGAGTTTTTTAATGCCCCGGATATAAGCGTCCCCCCTTATATCCACCTTATGTGTTTTATGTCCCAGATATAAGGATTCCCCCTTATATCCATCCCCCTTATGTGTTCATGTCCCGGATATAAGGGGGAGTGTTTCATGCCCCGGATATAAGTGTACCCCCTCATATCCATCCCCCTTATGTCTTCATGTCCCGGATATAAGGAGGAGTGTTTTATGCCCCAGATATAAGTGTTCCCCCTCATATCCATCCCCCTTATGTGTTCATGTCCCGGATATAAGGGGGAGTGTTTCATGCCCCAGATATTAGGGTTCCCCCTCATATCCATCCCCCTTATGGTTCATGTCCTGCATATAAGGGCCCCCTTAGTGTTGCTTGCGAATTTTCGCCGAAGGCATTTTCACATTGAAAAGGCCAATTATCATTTTCGATTTTTTTTCGCAAATATACACTCAAATTTTTCCGTTTTTGCTTTCGAGATTTTATGTAAATATGCTAAAATTTTCATGTTTTCGCCTAATGTTCACCGACTAATAGCAAGGCTCCCTTACCAGATAGAATCACCAAATTTGCAGGGTATGTTAAGGAAAAAAGTGGGTACAAGAGGTAAAAAAAATTCAAAAAGACCTTATAGTTTTGGAGAAAATCAGTTTTAAATTATGATAGGAAAAAAGTAAAAAAAAAAAATTCAATGTGGTAAATGACAGATAATGTAGCAACCTAACGGAAGTGTAAATTTACATGTATCAAAAGAAAGAGCAATGAACACAAATCACTTCTAAGGGGCTGGAAGAAACCCCAGGTATTCCGATGAACACCAGAATCAGGTTTTCTACTGCCTTTTGTCATCAGCGCAGCGCATGCCATTACCGTATGTGATCGCTACTTATTTTCTTCATCTTAATCAGGTATTCACTGAAATATCTTGTAAAGTTCTGTTTAAAAACAGCAACAAACAGAATGCAAACCAATGAATATTTTGACAAGATATTATAATTTGATATCAATATTTTCAGAACTTTATAAATCCCTATACTTAGAAATGGAGTTGTTATAATAATTATTCCCTCACTATTATTATACTTTACAAAATTCACTGCCCCGCCGTGCATTTTACATGTGCGGACACTTCAGAATTGCACCTTGCCCTCTTTTACATAAGATAGGTGTAAATATGCATGTATTGTTAGAACAGAGCTGGAAGGGTTTAAATTGTTACATATGCATCTGAGCCGTGTGTGTCTAATTATTTTGCATGCAGCGATAGCATAACGTTACTAATCCCCATTCACAGAGAAATGCATACACTACATCATTATTAGCTTCTTCACTTCCCAAATCAATAGTGTGGATGTTTCCAGAGCAAGCTAATTAGTCTCGCTGTGGGGCTACAGTACAAGGTCGGCAATAGCTCGCCGGTGCAGTACCCTGATTATTGACTGGATGCTAACAATGTACAAGACATCTGGGGTTAAACCTTTTAAAGGAGCAATGGTACTTAGATTGGAAAAAGAGAACACTTTAATTGTCTTTCTTAAACTAATCCTAACACCCGTGTAGCGGATTTTCCTCCTAACAGTGACAAATTCAGGGATAAGATTCAGTGAAAAGGTTCAGATCCCAGCATATGTATAACAACTTTACTGTGATTTACATTTGTCATTTGTTATCAGTTATCAGCCTTGTATCTTTATAACAATGCAATTCATGAAAACATCTCCATCCCCAATAATGGGAAAGTGTTACTGAAGCTGCTGTGTTAATAGCAAGTTGGTGAGCACGAAAGTGAAGTAAATTGGGTTTATAACAGCCAGTCAGTCACCTTAAAGGAATACTTAAGGGAAACAAAAAAAATGACATTTACTCACCCGGGGCATCCCTCAGCCCCCTGAAGCTGGATGGTGCCCTCGCAGCCCCGCTCCGATCTTCCTGTCCCCGCCGGCGGCTACTTCCGGGTTCGGCGACAGCCGCCGACAGGCTGGGAACGCGGCTGATTTTCCGCGTTCCCACTCGCTATATGCTGCTATATGCTGCGATCCCTTGGGTCGTCTTCAGATTCCCCAATTAAGATGGCCAATTAAGATGGCCGCCAGGTCCTGCTGCAGCTCTGAGTCCTCTTCCAGTCATCTCCTCCTTCCTGGTGGTCTTGCTCGCTTTACGTCCATGAGACAGCCAGGAAAGAAAACAGGACAGGAGGAGGACTCTGAGCTGCGCAGCGGCACTTGCGGCTATGAGAACTGAGAGCAGGATCTGACGGCCATCTTAATTGGGGAATCTGAAGACGACCCAAGGAATCGGGTCAAGACCCCACAGGAGCCTGTGATTTTAAAAGGAGACATGGTGGAATGAGAGGGAGGGGGGGGGGGTGCGCGGATGGCGTCACCTAAGGGTGATAAAGCACCATAGGTATTTAGCTTTTTTTATGTTGTTCGCCACGGAAGTCCTTTAAAGGACCACTCCAGCAAAAAAAGTAAGTATTGAAGACTTGACAGAACCGACAGGTTTTGGACTAGTCCATCTCCTAATGAGGGATTCTCAGGGATTTCTTTGTTTTCAAAAGCATTTTCTGAATGGCAGCTGCTAAGTCTGACAAAATAGTGTGAAAGTAGGTAGGGAGGTAGGCTGGTATCTTACTATTTTGGCAGTTAAATTGATGCTCAGGAAATGCTTTTGAAAACAAAGAAAACCCTGAAAACCCTGAACCTGTGCCACAGTGTGGCGACAGGGAATTATGCACAGGACTGCCTCCTGCTTGGCAGGAAGTCTATCTCTGGGGTTCACACTGGTCCACGCAATTGCGCATACACGCCGCGTTGCTGGCTACTCATTGCATCATGTGAATGGTGCAAGTCTCCATAGACTTGCATGGCCCTTGTGGCGGGGAAGCGTAGTATGGAACGACGCAGCACACATGTGCAAGGGGTCTCAATGAAATACTCTGTTTTTTACTTATGTTCAATTGCCATACATGCTATTGGAACTTAGGGGCTCATATGCAATTCACTTTTTCTCCTGAATTTTCTCCTAGGAGATAATGTTTCATCTTCGATTTAAATTAACTTTTTAGCACTTTGCAATGGAAAAAGTACCAAAAAGTCGGTAAAAAGTACTATCAAAATTATTTTGAGTATTTGTTTGCTTTCTGGTAGTTTAAAAGGAATTTTATTTAGAAGTTGTGAAAATATCACCTAGGAGTAAACTCAGGTGAAAAAGTGAATTGCATATGGGCCAGGATATTTAAAGCACATCTGAACTGGGACAAAAAAGAGGATTTTTATTTACCCTGGGCTTCTTCCAGCCTCTGAAGTCTGTAAGTCGTGTTGCTGCCCCCTCAGAAAAATCTGTGACTGAAGCACTAATCATAGCTAAAGTGCATGTGCAGTCCCGTCCCTGTGCCTCCTGGATTGGGAGTGGTTTGGATTGCGCTGTTCTCAAAAGAACTGTACTCTGAATGCTCAGAATATAACTGGAGCATGATCGGCGCTGTCCAGCAGGACTCCAGGCCTCTCTTGCCAGCCACCGGGATCCCAATCTCCTCTCTGCTCTCTGGATCCCGGAGGCCAATTAGTGGCGGTGTGGCAGTGTGGTGATACGGGGGTACAAGAGCGGCGTGACGTCATTGGGGGCGGTGCCAAATTTTAAAGCGGACCTGAACTCTTGCACATGGCAGAGGGAAAACAAGGAAATGCGCCCTGTATGGAGAGAGTTGAGCATGTCTAATCCCCCCCTGGACCCCGATCGCACAAGACAGGAGGTAAACATAGAGAAATGCAGTCTGTATGGAGAGAGTTGAGCCTGTCTAATTCCTCCTCATTTGTCTCTAATCATAAATTGTAATCTGATCTCTTCCCTGTGTCACATGACTGCCTTGGCAGAGATGGCACATAAGCTCATTTGAAAGCACAGGATGTTAACAATATAGCCATTTGGTTCCCAACTGCTTCTGAGCTAAGTGGTTCAGCTGATCTGCATTACTGTTAATGATTTTTGCCTGGATTTTGACTACTCTCTGCCTGCCACCTGTACCGACATCTGCCTGGATTTTGACTACTCTCTGTCTCTCTGTCTGCTGACTAAGACTGGTAGCAAAGGAAAAAGTCTAAAAGGAATCACACGTCTACTGCCCCAATTGTGATGTCGCCCTCTGTGCCATTCCGTTTCAAAATATACCACATGCAGGAAGTGTATTAGGTATACAGAATATGTACATATGGCCTTATTTGTACAGTTTCAATATTTTTAAGTTCATTTATAAATTGAATTACTTCAACAATTTTGTGTTCTAGTCTTTTATTATGCACGGGATGTCTACAAGACCTTTATTCTGACATATTTTGTTGAGTTCTGACTTAAAATTGGAGGCCTAAAATTCTTGAAAAAATGTATTGCTTTTAGACCCATAAATCCAGAAAGAAATGAACCGCCAGGAAGGTTTAAAGTGACATGTACAGCATATGCACATATTTTGTGAAAAACACACAGTTGTTTTGTATGTTTTCCAATTGAAATGAACTTGAGTAAAAGCAGATAGTGATGTTTCCTCCTCACACAATGTTGCCACTTATTCTGGTGGGGACTGGATGACAGTGGCAGAGGGAAGAGCATGGAATTTCTCTTGCAGGTCTCTTCTTTGTATGCTGTAATTATGTGCGCTGTAATAATGTCAAACACTGCTATCTTCAAGTGGCAACAGATGATGATAAAACGAGTGGGCTACAAGCTAAGGTATATACAGTTAAGCATGGCTCAGGCAAGCATACATGCATTTATGCTTTGAGCCTGAGGAAAGAGTAAGAAGAGGTGCTTATACTGTACATCCCTTCCTGGGTTTCCTTATCTAAAAGTGCCTAGCTAGTAATGATACAATCTTTTTTGTACGATCATATTATTTTATGTATTACTAGTCACAACAATCCTGTACGTTTAATAATGGGGGCTAGAGAAACTGTCACGCGGAGTGCGCCCATCCACGCGCTGTCCTTCCCTGTCCATGACCGCCGGTACTCAAAGGATAGGTGTGTGGGGGCGGTTAAGGTTAAGCATCCGTGGAGCCATATACAATTACAATAAAAGCGCTTCAGATATCACGTTTCACAAATAAAACATAGTAAATGATAAAAGAAAAGATTAAAAAAATGAGTTTCCTCAAATGTGAGTGCGCTTTCACTTGACTGGCTGTCCAAAATAATGTCTCTTGTTTTAAGCGCTCAATGTAAGAGATCGCGGAAAAGCCGCCGAATGTACTGGCAGCAAGGCGGCTGTTTCCGCGTCCAACGCGGTGGTTTGCACGCAGCAGCGTGCGTCTGGTGTGGCTGGGTCTGTTAGTTCACACAGGTGGATGGAGCGCTACGCGCGCGCGCGCCAGAAGTCAGGACCTTTATACCAGCAGGAGATGTATCAGCTGATCAGGCCGATCAGCTGATCCTGCTGGACTCCTGATTGGCTGAGTGGCTCGGGCGGGGCGGCAGAGTCCTGCAACTATATATACAGCTTGCTTGCCAGTTGCTGGTTGTCTGCCGTTGCGAAAACTACGTGGAAGCACTCAGACCTTAGTCAGATCCTACAGTGTGTTTGAACTAGGAGGACCTGGGAATTCGCACTGAGCCAGATTACTTCTGTTTATTATTGTGTTATTATTCAGGCTAGTTCCAGAGTGTCGAGACCACGGACCTCACACCCAAGATTAGGGAACTTGTGTTATCATTGTGCTATTATTCAGACTAGTTCCAGGGTGTTGAGACCACGGACCTCACACCCAAGATTAGGGAACTTGTGTTATCATTGTGTTATTATTCAGACTAGTTCCAGGGTGTCGAGACTACGGACCTCACACCCAAGCTTAGGGACTTGTGTTATCCTTCTGTTATACTTCAGACTAGTTCCAGGGTGTAGAGACCACGGACCTCACACCCAAGACTAGGGATATTGTGTACCATCTTATTATACTCCAGACTAGTTCCAGGGTGTAGAGACCACGAACCTCACACCCAAGACTAGGCATTGTTTGATATCTGTTATGACCTACTGCTTTCCTGACTATCCCTCTGCTCTCTGATTTGGTTCCTACGCTTATCTGATTATCTGTTGCCAACCCTGCCTGCCTTGGATACCGAATCAGCCTACTGTCTCTGTACCTTGTCTGTCCGTGTGTTGCCGACCTCGAGAGCTATCTCTTGCCTTTAAGAGATAGTCTCCTGACCTGCTAGTGACATCCACCTTCAAGTGTCACTCACGCAAAGGTCCCTCCTACCTTCAGCATGGGACTCCACTCCTTTGGAGGTCTCAGGCTGCTGGAAGGCTTTTGTACTTCTCAAAGGGCAGTATCGCCCATACTGCCAAAGACCACCTGCTCCTTGGGTGGTTTACTCAAAGTCATTACTGTTGCACCAAACACTCACACTATCTAGGTGTCCAGAGGTTAGTTATACTTGGATTATCGGTGATTCTGCAGATCATCAATAATCAGGTATATCTGCATTCTTGGTGATACTGCAGATCACCAATAATCAGATTCTCTCTGTGTGCAGACACCGATCGTTACACTCAATCACATATAAATGTCCACATATAACTCCTTTGTCCATATGTCATTCCAACCGGCGTATTCAACTTTAAAATCAACGTTATGAGGTTGTCATACCACCACCAGGGCACCCTTCGGGGATCAAACTCACGGGAAAATGGTGACCACTGTTAGAGACTGGTCTGCTGCGCTTTATACCAGGACACCTCTGCATAAGTAATTCTAGTTCCACTGCTCTCAATGCACCCAACATGCAACTGCAGACAGCTCAAATGCAAGAAATCTCCATAGCATAATACCTTCAAACGCTCAAAATTTGTATTCATTAAAATGAACTCACATATTCCAGAAGTTTTTACAAGGCTCTCCCAGATTGCCTATGCTAGGCTGCGCCACAAGTTCAGTTAGCATCTCCCCACCTTTAGCCAGGAAGTGGTGAGCAGGGCATGGAAGAGGAGCGAGGAGGTAGAATAGACATAGAATAGACTAGAACTTTCAGTAGCCGAGTGGATATTAGTAGCCACTAGCCAATTGTCTAGTATTTTTGGTATGATTTTAGTTCATTTTGGCGCCATGGGGTTAGTGTTATGCATTAGGAGGGGATTGGTAGTTTTACTTATGCTGACTATATAGCAAACATTGCACAATTAGAGCAACTGGGTAATGCTCATATTGCTACCTCTTCTGTCAAGCATATGCTCTACCTGAGGCCAGTTCCCCTTTTGACCTCTGGCCAAGCTGTACTCCTACTAGATAACCTAAACCACACTGCCTCTAGGTAGGAATATTGTATACTGCCCCACCTCTTGTTCCCTCCCATTCCTTCAGATTGTGAGCTCGCAAGGGCCAGGCTCTCTCACCCTTTCGTGTCTTGGTATGTGTTAAGCCTCATCTACATGGTACAATTTTCCATTAGATAGATGGATCTATTAGATAGATCTAATAAGAAATTGCATTGTGTGTAGACATCCAAATAATTTCAGATCAATTTTGCGATAGATTTTGCATTGATAAGTACCCAAAATCTATTGCAAAATCTAACGCAATCCAATTGGACCGGTTGGAAATTATCTAATAGATCCATCTAATAGATTCGATCTGACAGAAAATTATACCGTTTAGATGAGGCTTTACACATGTATTCATATTCTTTTTGTCACTGTAATTACCAATTCTGAATTTTGTACCGTTTCTGTATTTTGCATTATGTATTTTGTATATTGGTGTACATCATTGTCTGTATTATTATGTACCCCATGTTTGTTTCTTACTTTGTACAGCGCTGCAGAATATGTTGGCACTTTATAAATCAATAATAATGATAATACAGTAATGCACTCTACGCTAATTGTGTAATGTGTAGCCTAGTTAATGCAAGTTGTGCTATTTAAACAACGTGTGCTCTGTAGTCGGCATAACTAATGGTTTGATGTGACACATTGGGCTCAATTCAATTCACTTTTTCTACTATATTTCTCCTATATTTTCTCCTAGGTGATATTTTCAAATGATAAATAAATGCCTTTTAAGCCGCTAGCAAGCAAGAAAATACGGCAGCAGGAAAAAAGGGCGCCGGCAGACGATAAATATTGTTAACAACATAAGAACATTAACGTTTTTGAAGTATGTTATCATTTTAGAAGCTTGCAACGCTATATTTTTTGTCATATTATTTTATGTGTATGTACAGATTTTACATTATTATTATTTAGTATTTATATAGCACCGACATCTTCCGCAGCACTGAACAGAGTATATAGTCACTAACTGTCCCTCAGAGGAGCTCACAATCTAATCCCTACCACAGCCCTATGTCTATATCATGTAGTGTATGTATTGTAGTCTAGGGCCAATTTAGGGGTAGCCAATTAACTTATCTGTATGTTTTTGGGGTGTGGGAGGAAACCAGAGTACCCGGAGGAAACCCACGCAGACACGGGGAGAACATACAAACTCCTTGCAGATGTTGACCTGGCTGGGATTCGAACCAGGGACCCAGCGCTGCAAGGTGAGAGCACTAACCACTACATCACCGTGCTGCCCACTACGTCACCGTGCTGCCCAGTAATCAAATATATTATCAAATATATTATTGTTTCTATGTGTAAAAGAGTATTTCTACAGGGGGAGTTGCTAGGGTTAGGCACCACCTAAGGGGCAATTAGGGTTAGGCAACACCGGGGTGGGGGAGGTGGTGGTTAGGGTTAGGTTGCACCAGGGAGTTGGTTATGGTTAGGCACCACTGAGGAGGTTAGGGTTACCAACACTTGCAATCCTTGCTTGGGTCATATCGGTAGACAATGAGGATTACTGGAAAGTTAGGCTGCGATTTCATGCCAACAATCCAAAAAGCACATGGATTTGAGCTTGCTAATGGAAACCGTGAATGAGAGGCTTTAGCTTACTGATCAGACGTGTTAGGATCTCTGTGTGTGAATCTGATCTTGCAATTTGTTTGGTCCCTCCTGCACTCTGTTTTCACTCGCTGCTTATGTGACTGCCTGATCAGCTGTAAAGTGATTGTCTCACTAAAGGCCTGAGCCCACTGCTGCGTTTATAAAAACGCATAGAAATGCATGCATTTTTCAAGCGTTTTGAAAAACACTGTGAGATACAAAAATTACATGAATTGATTGATTGATAAGATTGGTGTCGACGATATATATATGTTAGCTTCTTATAAGTACTGGATGATAGTTTATTACAACACTGGCGGTTATTTTAATTCAAAATAACATGTTTTTTCATTCTCATGGCCAACTGACCACGAGAATGTTGCTATCTACAACACTAGTCAAAATATGAGATTTTGTGCAAAGTTCTCACATAATCAACAATAGTCAGACGTGTTCTGTGACGTTTTAAAGCACGTTGTGATCATGCAGTCATGTGTCTTGTCTGCACAGGTGCACTGATACAAGCACATGGTGATCACGCACCCTTATCTGCACAGGCGCATTAATGAAACATGTTCTATGCCTGCGCAGTGATTGAATTCTGTCTATATAAAGGAGGGAAAATACTTTCGAGCAGGGACTCTCGAAGGACAAGCAGACATGCCGTCGCCAGGTATTTCCCCTCCGAGGTCGCTGAGGTGCTCCAATCTTCTCTGGGTGATGTTGCAATACTTGGTAAGAAATAATATTGATGCTCACTAATTACTCAACTACAATGTAACTATGATTCTGCAAGCCTAGATAATTATTATAACAGGATTGTAGCTCAATAAATATTACTATTGAACCTTTCCTCATGTTTTGCTGTAATTTATTTTACCCACTATGGTGGTAAGCGAAGTTAGAGGGTTTAAAAACTCTTCCCGTGAGGCAAAACACACTGTAAAGTGTTGTAACGCATTAAAATGCACTTAAACATGTCAATACGCATTAAACACATTTCAAAAATGACTTGAAAATTGCCTGCATTTCTGTGCATTTTTATAAACACAGCAGTGGGCTCAGGCTCTTAAATGAGCATGTAGGTACGGGTTTTCCAGTAAGCATTGCTGTTGCATTAAAGAGAGTCTGTGGAAGTGATTTTTTTTTTAAATCAATTACATTTCTATAAAGCACTTACTTTTAGGATGCTGTTCCCCCTGTTTTGGCTGATCAGAGCCCTTAAGTTTTTGTTTCATTACATTTAAAAAAAATCCAGGGCTTCCTGGATAAAATGTCTGCAACCCCTCTTCCTGTTTCTCAGCACATCCCATATAAATATAAATCTTTTAGCTAATAGTATTTATTTTTCTCTGCAGAAGCTGTATCACTCACTCGCTCTGTACTAAAAGTCTATGAGTCACAGGCATGGGGGAGGAATAATTATGACAGAGTGAGCAGAGGGGCGGGGAGAGGCAGAGATCGACACACCAAGAGGCAGAGCTACTGCAAACAAATCTGCCTCCTCCTGTCCCTGCAAGGCAGCAAAATCTGCGACCAGGAAAGACGTAGGATTTTGCCTGCCTAATTCAGGGGCATAAACAACTCGTTTTTCACCCGGAATTCATTGCTTGGCTCATGAAGATAAAGTTGAGCCAAGTAAAAAAACAGGTAAAAAAAGAGACTTCAGTGTCTTTAAAGCAGTCTCACCTAGTACCTCAGCTAGTGCTCAGCTGAATCAGCTCCCTGGTGGTAGGTAATAGGAAGTATCTTTGTGATAAGAGGTTAGGATTTTATTGTTAGACACCAATAAAAAGACAACGCATTTCACGGGGCCTGCCCGCTTCCTCAGGTCAATAAGGGATAGTGTCTGAGCTGTGTATCTCTGTTTCAGACCGGCAGTTTTTCCTAGATCAACAGTAATGAAAAGACATGGATTACAAATACGTTTTTCAACACTTTCTTAGCAGTCGTTTACATTTCACATAATCCACAATTAATATAATGCAAAATGAAATGGGTCAATTTGCCCAACACTTTGTTTGATTGTTCAATTGATTCAGGTCTGGATCTGTTGTGAATTTGAAACCGCTTGCTCCTCACCTTTACAGTATATACATTTCGAATAACTAAATTGCTTTCTATGTCAGCAGTCTGTAAACACTGAATATAAAGTTACCTTATAACCAACGTAGTCTTTACTGTTTTAAACAGTAGAAGACATAAAATGTTAAAGAAGCACTCTACTTGAGCTGACCAATTTATGATGGCTCTTGTCATTAGTACTGTGGGTAAATTTAATTAGGAATATATAAAACACATTCTGTTACAATGCTTTTGAGGAGTTGAACACCGATAATTTCTCAAGGGAGGGCGTATCCATCCCAGAACGGATAATGCTGTTTTAAGTTTTTATGATGTGGGCATATGTCAATTAAGTGCAGCTTCAACCAGCTTCATCAACAGCTTTCTGATGACAACTGTCTCCTGTGGCCATCAGGGATGTGAACTGGAAGGCAAAACTCTTTGGAATCCTAGAGATCTCAGGGGAGTCACTGTGCACTTCTAAAAGACTGCTTCACTGATGTCTCCATTAAACCTCTTCCACCTAGTTTGTAATCAACACATTGATAAAGATTACTCCATCAAGCATACAGAGGCAGGGCAGTTCTGATTAGGAAAGGATTTATGATCTTTATTTAACTGCAGGTTTCAGTCCTAAGGTGGCCACACACTATACAATTAAAAGATCCAATTGGATAATTACAATTCCGTCCTGAAAAATCGAACGCTTTTTTTTATTTGTTCAAGAAATCAGATTTCCTGCTTTTAATCGATAAAAGATCTGGAGTGTTTCTGATCAATTTTTCTGAAAATTGAATGGTGTGAGGTAGATTGTCAATTTATTAATATATATACCCAAGCAATTTTCTCAGCGTTTCCAATCATTTTTATCATAATTGGGGAAAAATTGAACACTTGCGTAGTACATTGGTCAGATTTTTGAAATGTTACAATCAGTCAGAAAAATTGAATTGAACAGATATTTAAAAAATTGTAAGGACACGTGGCCACCTTAAAGTGAACCTCTGGACTAAAAATCTACTCAGCAGAACTGAAAAGACTTGGTGTTTCTTTAACAGTTTCACAGCATCAGAACTTTGTTTTTCTTACCAAAGCATCATTTTTAGCAACATTTTTAGCTAAGCTCCACCCATCAAAGAAAACTGCCCGGGCTTTTCCCCCTGATGCTGTGCAAAGCATGATGGGATTTCCTATAGTGTTGTTCACGTTGCCTAGCAACTGGGAGGGGTGATCAGCACACAGGACAGTTGGACCTGTGTCTCATGCTCCCTGTCACCTCCTTTCAATCAAAAAGATGGCTTCCCCATAAAATCACAAACATTTGCCTGTTTACTCAGGGTGGGTAAGAAATTATATTACCCATGTATTTTAATTAACATAACTAATGTAACTTAATGACAGTATGTTTGTTTAGGCTGACGTTCCTCTTTATGCATGATAAACAGTACACTGAAACTAGTACAGCATTATAGCATTATACACAGCAGAAAACAGAGCAAGCGCTCACCAAATGGGCTACAACTGAATGACTCATCACCTCATATGCACCGCTTAAATAGCTCAAATGCACAGTCAGTAGTGTTGGGCGAACAGTGTTCGCCACTGTTCGGGTTCTGCAGAACATCACCCTGTTCGGGTGATGTTCGAGTTCGGCCGAACACCTGACGGTGCTCGGCCAAACCGTTCGGCCACATGGCCGAACTAAGAGCGCATGGCCGAACGTTCCCCGAACGTTTGGCTAGCGCTGTGATTGGCCGAACGGGTCACGTGGTTCGGGCCCGAACGCGCTCTGATTGGCCGAACGGTCACGTGGTTCGGGTAAATAAATACCCGAACCACGTCATATCTCCGCCATTTGTCTGTGGGTTTAGCTTTGGGTAGGCAGGCAGGGTAGTTCGCTCTCCAGCCACACTAGCCAGGGTCCCCCCCAGTCATTGTGTGTCGCTGCTGGGAACAGTAGTACACTGCTCGCTCAGCCACACTATATATAGCATTGTTTACTGCCACTGTGTACCTCGCTCAGCCACGCTATATATAGCATTGTGTTTTCTGACACTCTGTGTACACGGCTCAGCCTGACTATATAGCATTGTGTGTACTGCCACTGTGCACCTCGCTCAGCCACGCTATATATAGCATTGTGTTTACTGCCACTCTGTGTACACGGCTCAGCCAGACTATATAGCATTGTGTGTACTGCCACTGTGTACCTCGCTCAGCCACGCTATATATAGCATTGTGTTTACTGCCACTCTGTGTACACGGCTCAGCCAGACTATATAGCATTGTGTGTACTGCCACTGTGCACCTCGCTCAGCCACGCTATATATAGCATTGTGTTTACTGCCACTCTGTGTACACGGCTCAGCCAGACTATATAGCATTGTGTGTACTGCCACTCTGTGTACACGGCTCAGCCAGACTATATAGCATTGTGTGTACTGCCACTCTGTGTACACCGCTCAGCCAGACTATATAGCATTGTGTGTACTGCCACTCTGTGTACACGGCTCAGCCTGACTATATAGCATTGTGTGTACTGCCACTGTGCACCTCGCTCAGCCACGCTATATATAGCATTGTGTTTACTGCCACTCTGTGTACACCGCTCAGCCCGACTATATAGCATTGTGTGTACTGCCACTCTGTGTACACGGCTCAGCCAGACTATATAGCATTGTGTGTACTGCCACTCTGTGTACACCGCTCAGCCAGACTATATAGCATTGTGTGTACTGCCACTCTGTGTACACGGCTCAGCTTGACTATATAGCATTGTGTGTACTGCCACTGTGCACCTCGCTCAGCCACGCTATATATAGCATTGTGTTTTCTGACACTCTGTGTACACGGCTTAGCCTGACTATATAGCATTGTGTGTACTGCCACTGTGCACCTCGCTCAGCCACGCTATATATAGCATTGTGTTTACTGCCACTCTGTGTACACGGCTCAGCCTGACTATATAGCATTGTGTGTACTGCCACTCTGTGTACACCGCTCAGCCAGACTATATAGCATTGTGTGAACTGCCACTCTGTGTACACGGCTCAGCCAGACTATATAGCATTGTGTTTACTTCCACTCTGTGTCTGCTGGGCCTGGGAACAGTAGTACACCGCTCACCCGCCACTGTATAGCATTGTGCTCTGTGCCGCTGCTGGGAATAGTGGTACACCGCTCACCCGCCACTGTATAGCATTGTGCTCTGTGTCGCTGCTGGGAATAGTGGTACTGTATAGCATTTCTGTACTGCCACTGTGCTGCTGCCAGTCAGCGTGTACTGTAAGGATAAGTGAAATGAGGAAGAAATCTGGTGAAAGAGGAAGGGGCAAGGGAAGAGGTGTTTCCCCTGACGGTTCACGTACAGGCCACAGGGGAGCACCCAAGAAAACCCACTCAATACCGCCCATGTTGTCCAGGACAACAACCCTCACAGATCCAAAAGAACAGGACCAGATAATTACTTGGATGACCTCTCAAGCGTCCAGCAGTGGGTTAAGCAGCACCAGCACATCACGCACGAGGTCCGAGTCCTCAGCCAGTTACAAGGAGCCAGTGGGCACAAAGCTGACACAACCGGCAGCGACACCACGCACACAACTGCCAGATAACCAGTCCGATGAATTACCTCAGGACACAATGGGGTATTCGCAGGAGCTATTCCCAGCCCAACAAACTTCCACCTTTCAAAGGTCAATGGAGGAACAGCCAGAAATGTTGTGCCCGGATTCACAACCATTAACTGTGGGAAATGCACCGCGCACTGAAATACAAGGCGAGTCCGAGGAGGTCTCGGAAACCCAAATCCCAGAGCAAGTTGGGCAGGAGGGGTTGCAATTGCAGGAGGTCGACCGACAAGATCTGGAAGACGACGTTGGAGTGAGCTGCGCAGAGGTTGTTCTGGGGAGCTCTACTCCACGGCGGTGGCCCCCACAATGACATATGACGAGTTTGAGGAGATGGAAGAGGAGGGTATGGACAATGTGGACAGAGACCTAGATTTTGTTTGTGAACGAGAACATCGCCGTCGTAGCAGCAGCACAGATGAGTCTGTTGAAGAACCCACTGCTGCACGAGTTCGCCTTGTGCCACAAGGTAGGCGGCGTGCAATTTCAGGCACCACAAGCGTGGAAGTTCAAGTGAGAGGCAAAAGAGGAGCAAACAGAAATCGCCAGCAAGGCAGGTGCTCCAAAGTCTGGGCTTTCTTTGAAGACTGCACTGAGCATGTTACCATGGCGATTTGCAAGGTGTGCAAGACCCGCCTGAGCAGGGGGAAAAGTATTAACAACCTCTCCACCACCAGCATGAGCCGCCACATGCTATCCAAACATCCCACTCTGTGGGCAAACTCGGCAGGACAGGGTACCAGCAACACTGCCTCCCTTGGGTTCACCAGACTCACCACCAGACCCGCCTCAGCAGCAGCGGTAGCCCAGCCATTGCGTGGTTCACAACATTCACAAACATCAGACGACGCTGACACTGTCACTTTCCGGAGTAGTGCTCTTGAGGTCTCCCAGTGTTCATCAAACACAACAACCAACAGCCCTTCCGTGTGCAGCGCTACGGTTCAGTTGTCTGTGTCGGAGATGTTTGAGCGCAAGAGGAAATTGCCAGCAAATGACCCCCGGGCCGTGGCAGTAACAGCCAGCATAGCCAAGCTTCTGGCCTGCGAAATGCTGCCATATCGAGTGGTGGATACAAACAGCTTCAAGGGCATGATGTCAGTGGCCATCCCACGTTACGTGGTTCCCAGCCGCTACCACTTTGTGCGCTCTGCAGTGCCTGAGTTGCATGAGCACGTGGTCAGCAAAATAACCCGAAGCTTGAAGAATGCCGTTGCCTGCAAGGTTCACCTCACCACTGACACCTGGACGAGTGCGTTCGGCCAGGGTCGATACATCTCCCTTACCGCGCACTGGGTGAACCTTGTGGAGCCTGGCAGTGATTCCTCACCTGCTACGGCGCGGGTGTTGCCCACGCCGCAAACAGCTGCACCGCCGTCCCTCCCACTGGATAACAACAGCAGCACCTACCTCTCTGACTCCTTCTCCTCCAACGCATCTCAAAGCTGTACCTCATCCGGAAACGCTAACCCAGCAGCAGTAGGATCGTGGAAGCAGTGCAGCACAGCTGTTGGCATGCGTCAGCAAGCGTTGCTGAAGCTGATCTGCCTTGGGGATAAGCAGCACACAGGGGAGGAAATTTGGAAGGGAATAAAGGAACAGACGGATTTGTGGCTGGCACCGCTGGACCTGAAACCGGGCATGGTTGTGTGTGATAATGGGAGTAATCTCATTCGCGCTTTAAGGTTGGCTAAGCTGACACACATCCCTTGCCTGGCGCACGTGATGAACCTAGTAGTTCAGCGGTTCCTGAGGACATACCCAGGCGTGGCCGATCTTCTGTTGAAGGTGCGTCGAGTGGCCAAACATTGTAGAAATTCCAGTACTGCTTCGGGGGCACTCGCCAAGATGCAGGAGCGCTTCAATCTCCCCCACCATCGCTTGCTGTGTGATGTCCCTACGTGCTGGAATTCTACGCTGCACATGCTAGCACGCTTTTGCGAGCAGAAGAGTGCAGTGGTCCAGTACATGACGGCGCAGTACCGAGGCGCATCCGGACAGCTGCCAAGCTTCTGTGGATCCGATTGGGCCAACATGTTGGACCTCTGCCAAGTCCTCCAAAATTTTGAGCAATCCACGTTGCTTCTGAGCAGTGACAACTCTTCAGTCAGCATTACCATACCACTGCTGGGTTTACTGAAGAGGTCAATGTTGAAAATCAAGGAAACAGCTGTCATGATGCAACTGGGGGAATCTGAAGGAGAAAACGATCAGCGTGATGGTACCAACATCAGGCCATCCGCCTCAGGGAACGCTGGCCCCAGCAGCTATGACGAAGAAGAGGAGGAGGAACAGCTGGAGTTGGAGCAGGAATTTCCTGCCACCACTGACGAGGGCCAGAGCGGTGCACGTTGGACTTCCACAATTCAGCGCGAATGGTCAGCAGAAGCAGACCAGGAGGAAGGTGACGACTATGATGCATCACAACAACTATCACAACGCTCACAAGAGGATGATGAGGATTCTGGTAGGACTCTGGCACACATGGCTCAATTCATGCTAGACTGCATTGAACGCGACCCACGCATTGTGCGCATTCTGGACAACACCAATTACTGGGTTTATACCCTTCTGGATCCACGGTACAAACACAATGTTCCAAAACTGCTTGAAGAAAGAGTCAGACAGGTCAAAATGGAAGAATACCAGCAGGCCCTTGTGGAGACTTTAGAGAGGAGATTGACATCCTCCCCCTCCTCTAGCCAGTTGTACGCCGACAGACTGACTTCCGCAAACCCAGGACGACCAGGAGGGCAGCAAACAACGCAAGCCGCAGCTAGTGCCCAAAAGGGAATGGTATCGGCAGTGTCCTTGGAGTGGGAAAATTTTCTGACACCCATGCAGCAGCAGCCCACTGAACAGGAAGCGTGCAGATCCACCTCCAACACCGATCGCCTGGAGAAGATGGTCAAGGACTACATGTCAGATGACGTAGCTGTGTCGAACAATCCATCTGCACCCTTCAACTATTGGGTATCGAAGCTAGACACCTGGCACGAACTGGCAATGTACGCAATAGAGGTGCTGGCTTGCCCGGCAGCCAGCGTTATGTCGGAATGCTGTTTCAGTGCTGCCGGAGGCATCGTCACAGATCGGCGTATCCGCCTCTCCACAGAAAATGCAGACCGTCTGACTCAAATTAAAATGAATCAATCCTGGATTGGAAATGACTACGCAACACTCCAGGACCCCAACCAAGTAACATGACCAATGAACATCTGGGATGGTGTAGCGTTTCCGGTCCCTGTTTATTGAACCTCTCATATATATTACATTTATGACTGCATGGCGGCAAAAAGCATTGCTGCTATATCCGCACGCTTTTTGTCCTCATGCAAGGCCTGGGTTGTTGTGTCTCAAAAAGCATGGCCTTCTCCTCCTGCGCCTGCTCCTGTTCCATCACGTGTGCTGCTGCTGCTGCTGGGTTAGCGTTGCCGGTCCCTCCCTGTTTATGGAACCTCTTATCTTTATTACATTTATGACTGCATGGCGGTACAAAGCATGCTATCCGCATGCTTCTTGTCCTCATGCAAGGCCTGGGTTGTTGTTGTGTCTCACAAAGCGTGGCCTTCTCCTCCTGCGCCTCCTCCTGTTCCATCACGTCTGCTGCTGCTGGGTTAGCGTTGCCGCGTGGTCCCTGTTTATTGAACCACTTATCTTTATTACATTTATGACTGCATGGCGGTACAAAGCATGCTATCCGCATGCTTCTTGTCCTCATGCAAGGCCTGGGTTGTTGTGTCTCACAAAGCGTGGCCTTCTCCTCCTGCGCCTCCTCCTGTTCCATCACGTCTGCTGCTGCTGGGTTAGCGTTGCCGCGTGGTCCCTGTTTATTGAACCACTTATTTTTATTACATTTATGACTGCATGGCGGTACAAAGCATGCTATCCGCACGCTTCTTGTCCTCATGCAAGGCCTGGCTTGTTGTGTCTCACAAAGCGTGGCCTTCTCCTCCTGCGCCTCCTCCTGTTCCATCACGTCTGCTGCTGCTGGGTTAGCATTGCCGCGTGGTCCCTGTTTATTGAACCACTTATCTTTATTACATTTATGACTGCATGGCGGTACAAAGCATGCTATCCGCACGCTTCTTGTCCTCATGCAAGGCCTGGGTTGTTGTGTCTCACAAAGCGTGGCCTTCTCCTCCTGCGCCTCCTCCTGTTCCATCACGTCTGCTGCTGCTGGGTTAGCGTTGCCGCGTGGTCCCTGTTTATTGAACCACTTATCTTTATTACATTTATGACTGCATGGCGGTACAAAGCATGCTATCCGCACGCTTCTTGTCCTCATGCAAGGCCTGGGTTGTTGTGTCTCACAAAGCGTGGCCTTCTCCTCCTGCGCCTCCTCCTGTTCCATAACGTCTGCTGCTGCTGGGTTAGCGTTGCCGCGTGGTCCCTGTTTATTGAACCACTTATCTTTATTACATTTATGACTGCATGGCGGTACAAAGCATGCTATCCGCACGCTTCTTGTCCTCATGCAAGGCCTGGGTTGTTGTGTCTCACAAAGCGTGGCCTTCTCCTCCTGCGCCTCCTCCTGTTCCATCACGTCTGCTGCTGCTGGGTTAGCGTTGCCACGTGGTCCCTGTTTATTGAACCACTTATCTTTATTACATTTATGACTGCATGGCGGTACAAAGCATGCTATCCGCATGCTTCTTGTCCTCATGCAAGGCCTGGGTTGTTGTGTCTCACAAAGCGTGGCCTTCTCCTCCTGCGCGTCCTCCTGTTCCATCACGTCTGCTGCTGCTGGGTTAGCGTTGCCGCGTGGTCCCTGTTTATTCAACCACTTATCTTTATTACATTTATGACTGCATGGCGGTACAAAGCATGCTATCCGCACGCTTCTTGTCCTCATGCAAGGCCTGGGTTGTTGTGTCTCACAAAGCGTGGCCTTCTCCTCCTGCGCCTCCTCCTGTTCCATCACGTCTGCTGCTGCTGGGTTAGCGTTGCCGCGTGGTCCCTGTTTATTGAACCACTTATCTTTATTACATTTATGACTGCATGGCGGTACAAAGCATGCTATCCGCATGCTTCTTGTCCTCATGCAAGACCTGGGTTGTTGTGTCTCAAAGCGTGGCCTTCTTCTCCTGCGCCTCCTCCTGTTCCATCACGTGTGCTGCTGCTGGTGCTGGGTTAGCGTTACCGGTCCCTTTTCGTGGAACCTCTTCTCTGTATTACATTTATGACTACATGGCGAAAAAAAGCATGTTACCTGTGCAAAGAAACATGACATTTTCCACATTTAAAAGACAGTTTTTCCTTTGAAACTTTACAATCAATTTTCTCAAAAACTATAAGCTCTTTTTCAAATATTTTTTTTTCCTCTTGTACCCACTCCCAAGGTGCACATACCCTGCTAATTTGGGGTATGTAGCATGTAAGGAAGCTTTACAAAGCACGAAAGTTCGGGTCCCCATTGACTTCCATTATGTTCGGAGTTCGGCGCGAACACCCGAACATCGCGGCGATGTTCGGCGAACGTTCTCGAACCCGAACATCTAGGTGTTCGCCCAACACTAAGTCAGTCAGCAATCAGACAGATGCAAAACATATGCAAAACTAAATACTTACCATGCAAAACAGGATAGCACAATGGGTGCTGCTAGCCTGGTAGTTACAGAACTGTGGAAACAAAATATAGGTAGAAGGCTGCGCATCCCTGACCCAATACTGTACAATTGAATGGTTAATCGCTGTGGCGCACACCGCCCCCCCCCTGGACTAAAATGTACGCCCGCATCCAAACAATGCAATACTGGTCTATGGAGAAATTTTAGCTTCCATCATAGTTTTGCATGCAAAAATATAATATACTGGACATCTGCACCAATGTTGAGGTAAATCTCCAGAGCAGATGTCCTAACACTAAACTGACCTAAGTTAAAAGCAAATGTCTTTACCCTGGCAGCAGCTATGCTAAAATGTGTAAATTACATTCAATACAGACAGCAGAAAACAGAGCAAGCGCTCACCAACATGGGCTACAACTGAATGACTCATCACCTCATATGCACCGCTTAAATATCTCAAATGCACACTCAGCAATCAGACAGATGCAAAACATATGCAAAACTA
This sequence comes from Hyperolius riggenbachi, assembly GCF_040937935.1. NCBI lineage: Eukaryota > Metazoa > Chordata > Amphibia > Anura > Hyperoliidae > Hyperolius > Hyperolius riggenbachi. Next base: position 150,334,867 of record NC_090651.1, on the reverse strand, counting down.
AATACTTACCATGCAAAACAGGATAGCACAATGGGTGCTGCTAGCCTGGTAGTTACAGAACTGTGGAAACAAAATATAGGTAAAAGGCTGCGCATCCCTGACCCAATACTGTACAATTGAATGGTTAATCGCTGTGGCACACACCGCCCCCCCCTGGACTAAAATGTACGCCCGCATCCAAACAATGCAATACTGGTCTATGGAGAAATTTTAGCTTCCATCATAGTTTTGCATGCAAAAATATAATATACTGGACATCTGCACCAACGTTGAGGTAAATCTCCAGAGCAGATGTCCTAACACTAAACTGACTTAAGTTAAAAGCAAATGTCTTTACCCTGGCAGCAGCTATGCTAAAATGTGTAACTTACATTCAATACAGACAGCAGAAAACAGAGCAAGCGCTCACCAACATGGGCTACAACTGAATGACTCATCACCTCATATGCACCGCTTAAATAGCTCAAATGCACAGTCAGCAATCAGACAGATGCAAAACATATGCAAAACTAAATACTTACCATGCAAAACAGGATAGCACAATGGGTGCTGCTAGCCTGGTAGTTAAAGAACTGTGGAAACAAAATATAGGTAGAAGGCTGCGCATCCCTGACCCAATACTGTACAATTGAATGGTTAATCGCTGTGGCGCACACCGCCCCCCCTGGACTAAAATGTACGCCCGCATCCAAACAAAGCAATACTGGTCTATGGAGAAATTTTAGCTTCCATCATAGTTTTGCATGCAAAAATATAATATACTGGACATCTGCACCAACCTTGAGGTAAATCTCCAGAGCAGATGTCCTAACACTAAACTGACCTAAGTTAAAAGCAAATGTCTTTACCCTGGCAGCAGCTACGCTAAAATGTGTAACTTACATTCAATACAGACAGCAGAAAACAAAGCAAGCACTCACCAATATGGGCCGCATCTGAATGACTCATCACCTCATATGCACCGCTTATATAGCTCAAATGCACACTCAGCAATCAGACAGATGCAAAACATATGCAAAACTAAATACTTACCATGCAAAACAGGATAGCACAATGGGTGCTGCTAGCCTGGTAGTTACAGAACTGTGGAAACAAAATATAGGTAGAAGGCTGCGCATCCCTGACCCAATACTGTACAATTGAATGGTTAATCGCTGTGGCGCACACCGCCCCCTGAGTGTGCATTTGAGCTATTCAAGCGGTGCATATGAGGTGATGAGTCATTCAGTTGTAGCCCATGTTGGTGAGCGCTTGCTCTGTTTTCTGCTGTCTGTATTGAATGTAAGTTACACATTTTAGCATAGCTGCTGCCAGGGTAAAGACATTTGCTTTTAACTTAGGTCAGTTTAGTGTTAGGACATCTGCTCTGGAGATTTACCTCAAGGTTGGTGCAGATGTCCAGTATATTATATTTTTGCATGCAAAACTATGATGGAAGCTAAAATCTCTCCATAGACCAGTATTGCATTGTTTGGATGTGGGCGTACATTTTAGTCCAGGGGGGGCGGTGTGTGCCACAGCAATTAACCATTCAATTGTACAGTATTGGGTCAGGGATGCGCAGCCTTCTACCTATATTTTGTTTCCACAGTTCTGTAACTACCAGGCTAGCAGCACCCATTGTGCTATCCTGTTTTGCATGGTAAGTATTTAGTTTTGCATATGTTTTGCATCTGTCTGATTGCTGAGTGTGCATTTGAGATATTTAGGCGGTGCATATGAGGTGATGAGTCATTCAGTTGTAGCCCATGTTGGTGAGCGCTTGCTCTGTTTTCTGCTGTCTGTATTGAATGTAAGTTACACATTTTAGCATAGCTGCTGCCAGGGTAAAGACATTTGCTTTTAACTTAGGTCAGTTTAGTGTTAGGACATCTGCTCTGGAGATTTACCTCAACGTTGGTGCAGATGTCCAGTATATTATATTTTTGCATGCAAAACTATGATGGAAGCTAAAATTTCTCCATAGACCAGTATTGCATTGTTTGGATGCGGGCGTACATTTTAGTCCAGGGGAGGCGGTGTGCGCCACAGCGATTAACCATTCAATTGTACAGTATTGGGTCAGGGACGCGCAGCCTTCTACCTATATTTTGTTAGTAAAGCATTATAGTCCACTGGCAGGGGGACACTGACCTGGGGAATCCCTTTCGTAATAACTGTTTAACTGTTCAGTGTCATTACACAGGGGAACTCTGCACAGTATTGCAACGATTGCACTATTCTGTTTTTTTCCCTTTGGCTAGTTAAAGGGAACTCTAAAGATGGCCACACACCATACAATTAACCTCCTTGCCGGTTTTCCCGACCTGAGCTCGGGGTAGAAAAAACAAGCTATTAGCGGTGATCCCGAGCTCAGGTCGGGGTATGCATTGCAGAGCCTTACTTGTGGTTGTGGAGTCCCGCGCGCGATCTCGCTGCACAGCGGGACTCCAGCCTCTCTCCCCGGCAGTGTGGGGTCTTTCCCTGGCCGCCGGGATCCCCCATGTCCCCGCTATTCTTCCGGGGACCCGGCAGCCAGTTGGAGCAGCGCAGCCGTGGTGGTGGCAGCAGAGCGGTGGTGGCAGCGTGACGTCATCGGGGGCGGGGCTAATATTGAAAACGAACTTCTCTATATTAGAGAAATATAGAGAAGTTCGTTTATATGTATATTAGCGCCATCTTGTGGACAAAGAGAAAACTGCAGCACAGGAGCCCAGGAAGGTACATTTTTTTTTATTTTGCTGCAGATCTCACTGCCAGAATGATTTTTTTCAGGTTTTAGGGTCTGAAAGAGTGAAAAAAAATTGCACCGCTTTTAGACCCTAAAATCTGGAAAGAATCAGACCGCCAAGGAGGTTAAAAGATCCAATTTTACACCAATTTGATAAATACGATCGGTTGTACAGAAAAACTGAAAGTTATTTTTTCATTCATGCAAGAAATCTGATAGAATTTCCCGTTTTTATTCGTTAAAAGAAGATCAGTAGTGTATTTTTCTGATCAATTTATTTGCAAATTGAATGGTGTGTGGTAGTTTGTCAATTACTTGAGCAATTTTTCCTGAGTTTTCAATAATTTTTATCATAATTGAGGAAAAAATGGACATATGTATGTGGTACATTGGTCAGATTTTGGAAATTGTTACAATCAGTCAGAAAAATTGATTGTAATTCTTGAATTTAGCCACTTCACAACTGAGGGGGTTTTACTCCTTGAGCACCAGAACAATTTTCACCTTTCAGTGCTCCTTCAATTTATTCTCCAATAACTTTATCACTACGTATCACAATGAAATGAACTATATCTTGTTTTTTTGCCACCAATTAGGCTTTTTTTGGGTGGTACATTATGCCAAGGATTATTTTATTCTAAAAATTTTAATGGGAAAATAAGAAAAAATTGGAAAAAAAAATCATTATTATTCAGTTTTCGGCCATTATAGTTTTTAAATAATGCATGCTACCATAATTAAAATCCACGTAATTTATTTGCCCATTTGTACCGGTTATTACACCATTTAAATTATGTCCCTAATACAATGTCCGGTGCCAATCTTTTGTTTGGAAATAAAAGTGCATTTTTTCAGATTTGCGTCCATCACTATTTACAAGCCCATGATTTAAATATTAACAGTAATGTACCCTCTTTACATACATATTAAAAAAGAGTTCAGTCCCTAAGGTAACTATTTATGGTTTTTTTTTATTGTAAGTTTTTTTATTGTAAAAAAAAAATGTTTGGCTACCTTGGGGAAATGGTAGGAGGGAAATTGTTATTTTTAAATGTAAAAAAAATGCTTTTAACGAGAAGAACAAGTTTGTTGATGTAATTTAACTATTTGGTCACAAGATGGCCTCAGTCATTTGTTTTTAATGCATCCTGTAAGCATACTGTGTACGCTTACAGAAAGTGTACTGAGGATGGGAAACTTTTTTTTTTCACAATGATTGCCTGCGCGGCTTCTCATAGAAGTCGCCGATCATTGCTACGGGGACTTAGATCAATGAATGGGAACTTCATTCCCATTCATTGATCTCCGGGCAAGCGGGCGGTGAGATGAATGAGCACAGGAGCGAGCGGGAGCGTGAACAGCGGCAGTGGCAGCGGGAGTACCAATATTTATGCCCGAGGTGTGGAAGTAAAGTAGATATACTGTACGGGGGCGGGGAAGTGGTTAAAAGATATTTATTGTATTGTATGGTGTGTGGCATGTTTCAATAAAGCTGTGTAAGAGGGCAGTAAGTAATAATTTACGCTTACCTCTCCAGCAACCCCCCATGTTGGCATTATTAAATACATCCAGGTAAGAGAACACCGTAAGCTGTATACTAAGTTATGATGCCTCTTATTTTTGTAGAGGAATTCAGCAATCTTATAGCAACACCCACAGATGTTCTGCCTGTACAGTTCCAACATTGAATGTTTCAATATAAGAGATGACCTGAGTGTGGGTGTCTTTGTGCAGGGGTGTAACTATAATCCCCACAAACTCTGCCATCCCGGTGGGTGGAGGGGGGGGGGGTGAGGCAAGGACTAAAGAGGTCCCCTTCTGTGCTTACATGCAGAACATTGGCAGCTGAGCGTCATACTGTACCTGCTTCCAGCGGCAAAGCAGGTCCTTATTCCTCTATTCAGCATACTGCCTATCACCTTGGAGCTCCTGCTGCCTATCACATTACACACAGAGACAGGAAACACAACATTATAGTCTGCATGGCTAAATTCATTAAACAATAAGATTTTGATTAATAATGCAATACACAACTATTGCTTCTACTCCAACAAACAGCCTATCAACTTTATCTACTGCTTCTGTTGAGAACAGAGAATTCAGAAATGACTCAGCAGTAGCCCCATTCTCTGTACTCAATATTTACAGACAATTATCAGCACTTGAACAGAGGGATAATAATGAGTATGCACAGTCAATTTAACAATGAAGAGACAGTAGAGAAAATTGTAAATAGATTACTCAAGCAGAGACTGGTACAGACTGTAACTTGTTAGTTGTTAAGGTGGCCATACATCAGGCAACTTAGCAGCCAATTGACCATGCGCTTCGATTATTATAAACGAATTGGATTAAAATCAATGCTGCCAAGTGCATGCCTGACTGCCAATGTGATTGGCATTGTCGATTGCGCATGCTGCAAGATGTTAGGCCGACTTGCTTGATCGGGCGCGTGGAGGGAATGGTGTGTAATTTTAAGACAATAAGCAAACGGGACGATACCCCTGGCGCTGTCCCCCCAATGAAAAATGTCCCCCTGGTGCCCTGTGCAAGGTTTACATTACCTGTCCACGGTCCGCGCTTGTCCCTCCACTGCTCCGGGTGCATTCCACTGTCTATACACGTGTGCCACGTGGTTTCCTAGTAAGGGCGCGCATATAACCTCACACACGCATGCCCTTACAAGGAAACCACGTGAGGCACACGTGTATGCAGAACGGAGGACTCCCGGAAGCTGGCGGGGGAGGCGAGGGACAGGATGCAGACAGGTAATGTATACTGTACACTGGGCACCGGGGGGGGGGGACATTTTTCATTAAGGGACAGTGTTGGGGCTGAAAGGCAAGGGATGTGGTGCACAATGCCAATTTCATGTTGATTTCAGCATGAAATTGTTCAGGAATTTGCCTGCGGTGTAAGGGCAGCTGACAGATCTCTCTCTAATTAGATTTGATAAGAGAGGAATTTGTCTCTTGGTCGAATCTGCCCATACATCGCTAGATGTATGTCCACCTTTAGAGTCATGGCTCCTACACATGTCCAACAAATCTGCCCAATTGTCATCTGATTTTGCTCTGTTGAACAGCAATCTGGCATGTGTACACGTGACAAACGACTAGACAACCGACTGATAACAAGCGGTTTGCCTGAGCAACTCACACTGTTGGGCTGATATCGTGCAGCTGGCCACGTGTGCACAAGTCATTTGAGCGACGTGTGCTTGTTTTGAATGTGGCCATGTGGTGCAGTCTGTCGTTTCACTTTTGCGTACAGAATGCAAATGACTTGGTCGTTTAGTTGGCTGGTGCATGAAAAATATAAGTCGTGTAAATGGTTTGTTCTGGGTTCGGTCATGTCGCGGAGTCAGTTGTGCATTTTTGTTGAAAGTGTGTATGAACCTCAACTGCAGTGTTACAGCTTATACAGTGTATTCTGGCATATAAAGGATACCTGAAGTGACATGTGACATGATGAGATAACAAATGTGTATGTACAGTGCCAAGCACACAGATAACTATGCTGTGTTCATTTTTTTCTTTCTCTGCCTGAAAGAGTTAAATATCAGGTATGTAAATGGCTGACTTAGTCCTGACTCAGACAGGAAGTGACTACAGTGTGACTCTCACTGAAAAGAAATTCCAACTATAAAACACTTTCCTAGCAGAAAATGGCTTCTGAGAGCAAGAAAGAGATAAAAAGGGGAATTTCTTATCAGTGAGGGTCACACTGTAGTCACTTCCTGTCTCAGTCAGGACTGAGTCAGCCACTTAAATACCTGATATTTAATTATTTCAGGCAGAGAAAGAAAAGAGGAACACAGCACAGTTATTTGTGTGCTAGGCACTGTACATACACATGTCTATCTCATCATGTCACATGTCGCTTCGGGTATCCTTTAAAAATGAAAACAGATGATAATTAATTTTCTGTGTCATCACTTTGAAAAACTTCAAGTTTTGTCCCAAATAAAATGTATCGAACAAGTTTTGCTAAGGACAGTATTAGTTTTGTATGCTCTGTTCCTTCTTTTGTATATTAGAGATACTGGACCTGAAATGGACATTGGAATCAATTTATTTTTAACAGGAGCTCTAAGGAAACTTTTAATGCAATGCTGCACAGATCTATGAGAGTGCATATATTTTATATGAGAACAGGAACTCCCTATGCTGCATATTATGGAGCACTCTGTTATGTATGCTTAGTACACCTTACTGCCTGTGTTATTGTCAGCTCTAACCACTACACATATTTTCATTATCTTAAGGTAGGGTGCATTGCGTACATTAAAACACACATTAACAGGCTGCAGCATGCTGTACTACTTGCGCAGTGTGCAGTACGCTACGCTATCTATTAGGGGTACAAATAAAATTGCCATGCACCCCAAATACTTCTAATTGATTAATGTTCCGTGATCACTGACCAACTGGAAAAATGTGGGTCTGTCCACATATGCAGCAGTACTGAGAGATAATGACCATTCACTGCTGATGCTGGCCATTTTGGTGATCAGTATGGCCCAGATCACCACCATTCAGTATATATTATCTGTGAATCCTATATAATAAAACCCTACCTGTCCCTGTGTCATCCTCCTGTCCCTGTGTCCTGTGTGTTTTGGCTACTGCAGTGCACATGTGTAGCCGTTGGGACCGGAGGAGGACGCAGCCAGGGTGGTGGGCGGACGGGTGCGCGCGGGGGTGCGAGCAGCGAGTGCGTCAGGCGCGCATGTGCATGCGGCAGGTGCGCGGGCAGTGGGCGGGTGCGCGGGCGGTGCGCTCGTGCACGTTCTGACCTTCGGCCGTGGCAGCGGTGAGATAGACCTAGAGCCCATTAAACGGGCTTAGGTCTACTAGTACTGTATATTATATGAACTGTTCTTTTTTTACTGGATTGTCAGTGTACCATTTTGGTCACTCATAACACTGGCAATAGAAAGTACTGAGTGAAGAGGAGAGAGCACTCCAAACACAACTTATTTTTAAATATGAACACCATGCACTGATAAAGGAGTCAGAGACTGTATAAAGGTGTCATAGTAATGTATATATCTATTTTTAGATTTTAAAAGAATAAAATGACAGTTTGCAAATATATGAATGTGTGTTTTCATATTCTTTCATATACAAGATTTAATTTTGCTTAAAATTGAAAAAGAGTTATTTTTTGCCACAGCACCTTCAGATTATTTTGCCCTTCGATGCATCTGCCTAGATTGAATTTTTGCTGTTCAGGCAGCATGCAAAAGAAGACATTCAGGACCAAATCAGTGATCTGTAAGTATGGCGACCTGATTTTATTAGTGTTGAGATAGCATCTGTGTTGTCATCAAACTGGTTAGAGGACTCTTCAAACACACCTAATTCACTTTTGTTTTAGGTATTCCAGAACCCTTCATCATACAAGTGATGTAAATGGCTTCTCAAGTTCAATGTGAACTGGCAGGTGGTTACTTGGACTTTTGCTACATTTGCTTCAAGATAAATGTACTATGTGATTTAGTGTTCTCTTTGAAGACTGTTGTTCATTTTAGTTGTTATTGCTTCGGACAGAGGATAGGCTTGCACCCAATATAGAGTATTCTCAACTATAAGTTATAGTCATTTGTCCATTACGTGGCAAGTGTTTTTGTTCATGTTTTCTTGTATATAGTGTACATAATGTGTACAACACACATGAAGATTTGATTTTGGTGAAGTGCATGGCATAGCAGGACTATGTTTTTCTACATTTGTGATGAACCCCATCCTTTGTACAACTCACTGACTACTAATTACCTTTTGGAATAGATTACATTATTGCAGGCAAGCCATGACGCACATAAATGTCTTAATCGCTCACCTTAGTTGTGTATAAATGCTTTCCAAACACCACCTTATGTGTTTATACATTCAAATATACCACCTGGGGTACTGGATACAGTACTGTAAACTGATCAATAGTGATGAGTTTAAATTTTGCATAGTAATCATTTTGCAGCAACATTTGGAAGTATGATGGAAAATCGTAGTGTGAAATTTCGCTCCATTGCATGCATGGACACATTACTGAGTATTCATTTACCTCACTTGAACTCACAAATCCGCTTGACCAATGACCACTGGTGAATTGTTTCCAAGAATACAAAAGGAAGTCATCTAATTGAAAGTGGTTTGTTTTTCTTTGTATAAACCGTTACCTGCAAAAATGGGACCTTCCTAAACATTGTTTAATTTATACATTAATGTCAAGGAACTGAAAAACATTACAGATCTTCTTGCTATATATCTGTAGATGGTTTTGTAAATGCATTTATATTTTATAACAGTGGCAGTTAATATGTGATATAATAATGAACAATAGATAGGCTGCTACTCATTAATTCTGATCCTCAGACACCCATTTTCATTTTTATTTTTATAATATCTATAGAGATATACCGTTTCTCACAAAAGTGAGTAAATCTCTCACATTTTTATAAATATTTTATTTTATACTTTCATTGGACAACACTGAGGACATGACACTTTGATAGAATGTAAAGTAGTCAGTGAACGGCTTGTAAAATAGTGCAAATGTTCTGTCCCATCAAAATAATAAACACAGAGCCATTCTTTTCTAAATAGTTGGCAATAAAAGTGAGTACACCCCTAAGTAAAGAAAGTTAAAGGTCTGCCCAATTAGACATTTTCCTCCCTGAGGTCGTGTTACAAGGTCTCAGAAGTGGATGGCATGCAGATGTGTTAAATTTGGTGTTATGATTCACACACTCTCTCATTCTGGTCACTGGAAGTTCAACATGGTACCTTATGACAGAGAACTCTCTGAGCATCTTAAAAAAAATTGTTGCTCTACATAAAGATGGTCTAACCTAAAGGAAAATTGCCAGTGGTCTGAAACTGAGCTCTAGCACACTGGCCAAGACCATACAGTGGTTTAACAGGACAGGTTCCACCTTAAAACATGCCTCAACATGGTTGACCAGAAAAGTTGAGTGCATGTGCTCAGTGTCATAGCCAAAAGTTGTCTTTTTCAAAGAGACGTATGAACCCTGCAAGGGTTGAATGGGTGTGGTTTAGACCGTCAGTGCTCAGACCATACACTGCACACTGCATCAAATGGGTCTGCTTGGCTGTTATCTCATAAGGAAGCCTCTTCTTAAAGCAGAAGGGTCAGCCATACTATTCCAGGAAAAAAACACATATATAAGTAGATAAATACTTGATCTACTTACATAAGAGATGTATTGTACTGTCCACGTTTTGATTTCAGTGAATTTTATATAGTAAATGAAGATAATTTTTTCCTGTCAGTCTTTTTCCCACAAGTTGAAATAAATTCTGATGTAATTTCTTCCCTTAGTTCTCCTCCAATCTCCTGTGTCATTCTGGCTTGCTTTCTTTCCACGTGTGAGCATAAGATCAGATTTCAGCCAAGCTTGTCACACTGCAGTGTGCTCAGCCCAATCAGAGAGGAGCTGAAATGTGGGAAGGGAGATGACTGGCTTCCCTCTCTCAATGTCTTCGGCATCTGCGAGAGAATAGAGCCTGGTTAACTGAGATAAGATAATTACAGCAGAGACATTTCTGAATAGATTGGAGAGATTGCACTGCAGGGTAAGATTCCTGGCAGCATTATTAACACATTGCAGTGTTTAAATAAAAATTGATTTTGTGGCTGACAATCCAACTTTAGGATGATGCACAAGAAAGCCCACAAACTGTTGGCTGATTACTGAAACCATATCCTGTGGTGAATGAGACTAAGATAAGCTTATTTGGTTTAGATGGTGTCAAGCGTATGTGACGGCAAACAGATGAGGAGTACAAAGAAAAGTGTGTCTTGCCTACAGTCAAGCGTGGTGATGGTAGTTTCATGATTTGGGGCTGGCTGAGTGCTGCCAGTGCTGAAAAACTACAGTTCCTCGAGGGAACAATCAAGCAGGGCAGTATTCCAACATGATAATTACCCCACACATACTTACAAGACGACCACTGCCTTGCTAAAGAAACTGAGTGTAAAGGTGCTGGACTGGCCAAGCATGTCTCCAGACCTAATCCTTTTGACCACCTGTGGGGTATCCTCAAATGGACGGTGGAAGAGTGCAAGGTAACATCCATCAGCTTCATCATGGAGGAGTGGAAGAGAATTCCAGTGGCAACCTGTGCATCTCTAGTGAATTCCATGCCCAAGAGAAATAAGACAGTGCTAGTCTAGAAAATAGTAGCGAGAGCACAAAATATTGACACTTTGGGCATAATGTTGACATTCTTCACTTACGAGTGTTCTCACTTTTGTTGCCAGCTGTTTCGACATTAACAAGAGGAGTTGATTTTGAACTTCTTACTGCCTGCTGCATCCCCTTTAAAATAATGTATCCACAATTAGGAGTCAGGGCCTTTTTTTTTTTTTTTTACAAACGAGATAGATATCTATAGCTTGTAAAAAATCAGCACAGTAATGTAGACAACTCAATATCAATGTTAATAATGCATTGATTACTGACACTGGGATTATGCACTGCTGTCAATGTCAGTACAGCCAGAAAACCTCAATTTTTCATCTTAAGATGCTTTGAGGTCTGGGACTGCTGTACTGCCTTGTTTCCGTTAATCTTTAATGTGATTAGTCTGATTCTACAGCGGAGAGGTTTTTTTTTGCTCCCTGAATCACAACATGATCCATTCTGTCAAATACTATAAGATTCATCTAAATTTCAGATGATTCGATCCATTGAATTATATTTAATGTTTAGTTTGCTTAGTGTTGTCGACCACGACCAGCTCTAAATGCCACTCAAAATATATTTTTTTAAGAATGGAATCAAGCGAGTTAAGTTTAAAGGTACCATAAGGGACACTAAACTAAATTATTTAACACTAGCTGGATGCCCGGCGTTGCCCGGGTATGTATTTGGCTAGTGTTGGCTCTGCCCACTTTTCATAACCCTAACACACAATTTGCTTAATGACCAAGTATGTGAGCTTTGTGGTCTTTTGCATCAATAATTTGCAATTAAATAAAATTAATCTGATTGGATGTGGCTCCCCCCTTTTCTGAATTTGAACCCCAATCACTCAATGGCCAACTGTACCAGGTACAGGTGATTAACAGTGCAAGAATGGCAGCAATTAAATATTCCCCTTAAAAATCAATAGGTGGATTTTGATTGGCTTTTATAGGCTCCACTCACTTTTCTGAATATTATTCCCAGTCACCCAGTGACCAACTGTGCAAAGTTTGAGAACTCTACCATTAACAGTGTAAGAATGGCTGCAGTTTACATTTGCACAATGAAATTTGTATTTTTCTCCACCCACCTATTTCCTAACATTGTTCAAGTATGTATTTGGCTGGTGTTGGCTCCGCCTACTATTTCTAACCCTAACACACAATTACTCAATAACCAAGTTTGTGAGCTTTGCGGTCTTTGGCATCAATAATTTGCATTGAGATTAAACAAATCTGATTAGCTGTTTGTGGCTCCACCCCTTTGTCTGAATTTGAACCCCAGTCACCCAATTACCAACTGTACCAGGTTTAAGGCACGTGCCATTAACAGTGCAAGAATGGTAGCAATTACATATTCCCCTTAAAAATCAATAGGTGAATTTTGATTGGCTTTTGTAGGCTCCACCCACTTCTCTGAATATTAATCCCAGTCACCCAGTGACCAATTGTGCAGCGTTTGAGAACCCTACCATTGAAAGTGTAAGAATTGCTGCAGTTTACATTTTCTCAGTGAAATTTCTATTTGTCTCCGCCTACTGATGACCCGGCATTGCCCGATTATGTATTTTTCAGGTGCTGGCTGCGCCCACTTTTCCTAACCCTAACACACAATTAATCAATTACTCAATGACCAAGTTTGTGAGCTTTGCGGTCTTTGGCATCAATAACCTGCATTAAAATGAAACAAATCATATTGGCTGTGTGTGGCTCCACCCTGTTTTATGAATGTAAACCCCAGTCACACAATGATCAACTGTACCAGGTTTGAGGCCTGTGCCATTAACAGTGCAAGAATGGCAGCAATGAAATATTCCCCTGAAAAATCAATAGGTAATTTTTGATTGCCTTTTGTAGGCCCACCCACTTTTCTGAATATTAACCCCAGTCACCCAGTAACCAACTGTGCAAAGTTTAAGAACCCTACCATTAACAGTGTAAGAATGGTTGCTGTTTAAATTTTCCCAGTAAAATGTGTATTTGTCTCCGCCCACTTATGACCCGGCGTTGCCCGCTTATGTATTTTGCTGGTGTTGGCTGTGCCCACTTTTCTAACCCTAGCACACATTAAATCAATTACTCAATTACCAAGTTTGGGAGCTTTGCAGTGTTTGGCATCAATAATTTGAATTGGAATGAAACAAATCTAATTGGCTGTTTGTGGCTCCACCCCCTTTCTGAAATTTAACCCTAGTCACCCAATGATCAACTGTACCAGGTTTGAGGCTTGTGCCATTAACAGTGCAAGAATGGCAGCAATGTAAATATTCCCCTTGAAAATCAATAGATTAATTTTGATTGGCTTTTATAGACTCCACCCACTTTTCTGAATATTAATCCCAGTCACCCAGTAACCAACTGTGCAAAGTTTGAGAACCCTACCATTAACAGTCTAAGAATGGCTGCTGTTTACATTTTCCCAGTAAAATTTGTATTTGTCTCCGCCCACTTATGACCCGGCGTTGCCCGCTTATGTATTTGGCTGGTGTTGGCTGTGCCTACTTTTCTAAGCCTAACACACAATTAATCAATGACCAAGTTTGTGATCTTTGCAGTGTTTGGCATCAATAATTTGCATTGAAATGAAACAAATCTGATTGGCTGTTTGTGGCTCCACCCCCTTTCTGAATTTAAACCCCAGTCACCCAATGATCAACTGTACCAGGTTTGAGGCTTGTGCCATTAACAGTGCAAGAATGGCAGCAGTGTAAATATTCCCCTTGAAAATCAATAGGTTAATTTTGAATGGCTTTTATAGACTCCACCCAACTTTTTGAATATTAATCCCAGTCACCCAACGACCAACTGTGCAAAGTTTGAGAACCCTACCATTAACAGTGTAAGAATGGCTGCAGTTTACATTTTCCAGTGAAATTTGTATTTGTCTCCGCCCCCTTTTTGGTTATGGGAATAAAAAGAACCCTATATTTTATTCCAGGTAATGTACTAAGTGGAGAATGCAAATTTCAATATTGGAAAGACATTAAATGTGGTTTACTTGGACTTTGAAAAAGGCATTTGACACTTTTCTAATAGGGCAAAATGTCTGAAAGTAGACAGTGATCTGGCTAAGGGACAGAAGGCACAGAGTGGTGGTACAAGGATCATACTCAAAATATCAAGCTGTTAGCAGTTGGTCCTCTAATGCTGGGGATACACGGGTCAACCTGATTAGCTTGATTAGCCACCGGATCGGCTCCCGCCTCGTCCCCGCTCGTCCCCGCGGTCAGCCGGATCAATCCCCGTTCGTCCCCGCGGGCACTCCTTATCGTCCTCTCAATTCCCCGCTATTGTCCGCCCGCGGGAATCGAGCGGGGAATCTATCCGGCGGGTCATCGGACCTGTCGGATATTATCAATCAAGCCATCAGCGGCTCAATTGATAAGGATTTGTCGACTCGTGTATCCCCAGCAAAAGGGTCTGTATTAGTGTTGGGGAAGCATGCATTCACAGGTTTGCAAACACAATAATCCTGATCAGAATGTGAGTTCACCTTCTGAACCAGACCACAACTGTGCTGGCTGCTGGCCCAACCATCACCCCTCCCTCCCTTTCCCTGGCTCACCCTACTAGAGAAGCGCTGATGTCACTCCCTCCAGACAGCCCAGCCATCAGCTTTCCCCTGCTTCCCACCCAGTTCATCATCCTGAAGCCGCACTGACGTCGTCATCCCCAGAGCACAGAGAATTTAATGGGCAGGCTCGAAGGGATTGCCCATCCAGCCAACCCATCCAGCTCTCTATGCTTCCTTGGTGGTGACTGGAGCATAAATGAGTTTTATAAAGTACAATAAGTCATTTAGCATCAGGATCTCACTGTGTTTTAGAAGAGGGTAACAATGAAATGCGGCCCTAGGTAACATAGCAGTTTTTGCCCATGCTGATGATCACCTGTTTTTTTTTTTTTTTTTAGCAAGATTTGCATCCTCCAGGCTCCTGGACTCTCTCCAGGCACTAGGTTTGCCTTGTGGATGATCCGGCTCTGCTGTGTATAGATAGACATGAATGATCTGATGGTTTTGACTGATAATGGATTTATATTCATGGATGACTTGATTGATAGATACATTACTATATGCCATGATGAAGGCTGGCTTTATCTCTGGGGACACTAATTAATTATTGTAAAGTGAGTATATTATATGTCTGTGTTTTATTTTATCAAAAGAATATTACATTGTGTGTTGGTTTTGTATTTTATTTAACTTTTTGGAAATTGGTAATATAATTCAGTCAAGTAGTCAATCGATGTAGATGATGACCCATCACCTTCTGATCTGAACACAGTGAGATCCAGAAACGATATGACTTATAAAATGATATAACCAATATGTCAGCAGCTAAACCTAGGGATAAAACATAGCCAATGAAGCAGAGGAAAGGGGGAGTGGTGGCAACAAAAATAGAGGTAGCATGCCAGTACTTGGGCCCAGGACACCACACTGTGGACATTTTTTATTTTTAGTAAAACTCCACCCATTTAACTATTAAAGGACACTTGAAATGAAAGGGATTTGGAGGCAGTCCTCTCTATTTCCTTTTAAATAATACCAGTTGCTTGGCTTTTTATTGATCTTTCGTGCATCAGTAGTGTATGACTCACCCACCTGCAACAAGCAAGTGACAAATCCAGTCAAACATTAGTCAAACATCTGGTCTGCATGCTTGTTTGGAGGCTATGGCTAAAGTATTCAGGCAGATGATCAGTACGGCAGCCAGACAATTGGCATTGTTAAAAAGGAAATAAACATGGAAGCCTAAATATCTCTTTCACTTTAGGTGTCTGTCCCTTTAGGTGTAAGAGTAGAAGATAGCTAGTATGTTGGTGACATGTACAGTGCAACAGCATTGATCTCCACTTCCTGTGCCTCAAGTTTGTTAATATGAATTTTGAGACAGCTTCTTTTTTCTCTCCAGTCATATTTATTAAAGTGGTCTGAAAGTCAGCATTTCTACTTTGCTCTAAAAGATTCCTCACAGCTTGAAAGCTACTATCCCAGGAAAAAATTCTAGTAGAACATCACTGAAATGATTAAACAAAGCACTGCTATTCAGTTTCAAATCCGCATCCAAACTGGAGATAACAACATATTTTTAAACACAAATGTATCAACACTGGAATGTAAACAAACACTCTCTGAGAAACTGGGTCTGCTTCAGGCACACACAGTGTTCAGAATAGCTCATTAGAAGATCTTAATATATAATAAAAAGCAGTTATAATAGAAAAATAATAAAATGCAATGACAGCTTTCAGGGTAAGAAAAACTACACTTTGGAAACTTGTAATTTGTAAACAGACAATATTACGTGTGCACAAAAGCAAAAATGATAAATGTATGAGTAATAAAAAGTAGGGAAACACATTTTTATTGAATGTTATTTCAGATCACTTTAACCACTTGCCGACCGCCCACAGCCGATGGGTGGCGGCAAAGTGGATCCCTAAAGGACCGCAATACGCCCAAGGGCGTTGCGTCCTTTTCGTATGCCGGGGGAGCGATCGCGTCGTTGATGACGCACGCTTCCCCCGGCAACTGGCTCCGCCCACCCGCCGCAACATCCCGCCGGCCTTACGGAAGCGCCGGCGGGATGTTAACCCCGCGATCGCCGCTACAAAGTGTATAATACACTTTGTAATGTATACAAAGTGTATTATACAAGCTGCCTCCTGCCCTGGTGGTCCCAGTGTCCGAGGGACCACCAGGGCAGGCTGCAGCCACCCTAGTCTGCACCCAAACACACTGATCTGCCCCCCCCCGCCCCCTGATCGCCCACAGCACCCCTCAGACCCCCCCTTCCCAGCCCCCAGACCACTGTTTGCACCCAATCACCCCCCTAATAACCCATCAATCACTCCCTGTCACTATCTGTCAACACTATTTTTTTTATCCCCAGACCCCACCCCTGTGTACTGTATGCATCTATCCCCCCTGATCACCTGTCAATCACCCATCAATCACCCATCAATCACACCCTGTCACTGCCACCCAACAATCAGCCCCTAACCTGCCCCTTGTGGGCAATCTGATCACCCACCCACACCAATAGATCGCCCGCAGATCAGACATCAGATCACCTCCCAAATCCATTGTTTACATCTATTCTCTCCTCTAAACACCCACTAATTACCCATCAATCACCCATCAATCACACCCTATCACCACCTGTCAGTTTTACCTATCAGATCAGACCCTAATCTGCCCCTTGCGGGCACCCAATCACCCGCCCACACGCTCAGATTTCCCTCTGACCCCCCCTTATCAATTCACCAGTGCATTAATTACATCTGTTCTTCCCTGTAATAACCCACTGATCACCTGTCAATCACCTGCCAATCACCTATCACCCATCAATCACCCCCTGTCACCCCCTGTCACTGCCACCCAACAATCGGCCCCTAACCTGCCCCTTGCGGGCAATCTGATCACCCACCCACACCAATAGATCGCCCGCAGATCCGACATCAGATCACCTCCCAAGTGCAGTGTTTACATCTATTCTCTCCTCTAAACACCCACTAATTACCCATCAATCACCCATCAATCACCCCCTATCACTACCTGTCACTTTTACCTATCAGATCAGACCCTAATCTGCCCCTTGCGGGCACCCAATCACCCGCCCACACGCTCAGATTGCCCTCTGACCCCCCCTTCTCAATTCACCAGTGCATTAATTACATCTGTTCTTCCCTGTAATAACCCACTGATCACCTGTCAATCACCTGCCAATCACCTATCACCCATCAATCACCCCCTGTCACCCCCTGTCACTGCAACCCAAAAATCGGCCCCTAACCTACCCCTTGCGGGAAATCTGATCACCCACCCACACCAATAGATCGCCCGCAGATCCGACATCAGATCACCTCCCAAGTGCAGTGTTTACATCTATTGTCTCCTCTAAACACCCACTAATTACCCATCAATCACCCCCTATCACCACCTGTCAGTTTTACCTATCAGATCAGACCCTAATCTGCCCCTTGCGGGCACCCAATCACCCGCCCACACGCTCAGGATGCCCTCTGTCCCCCCCTTATCAATTCACCAGTGCATTAATTACATCTGTTCTTCCCTGTAATAACCCACTGATCACCTGTCAATCACCTGCCAATCACCTATCACCCATCAATCACCCCCTGTCACCCCCTGTCACTGCCACCCATCAATCAGCCCCTAACCTGCCCCTTGCGGGCAATCTGATCACCCACCCACACCATTAGATCGCCCGCAAACCCGCCGTCAGATTACCTCCCAAATGTATTGTTTACATATGTTATCTTCTCTAATCACCCACTAATTACCTATCAATCACCCCCTATCACCACCTGTCACTGTTACCTATCAGATCAGACCCTAATCTGCCCCTTGCGGGTACCCAATCACACGTCCACACGCTCAGATTGCCCTCAGACCCCCCCCCCCCCACTTTATCAATTCGCCAGTGCATTAATTACATCTGTTCTTCCCTGTAATAACCCACTGATCACCTGTCAATCACCTGCCAATCACCTATCACCCATCAATCACCCCCTGTCACTGCCACCCATCAATCAGCCCCTGTCACTGCCACCCATCAACCACCCCCTGTCACTGCCACCCATCAATCAGTCCCTAACCTGCCCCTTGCGGGCAATCTGATCACCCACCCACACCATCCGATCGCCTGCAGACCCGCAGTCAGATCACCTCCCAAGTGCATTGCATCTGTTCTCTCCTCTAAACACCCACTAATTACCCATCAATCACCCCCTGTCACTGCTACCCATCAGATTAGACCCCTATCTGCCCCTAGGGCACCCAATCACCCGCCCACACCCTCAGACCCCAGCCCTGATTACCTCGCCAGTGCATTACTTGCATCTATTCCCCCCACTAATCACACCTTGAGACACCCATCAATCACCTCCTGTCACCACCTGTCACCCCTAGCACACCTACCCATCAGATCAGGCCCTAATTTGCCCCGTGTGGGCTCCTGATCACTCGGCCAAACCCTCAGATCCCCCTCAGACCCCCTTCCGATCACCTCCCCAGTGCATTGAGTGCATCTATTTTCCTCTCTAATCACCCCCTGAGACACCCATCAATCACCTCCTGTCACCCCCCTAGCACTCCTATCCATCAGATCAGGCCCAATACAACCTGTCATCTAAAAGGCCACCCTGCTTATGACCGGTTCCACAAAATTCGGCCCCTCATAGACCACCTGTCATCAAAATTTGCAGATGCTTATAACCCTGAACAGTCATTTTGAGACATTTGGTTTCCAGACTACTCACGGTTTTGGGCCCATAAAATGCCAGGGCGCTATAGGAACCCCACAAGTGACCCCATTTTAGAAAAAAGACACCCCAAGGTATTCTGTTAGGTGTATGACGAGTTCATTGATTTTTATTGTTTTTTTTTTCACAAAGTGTCATTTTTCACTAACTTGTGACAAAAAATAAAATCTTCTATGAACTCACCATACACCTAACGGAATACCTTAGGGTATCTTCTTTCTAAAATGGGGTCACTTGTGGGGTTCCTATACTGCCCTTGCATTTTAGGGGCCCTAAACCGCGAGGAGTAGTCTAGAAAACAAATGCCTCAAAATGACCCGTGAATAGGACGTTGGGCCCCTTAGCGCACCTAGGCTGCAAAAAAAGTGTCACACATGTGGTATCGCCGTACTCAGGAGAAGTAGTATAATGTGTTTTGGGGTGTATTTTTACACATACCCATGCTGGGTGGGAGAAATCTCTCTGTAAATGGACAATTGTGTGTAAAACAAATCAAACAATTGTACATTTACAGAGATATTTCTACCACCCAGCATGGGTATGTGTAAAAATACACCCCAAAATACATTATACTACTTCTCCTGAGTACGGCGGTACCACATGTGTGGCACTTTTTTACACCCTAAGTGCGCTAAGGGGCCCAAAGTCCAATGAGTACCTTTAGGATTTCACAGGTCATTTTGCGACATTTGGTTTCAAGACTACTTCTCACGGTTTAGGGCCCCTAAAATGCCAGGGCAGTATAGGAACCCCACAAATGACCCCATTCTAGAAAGAAGACACCCAAAGGTATTCCGTTAGGAGTAAGGTGAGTTCATAGAAGATTTTATTTTTTGTCACAAGTTAGCGGAATATGACACTTTGTGAAGAAAAACAATTCAAATCAATTTCCGCTAACTTGTGGCAAAAAATAAAATCTTCTATGAACTCACCATACTCCTAACGGAATACTTTGGGGTGTCTTCTTTCTAAAATGGGGTCATTAGTGGGGTTCCTATACTGCCCTGGCATTTTAGGGGCCCTAAACCGTGAGGAGTAGTCTTGAAACAAAAATGACCTGTGAAATCCTAAAGGTACTCATTGGACTTTGGGCCCCTTAGCGCAGTTAGGGTGCAAAAAAGTGCCACACATGTGGTATCGCCGTACTCAGGAGAAGTAGTATAATGTGTTTTGGGGTGTATTTTTACACATACCCATGCTGAGTGGGAGAAATCTCTCTGTAAATGGACAATTGTGTGTAAAACAAAACAAACAATTGTCATTTACAGAGATATTTCTCCCACCCAGCATGGGTATATGTAAAAATACACCCCAAAACACATTATACTACTTCTCCTGAGTACGGTGGTACCACATGTGTGGCACTTTTTTGCATCCTAAGTGTGCTAAGGGGCCCAAAGTCCAATGAGTACCTTTAGGATTTCAAGGGTCATTTTGAGACATTTGTTTTTAAGACTACTCCTCACAGTTTAGAGCCCCTAAAATGCCAGGGCAGTATAGGAACCCCACAAATGACCCCATTTTAGAAAGAAGACTCCCCAAGGTATTCCGTTAGGAGTATGGTAAGTTCATAGAAGATTTTATTTTTTGTCACAAGTTAGCGGAAAATGGCACTTTGTGAAAAAAATCACTTAAAATCAATTTCCGCTAACTTGTGACAAAAAATAAAATCTTCTATGAACTCACCATACTCCTAACGGAATACCTTGGGGTGTCTTCTTTTTAAAATGGGGTCATTTGTGGGGTTCCTATACTGCCCTGGCATTTTAGGGGCCCTAAACTGTGAGGAGTAGTCTTAAAAACAAATGTCTCAAAATGACCTGTGAAATCCTAAAGGTACTCATTGGACTTTGGGCTACTTAGCGCAGTTAGGGTGCAAAAAAGTGAAGTGAAAGAAATATCTCTGTAAATGGACAATTGTGTGTAAAAAAAATAAAAAAATTGTCATTTACAGAGATATTTCTCCCACCCAGCATGGGTATGTGTAAAAATACACCCCAAAACACATTACACTACTTCTACTGAGTACGGCAATACCACATGTGTGGCACTTTTTTGCAGCCTAACTGCGCTAAGGGGCCCAAAGTCCAATGAGCACCTTTAGGCTTTACAGGGGTGCTTACAATTTAGCACCCCCCAAAATGCCAGGACAGTAAACACACCCCACAAATGACCCCATTTTGGAAAGTAGACCCTTCAAGGTATTCAGAGAGGAGCATAGTGAGTCCATGGCAGATTTCATTTTTTTTTTGTCGCAAGTTAGAAGAAATGGAAACTTTTTTTTTTTTTTTTTTTTTTGTCACAAAGTGTCATTTTCCGCTAACTTGTGACAAAAAATAAAATCTTCTATGAACTCACCATGCCTCTCAGTGAATACTTTGGGATGTCTTCTTTCCAAAATGGGGTCATTTAGGGGGTATTTGTACTATCCTGGAATTTTAGCCCCTCATGAAACATGACAGGTGGTCAGAAAAGTCAGAGATGCTTCAAAATGGGAAAATTCACTTTTGGCACCATAGTTTGTAAACGCTATAACTTTTACCCAATCCAATAAATATACACTGAATGTTTTTTTTTTTATCAAAGACATGTAGCAGAATAACTTTCGTGCTCAAATGTATAGGAAATTTTACTTAATTTGAAAAATGTCAGCACAGAAAGTTAAAAAAGTCATTTTTTTGACAAAATTCATGTCTTTTTTGATGAATATAATAAAAACTAAAACTTGCAGCATCAATCAAATAGCACCAAAAGAAAGCTGTATTAGTGACAAGAAAAGGAGGTAAAATTCATTTAGGTGGTAGGTTGTATGAGCGAGCCATAAACCGTGAAAGCTGCAGTGGTCTGAATGGAGAAAAAGGCTCTGGTCCTTAAGGGGTAGAAAGACTGTGGTCCTCAAGTGGTTAAATAAAATTATTTTTAAAAACTGTTTATTCCCTGGGGTGGGGCCAATAAAGTTGTGCCTCATCTCTGCCTCAGGCACAAATCAAGTAAACCTTTTTACATTTTTACAACACTATATACATCATTAGAGGTCCAGGGATATGTTGGTGATGTATAATGTCTCTCCTATGGAAACGGTTGGGATCACAAAAATCTGCTCCAGTCCCCCTGATCTGGTCTATAGGTAGGCTATTTTGCCCTTCTAGCCTGTAATACATTCCACAGAATTATAGATTTCTACTAAAGGCCACAAAGGTGTTAGGAACAAGAAGACCTCTCCTGTGTAGTAATATACTGTAAGAGGTTTTCAAAATATTGGTGTTGGTGGTGCTGTTGAGATGTTGGCTTTATTCTACCTTATGATGCCAGACTTCAGGCTCTCGTCTCTAATGATGTGTTGTCTTGCAATCCCTAAAGCCATTAATCAAACACTAACCTCTTTTTTTTTTCTCACCAATCAGTGTATTGAGCAATAATTAGAATGGTGAAAGATGTTACCACACTGCTGCTTATAAGCTGGGTACGAAATAATCTCTGTGTTATTATACATACTGCTTCACTCCTCAAAGCTTAAGTCAAAAGCTTAACCTGGCTTTCTTGTCTCACAGTAGCAACTTATCACTCTATGAACTCAACAGCAAACATTAAGAACATCTTTGTACAAAGTGGATTTCACTGATGGCACAGTCATCACTTACAGAATACACTCCATTCATCAAAACGCACAAAACATTTCATTTCAGAAACAGTGCAGATTCGGTAGTATTTATTCTAATAGTTTCAATGTATAATTGAGGTATAATTTATATATCGGTTTCAAATGAAATGAAGCTAACATCATCATTATTTCTATCATCAAATATACTGTAAGTTGTGGGACAGGTGCTGTGTCTAATGAAATCACATTAAATGAGTGTCTTCCTCCTCCTTAATTATTGTACTTATTTAAAGAGACACTGAAGCGAAAAAAAAATTATGATATTATGATTTGTATGTGTAGTACAGCTAAGAAATAAACCATTAAGATCAGATACATCAGTCTAATTGTTTCCAGTACAGGAAGAGTTGAGAAACTCCAGTTGTTATCTCTATGCAAACAAGCCATTAAGCTCTCCGAATAAGTTAGTCGTGGAGAGGGCTGTTATCTGGCTTTTATTATCTCAACTGTAAGTGAACTTTTTACTTTTTCTCTGCTAGAGGAGAGGTCATTACTTCACAGACTGCTCTGAAAGAATCATTTTGAATGCTGAGTGTTGTGTAATCTGCACATTTTATAGAATAATGCAATGTTAGAAAAAACACTATATACCTGAAAATAAAAGTATGAGAATATTTTCTTTGCTGCTAATCTTCTAGAAATTATTCATAGTACACAACCAATTCATTATATCATATTTTTTTTTCGCTTCAGTGTCTCTTTAAAGAACTCTGGAGGTGGATTAAAAAAAACAAAACTATTTTTCACTTACCTGGGACTTCTTCCAGCCCCTACAAGTTACGCGTCCCTTACCGCAGAAGAGGCCCACACCGGCGCACGCCTGCATCACCAAGAGTGCTCTGCGCCTGCGTAGTATGCTCCCGGTGACGTGGGCATGTTCTGAAACTTTGAGAATCCCCTATGAGGAGATGAACTAGTCCAAAAAGCTGTCGGTAAGAGGTAAGAGCTTCTGTAAGAGACAGCTAGGAGGAAGTAAAAAATGTATGGTGCATTTACTCCAGGACAACTGTAGAAATGTGTACGTATGTTATTTGAATTTTCCAATTTTCTAAATAGAGGTACAGGAATGGCATGACCACAATTCGGGTTGCACTGTGGGCCCCCTCCCAAACTCCTCCTAGTTTTGCTTTAACCTTTTTAAAAAAATGTGTTAAAGTTGATTTTAATCTTCAAAGGGGTGTTAGTAAAAATAATTATTTAGTGCAATGTTTGAACCCTAAGTGAAATTTTATAATTTAACCATTAATTTAACCATTTCAGCCGTGCGGACGTGAGCTTCACGTCCGCAGCAGCAGGTGGTAGAGCCGCTGCGGACGTGACTAGCGCGTCCCTGCAGTTTGGGGAGTTTGCAGGTGATCCTGCGGGCAGATGCCCGCGATCGCGCTGCTGCTGCTAGCAGGGGGGATTGGCTGCAGGGAACAAACGTCCCCTGTGCCAATCCGTACATGTCCGCCGTGAATAAACACTATTTTTGTTTAAAAACAGTGTTTATTCTGTAAATGGAGCTGCCACGATTTCTCCCGCCGTGATTTATGCCGGTTTCCGCCGCCCGATCGTTAAATTTATGAATGGAAACAATGTTTCCATTCATAATCTCCCCGCCGCCACTGTGATCGGAGGCTTCCAATGGAAGCCTACGTCACTTCCCTGGATACATTGTATCCCAATTAGCGTACATTGTACGCTAGTGCAATTTTTGCTCAGTAGGGACATCTTGTGGCCAAATAGTAAAATAAGTAAATAATCATTTATTTTTATTCCCCAAAGTCAGTAGGTGTTACTGACTTTGAGGAATAAAAATAAATGATTATTTATGTCAAGAGGACATATAATTAATAAATAATGGGCTAAAAATTAGTGATGGATGTAAAACTGAAAAAATGCACCTTTATTTCCAAATAAAATATTGTCACCATTCATTTCACTAGGGGTATAATTTTAATGTTGCAATAACCGGCACAAATGGCCAAATAAAATGTGTGGATTTTAATTATGGTAGCATTCATTATTTTAAAACTGTAATGGCTGAAAACTGAAAAATAATGATTTTTTTCCATTTTTTTCTTATTATTCCCATTATAATGCTTCTAGAATAAAATAATCCTTATCATAATTTACCACCCAAAGAAAGCCTAATTGGTGGCGGAAAAAACAAGATATAATTTTGCTGTGATAAGTAGTGATAACGTTATTGGGGAATGAAAGGGAGAAGCGCTGACAGGTGAAAATTCCTCTCGTCCATAAGGTGAAAAATCCCAGCAGGCTGAAATGGTTAATAACTGGTTGATTCATTATAATGATAATCTCAATAAAAGTCCAGAATCACACTAATCTTACCATCACACTAACCACCAGCTGAAGCACTAAGCCCAAGCTTACAGAAGTTGAAAGCTGTAGCATTTGCCCTGCAGTGTTATTCATAGAGTGTGTGCAACCTCAATACTGTTTCTCCCAGCACAGGTAGATCTAAGCAGAGTCTCTTCTATAAAGAGTGGGGGGGCTCTGCACAGACAGCACATGGAACCAAATAGTTCCACTTTGCTGGTGTGAAATTTTGGCAGACTTTCACACGACTTGCCCGAAAAATAGATACTCTCTCATACTGGTTGAACTCGATGGACGTATGTCTTTTTTCAACCAAAATAACTATGTAACTATGTAACTATGTAACTATGACATAAGTACATCCTTTCTATCCATGCCTAGCAGTATTCATTGAAATACAATGTAAATGGCCATGTATCTTAACTTACAATTCACACCATTTAACTGAAACCCTCATACCAAGAAATCTGCAGCAAATGAGTTAATTTTCTTTTATGCAATTCAACTTCTCTTTCCTTTATGTAACAAAATAATTTATAAGCGGAGACCTCAGCAGAAGATCTCCAGACCCTCGCAAGGCAGCAAGCTTGTACATTTTATTTATCTACATACACACAGACTGCCTCAGAGACTGCTGGGTAGCATAATTTATGCCTCCAACACTCCTGTTCAGCAGCCGCAGTAGAGGCAGGAGAGCAGCCCACGCTCCTCGCTACATTTCTCAGCTGATACAACATTTCCTGCTCAGCATGAGGAAAAAAAACACCCGCTAATAGTATTCCTGTCTTGCTGCATAATGAAAGAAAGCAGCATTTTAATCTTTCATCTGCAAAACCAGAACATAAATGTTCAAGATGTACATGAAAAAAATCTAAAATAGATACAAAATTGTAATCCCAGTTTACAGCTTTTCCGAACACAGCGTTCTTCATTAAGCTTGCTACAATGAATTTGTTCTAAATGGTTTCCTTACAATGCTAATATACCAGCTGTTATAACTTCTTGTAGTGGAACAAAGGTGAACTACAGTAGAGTTCTGGTTATCTAGATCTCAACTAACCAGTAGTCTCAACCAACCAGCACAAATTGCCAGCAGTACCCATAGAAGTTATTTATGTCCCTTGCCACAGCACCAGTCTTCTCCAGTGTCCCACTGGCAGCCCCTAATGAGTCAGCACCTTCTGTGCATGAATGCGCCCACGTCATCCGGAGCGTACATCGTGCACAGGCGCTGAACACTTCTGGTGATGTGAGTGTGTTCTCGCATGGGACAGGTGCCCTCCTGCACGTGTACAGAACAAGCCGACCCATTAGGGGTTGGCAATCCTTAGAGGCTGCCAGCGGGACACTGGAAAAGACCGGAGGTGCAGCAAGGGACAAATGCCTTCTAGGGGCTGGAAGAAGCCCCAGGGAAGTAAAGATAAATGTAATCAGTTGCCTCGCTTGTCCTTTAAAGACCGGGTTCCATGGCTCCCCTAAAGTCAATATACTTTCAAATACTCTATTTCAACATTTAATACAGAGTTCATGGTATGTATACAGAGGACCTGAACATCATTTTTCAGTTTGTGAAAAGGGAACAAGAATTTCTGCAAATGTTCGCGAACCTGCTATTCGCAGCAGGCTCCATAGACTTAAATGGCAGGTGAACGGATGCCCACTTTATCGGTTAAAAGCATGGCCCCCTTATGTGCTAGAAACACCAAATTTGCAGGGTATGTGGAGAGGTACAGTGGGTACATGAAGAAAAAAGGGGGCCTCCCAGATGCCATCATGAATCCCTCCCAGGGCTTAGTCGGCCCCCACCTCCTCTTGGGGAACCGGAGGTGGGGAAGAGCCCCTTGTCCATGGATTGGACAAGGGCTCTGGGGGGGAGGGAGAGGCTTGACCGCCCCTCTGCCCCAGAGCCCCCCCCCCATACCATGGACCATGCAGGCTGGTATAGCTCAGGGTGTGAAGCCCCACTCGGCCGGGGCTCTGCATTCTGGCTATCCCAGCCTGCATGGGGGACAAGGGGTTAAAGAGGCTTGGGAGGAGGACCCCACATCATTTTTTAAAAACATTTCCCACACTCTGAACATTTAAAAAAAAATACATAAAGTTGTCAGGGACCCTTATACAGCCATATTGCAGCTGTATAGCGATCCCTGTCCAAAGCGTTGCCACCTCTACAGGTCTGTACGCACTGTGTATGCACCCCCTTGAAACCCGTCATGAAATTCATTGCTCTTTCTTTTGATACATGTAAATTTAAACTACCGTTAAGTTGCTACATTATCTGTCATTTACCGCATTTTTTTTGCCATTGTAACTTTACAATCGATTTTCTCAAAAACTATAAGGTCTTTTTGAAAAATGTTTTTCCGCTTTTACCCACTGTCCACATACCCTGCAAATGTGGTGTTTCCAGCACGTAAAGGGGCTTTGCTATTTTATCAATGTAAAAAATGCCAACGCAATTTAAAAAAAAAAAAGTTTGTGTTAAACAGTTCGGGCCATCTCTAGGTATGTATATAGAGTGGGGAATAGTACTGTATAATCTAGGCCTATTTTCACCACTGAGTCTCAAGCAACCAAAAAGCACATTTACCCAGCATCAGCCAATCCCCATTGGTGTCAGATAAATGAGACTGTACTGTACAAAGAAAGCTGAACTTAAGTTGCGAGAAAGCTACAATATCCTCAATTCATAAAGCATTACCGCATGAGATAATGCAGAAAACAGTTAACTTTACTGAGCACTTAGCAAAATGTCAATTTATAAAGGCTGCTACTGCATGGAAAGCTGAAATTACCGAGCAGGGAATAAATTACCCACTTGTGCAGTAAATACCTCAACAAATGTCAGTAAATGTAAATTAATAAAGATTAGAACATGCGGTAAAGCCCAGAAACATTACCCACAGCTCTGTATGTCGCAAACAGTGCGCAGACTGTGCTATAGCCGTGACTCCCAGAAGCAGAGAGGGATTACCTATGACTGACTGAAGCAGAGAGCCAATAGAAACAGCGCCTGTCTCCTGCAAGTCCCGCTGATTGGATGCTGATAGGACCTGAAGCCTTCTCGGGAGGAACAAGCTTCTCTACTCCCCAGGCAGCAGAGGAGAGAGTATGGAAAAAGAGGTTTCCCCTGTAGTCCTTTAGACGTTTAACCCTTTAGGGAGGAGCTAGTGGAGAAATCACCTAAGCATGACATGTGTAATGTCTCTTGGAGTTTATGTAAGCTGTGGCAATAAAATAAAATGATAAGAAAGACTAAGACAGACTCAGAGGGAGCAGAGCCAGTATAACAAATATGTACATTCTAAAGGGATGTCAGGGATGCCTCTTACTATTGTAATGCCGTCACTGCATGGAACAACCTGTAACAAAACAGAGACAAGCCCACATTCTTCTGCTTTTACTGAACAGGTTTTTGTCAAATTGAAGCAGTAAATTATCGAACTTCTATCGCTCCTGTGAACATTTTATGAATTAACAAACAAAAGTGTAAAATACAGAATGCGGTATTGTAACAACCTGATTTTTTTTATCGCACAGCCCTTTATGACTTAAGGCCAATGTATCTATAAATCCCAAATGTGCTGCTTTATATGGCTATTCAGGACAAATAGAAGAAATTTACGATGTAACTGTGAATAGGGATGAGGAAGCACAGTATCGCAAGGAGAGGGAGCCGAGGCAGAGAGGTTTAAGTTTCCTGCATGACTGCCTCTGGTTTCACTGTAAAAGTTTCCCCCGCGAAGCAGGAAATGTCGGGATGTTGGAGAGCAGTATGGGGTGTAGCTGCAAGAGGTGGCCATTAAACCTTTGGTGCTGTGGCTCCCTCCTGGAACACAGGTAACCTGTGCTCTGTTTGCTCATCCCTAATTGTGACATGATATTTCCATAAGTAAATCATTGCATTATGTCCGATGCTCGATCACTCAGTCATTATTCTCATATTACAAAATTGTCAGAAATCTGCCCTGAGCTGCAGATTTGTTGGCAACTTTATTTCCAATTTCCAATTGTAGCAGTTTTCTTTCACTCTCTCTTAAAACCAATTTCTTAGGTCACCCATGTCCAAAAAAGATCTCTGATCCAATCAAAGCATTTTCACTATAAGATCTATGAAGGAATCCTGTGTCATTTGAGTATCTGACACCAAGACATTAGCAGTAGAGATGGCCCGAACGGTTCACCGGCGAATGGTTCCCGGCGAACTTCCGGGGTTCGCGATCGCGGAGAACCGCAAACTTTTCCGGAATTTTGGTTCGCCCCCATAGTGCATCATGATGGTCAACTTTGACCCTCTACATCACAGTCAGCAGGC
Organism: Hyperolius riggenbachi; assembly: GCF_040937935.1. Taxonomy (NCBI): domain Eukaryota; kingdom Metazoa; phylum Chordata; class Amphibia; order Anura; family Hyperoliidae; genus Hyperolius; species Hyperolius riggenbachi. Next base: position 150,305,356 of record NC_090651.1, on the reverse strand, counting down.
ACATTGTAGCCAATCCCTCCTGGAGCCACTCCCTGCCTTATAAAAGGCAGGTAGCGCCGGCCATCTTGCTCACTCGTGTGCCTGCATTAATTAGAGAAGGGAAAGCTGCAGCAGACTCTCTCATAGGGAAAGATTAGTTAGGCTCTTGTAGGCTTCTTAGCTTGCTCCTTGCTGATTCTTATTGCTAAAAAAGCACCCCACAACAGCTCTTTTGAGAGCTAATCTTGTTCTTGTGATCTATTTTTTTTTTGTGTGTGTGTGTCCCACTGACACTTGTGTTGCATAGACAGCCTTGGTAATTCCTACTGTGTGCCACTGCCAGCCAGACCCAGCACATTCAGTGACTACCTGTGTGTGTGACAGGTGCACATTGTAAATAATACTCATCACTGCATATACCTACCTACGTGAGTGCACTCAGAATCATTGTGCCTGTCCGGTATCTGTCTGTGTGTGACAGGTGCACATTGTAATACTCATCACTGCATATACCTACCTGTTGTGTTGAGTGCACCCACATCATCACTGCATATACCTACCTGTTGTGTTGAGTGCATCCACCTCATCACTGCATATACCTACCTGTTGTGTTGAGTGCATTCACCTCATCACTGCATATACCTACCTGTTGTGTTGAGTGCACCCACCTCATCACTCACTGCATATACCTACCTGTTGTGTTGAGTGCACCCACCTCATTATTGCATATACCTACCTGTTGTGTTGAGTGCATCCACCTCATCACTCACTGCATATACCTACCTGTTGTGTTGAGTGCACCCACCTCATCACTGCATATACCTACCTGTTGTGTTCAGTGCATTCACCTTATCACTGCATATACCTACCTGTTGTGTTGAGTGCACCCACCTCATCACTGCATATACCTACCTGTTGTGTTGAGTGCACCCACCTCATCACTGCATATACCTACCTGTTGTGTTGAGTGCATCCACCTCATCACTGCATATACCTACCTGTTGTGTTCAGTGCACCCACCTCATCACTGCATATACCTACCTGTTGTGTTGAGTGCATCCACCTCATCACTGCATATACTTACCTGTTGTGTTGAGTGCATCCACCTCATCACTGCATATACCTACCTGTTGTGTTCAGTGCACCCACCTACCTACGTGAGTGCACGTAGTGTGATATACCACTCCGTGCATACCTGTTAACTGCACCTGTGTGACTGCACATTGTATTAGTCAAGTCAGTGCATACCTTTCGCTTCATCCCCCCCGATATGGACAAAATGGACAAAACAGGTAGAGGAAGAGGTAGAGGCAGACCCAGATGAAGGCCTCCTGGCAGGTCTGTGCGAGGTCGTGTTGATGTGATTTCGTGCAGCCCTGGCCCAAAGTACAGTGCTCAGAAGAAAGCACGTGCCATCAACTCCCAAGGTTGTCAGGACATGGTTGACTATTTAACACAGAACACCTCATCTCCTGCAGCCCAGTGCTGGGCGTAATGGAAAAAGCTACGCTTACGGATCATTACGCGTAATTTTACGCTATTACGCATTACGGAATTACGCTTACGGCGTAGACATTCAATTTCGGTACATGTCTGTAATTACGCATAGCCCTTACGCAATTACGTGTAAGAATACCGTAATTCAGGTTGTTACGTTATAGGCTTACGCATAAAATCCTACTAGCAATTAATGCGTAAGGTCATGCTGCCAAGCGGAAAAGTTGACGCATGGATCAATGTTAGGTAGCCGCCGACTTTAAGTGTTAATAGCAAAGCCCCCTTAATTGCTAAGAGCCTCAAATTTGGAGAATATATTAAGGAGATCAGAAGGAATAAGAGGACATTTTTTTTTTCAAAAAGACCTTATAGTTTTTGAGAAAATCGATGTTAAAGTTTCAAAGGAAAAATATATACATTTAAAAACCCGCCGACTTTAACGGTTAATAGCAAAGCCTGCTTAAAATGTAGGAACACCAAATTCACAGGGTATATTAAGGGGATCAGTGGGAATAAGAGAAAAAAACATTTTTTTCAAAAAGACCTTATAGTTTTTGGGAAAATCGATTTTTAAGTTTCAAGGGCAAAAATGTCTTTTAAATGCGGAAAATGTCAGTTTTTTTTGCACAGGTAACAATAGTGTTTTATTTTCATAGATTCCCCCAAGTGGGAAGAGTTTTACTTACTTCGTTCTGAGTGTGGGAAATATTAAAAAAAAACGACGTGGGGTCCCCCCTCCCAGACCTCTTTAACCCCTTGTCCCCCATGCAGACTGGGATAGCCAGAATGCGGAGCACCGGCCGCGTGGGGCTCCGCACCCTGACTATACCAGCCCGCATGGTCCATGGATTGGGGGGTCTCGGAAGGGGAGGGGCAGCCAAGCTTTCCCCTCCCCCTCCGAGCCCTTGTCCAATCCAAGGACAAGGGGCTCTTCTCCACCTCCGATGGGCGGTGGAGGCCGCGATTTCCTGGGGGGGGGTTCATGGTGGCATCTGGGAGTCCCCTTTAAAAAGGGGTCCCCCAGATGCCCACCCCCCCTCCCAGGAGAAATGAGTATAGAGGTACTTGTACCCCTTACCCATTTCCTTTAAAGGGACACTTAAGTCAAACAAAAAAAAATGAGTTTTACTCACCTAGGGCTTCCAATAGCCCCATGCAGCTGTCCGGTGTCCTCGCTGTCTCCCTCCGATCCTCCTGGCCCCGCCGGCAGCCACTTCCTGTTTCGGTGACAGGAGCTGACAGGCTGGGGACGCGAGTGATTCTTCGCGTTCCCAGACACATTAGCACCCTCTATGCTGCTATATGGTATATGATATATGCTATAGCAGCATAGATGGCGCTATTGTGGCCAGGAACGCGAATAATCACTCGCATCCCCAGCCTGTCAGCTCCTGTCACCGAAACAGGAAGTGGCTGCCGGCGGGGCCAGGAGGATCGGCGGGAGACGGCGAGGACACCCGACAGCTGCAGGGGGCTATTGGAAGCCCCAGGTGAGTAAAACTCATTTTTTTCTGTTTGACTTAAGTGTCCCTTTAAGAGTTAAAAGTAAATAAACACACAAACACATAGAAAAAGTATTTTAACTGAACAAAAAACATAACCACGAAAAAAGTCCTTTAATATTCTTAATTAACCATTAATACTTACCTGTCCCTTTAAAAGCCAGTTCCCACGCAATATCCTCGGAAATATACTAATCAGTTACAATGTAACAAAGTTGTTACAATGTAACAACTTTGTTACTTTGTAACACCACCGCACCCGACGTCACTCGCCGCTCACCCGCCGGCCGCCGCATACACTCTAAGTCCCCGCCGGCTCCCGCCGTCCACTCCGCCCACACCTGTCACCCATATACATGCTGGCACCCATGGGTGCCAGCATGTATATAGGTGACATGTGGAGAGGCGGGGAGGGCAGCGGAGCCGGCGGGGACTTAGCGTCCTAAACCCGACAGAGCTCTGAGCTATATAGCTCAGAGCTCTCTAAAGCATCTTTGTATTTGGGCTCCAAGGAGCCCCATTGGTCCTTAGCAGACCAATGGGGTTCCTTCAAATCAGAAGGAACCCCATTGGTCTGCTAAGGACCAATGGGGCTCCTTGGAGCCCAAATACAAAGATGCTTTAGAGAGCTCTAAGCTATATAGCTCAGAGCTCTGTCGGGTTTAGGACGCTAAGTCCGGCCGGCTCCGCTGCCCTCCCCGCCTCTCCCACATGTCACCTATATACATGCTGGCACCCATGGGTGCCAGCATGTATATGGGTGACAGGTGTGGGCGGAGTGGACGGCGGGAGCCGGCGGGGACTTAGAGTGTATGCGGCGGCCAGGCGAGTGACGTCGGGTGCGGTGGTGTTACAAAGTAACAAAGTTGTTACATTGTAACAACTTTGTTACATTGTAACTGATTAGTATATTTCCGAGGATATTGCGTGGGAACTGGCTTTTAAAGGGACAGGTAAGTATTAATGGTTAATTAAGAATATTAAAGGACTTTTTTCGTGGTTATGTTTTTTGTTCAATTAAAATACTTTTTCTATGTGTTTGTGTGTTTATTTACTTTTAACTCTTAAAGGAAATGGGTAAGGGGTACAAGTACCTCTATACTCATTTCTCCTGGGAGGGGGGGTGGGCATCTGGGGGACCCCTTTTTAAAGGGGACTCCCAGATGCCACCATGAACCCCCCCCCCAGGAAATCGCGGCCTCCACCTCCACCGCCCATCGGAGGTGGAGAAGAGCCCCTTGTCCTTGGATTGGACAAGGGCTCGGAGGGGGAGGGGAAAGCTTGGCTGCCCCTCCCCTTCCGAGACCCCCCAATCCATGGACCATGCGGGCTGGTATAGTCAGGTTGCGGAGCCCCACGCGGCCGGTGCTCCGCATTCTGGCTATCCCAGTCTGCATGGCGGACAAGGGGTTAAAGAGGTCTGGGAGGGGGGACCCCACGTCATTTTTTTTTTATATTTCCCACACTCAGAACGAAGTAAGTAAAACTCTTCCCACTTGGGGGAATCATTGAAAATAAAACACTATTGTTACCTGTGCAAAAAAACCTGACATTTTCCGCATTTAAAAGACATTTTTGCCCTTGAAACTTAAAAATCGATTTTCTCAAAAACTATAAGGTCTTTTTGAAAAAATTTTCCTCTTATTCCCACTGATCCCCTTAATATACCCTGTGAATTTGGTGTTCCTACATTTAAAGCAGGCTTTGCTATTAACCGTTAAAGTCGGCGGGTTTTTAAATGTATATATTTTTCCTTTGAAACTTTAACATCGATTTTCTCAAAAACTATAAGGTCTTTTTGAAAAAAATGTTTTTCCTCTTATTCCTTCTGATCTCCTTAATATATTCTCCAAATTTGAGGTTCTTAGCACTTAAGGGGGCTTTGCTATTAACCCTTAAAGTCGGCGGCTTTTTTATATTATACGGGAGCGTAATATTACGCAATTACGGCAGACTGTGTAATTTCAATGGGAGTTTACTGTCTTACGCGTAATTTGTTACGCGAAATAACGTAACCTACGGTCTACGCGTAATTAATTACGCGTAATACCGTAACCTTACACGTAACGCTTACGGTGCATTTGTAGTGAATTACGATGCGTAATTACGCTAATGCGTAATTTCGGCCCAGCACTGCCGCAGCCACCAGCGCTACTACAAGCACCACATCCGCTGCATTTGACAATTCGCAGGAATTATTTGGTGGTGAAATCACTGATTCACAGCCACTATTGCTACAACAAGATGAAGGCACTAAGCAATTTACACCACCTCATATGTGTGAGTTAGGCGACACTATGGACGTAATGTGTGAGGAGGAGGATGATGAAGTGCCTGCTGTTGGTGCAGTTTTGGAGGTGTCTGAGGCAAGCAAAGCTGGGCAGGATGCTTATGATGATTATGATGATACGGATGCCACGTGGGTTCGCAATAGAGGAGATCAACAGGGGGACAGTTCAGAGGGGGAGTCAGAGAGGAGTAGGAGGAGACAAGTTCCTGAAAGAAGCAGGGGGAGCTAGTCGTCAGAAACAGCTGGTGGCAGTGTCCGGCGCCATGTATCGCCACATATGTACAGCCAGCCAACATGCCCTTCAACGTCAGCTGCTGATGCCACCATAGTGCCATCACCCCAGGGGGGCTCAGCGGTTTGGACATTTTTTAAAGTGTCAGATCAGAGCAATGCCATCTGTACTCTCTGCCTCCAAAAATTGAGCCATGGAAAGGCCAACACCCATGTAGGGACAAGTGCCTTGCGAAGGCACATGGAGAAAAGGCACAAACTGCAATGGGAAGAGCACCTGAGCAAAAGCAGCACACAAAAGAAAAGCCGCCCTCCTTCTCCTTTCCTCCTTCTGGTGCATCATCTTCAGCCAACCCTTGCACCTTCACAATCACAGCCACCCTCCTCCACTCCACCTCTCACCTTGAGAGGTTCCTGCTCCTCTGCCCACAGCAGCCCTCAAATCTTTGAGCGGAAGAAGCCAATGTCTGACAGTCACCCCCTTGCCCGGCATCTGACAGCTGGCTTGGCGGAACTGTTAGCTCACCAGCTGGACTCTGAGGCCTTCAGAAAAGTTGTGGCCATTGGGACACCGCAGTGGAAGGTGCCAGGCCGCAATTATTTCTCTAAAAAGGCGATACCCAAACTGTACCATGAAGTTGAAAGGCAAGTGGTGTCATCTCCAGCACACAGCGTTGGGTCATGGGTCCATCTGACCAAGGATGCCTGGTCTGTCAAGCACGGTCAGGGCAGGTACATTACGTACACAGCCCATTAGGTCAACCTGGTGACCGCTGTCAAGCAGGGAGTACGTGGCTGTGCAGCGGACCAACTTGTGACACCTCCACTGCTTGCAGGCAGGCCTCCTGCCACCTCCTCTACAAGCAGGGAGTACGTGGCTGTGCAGCGGACCAACTTGTGACACCTCCACTGCTTGCAGGCAGGCCTCCTGCCACCTCCTCTCTGCCTGTTACATCCTCTTCGCTGTCGTCATCCTCCTCCTTTGCTGGTGCCGTGATCTCCTCTCCAGCTACACAGCCCCATCTCCCCAGGGCCTATGCTGCATGCCAGGTACGACGGTGTCACGCCATCTTAGACATCTTGGAGAGTCACACTGGAGCAGCTCTCCTGGCTGCTCTTGACAAACAGGTGGATCAGTGGCTGACCCCGCACCAGCTGGAGATCGGCAACGTGGTGCGTGACAACGGCAGCAGTCTCCTTTCTGCTTTGAATTTGGGAAAGCTGACACATATACCCTGCATGGCACATGTGCTGAATCTAGTCATTCAAAGATTTGTGTCAAAGCACCCAGGCTTAGAGGACATCCAGAAGCAGGCCAGGAAGTTGTGTGGGCATTTCAGGCGGTCTTACACAGCCATGGCACGCTTTGTGGACATTCAGTGGAGAAACAACTTGCCGGTGAGACGCTTGATATGTGATAGCCTGACTCGCTGGAATTCAACCCTGGTCATGTTCTCTCGCCTGCTAGAACAGGAGAAAGCTGTCACCCAGTACCTGTACAATTACAGTAGAAGGACACAATCTGGGGAGATGGAGATGTTCTGGCCCAACAACTGGAAATTGATGCGAAATGCATGCAGGCTCATGCGGCCGTTTGAGGAGGTGACCAACCTGGTGAGTTGCAGTGAAGGCACCATCAGCGACTTGATCCCGTCTGCTTACTTCCTGGAGCGTGCCGTGCGTAGAGTGGTGGATCAAGCTGTGGAGGAGCGTGAAGAGGAACAGTTACGGGTGGAAGCGTTGTGGGATCAATTCACATCAGACCCAGGTGTTTCCTTAACACCTGCGGCAGCACAGAGGGGGAGGAGGAGGAAGAGTCATGTGGGGAAGAGGAGTCAGACTCGGATGATGAGGAAGGTGTTTCTTAGGAGGAGGAGGAGGCGGCAACAGAAGAACAACAGCAGCAGGCGTCGCAGGGGGCTTGTGCTGCTCGACGTTCCCATGGTATTGTTCGTGGCTAGGGGAGGGAGGAGGACTTACCTGACATCACTGAGGAAGAGCAAGAGGAGATGATAGTACGTCTGGATCCAACTTTGTGCAGATGGCGTCTTTCATGCTGTCCTGCCTGTTGAGGGAGCACCGTATAAAAAAACGCAAGGGGAATGAGCTACTAGACCCTCGGTATAGGCACAAAGTGGCGGACATGTTACCAACTCACCTGAAGGCAGAAAGGATGCAGCACATGCAGAACAAGCTGGCAACTATGCTTTACAGTGCGTTTAAGGGTGATGTCACAGCACAACGGAATAAAGGTACCACTGCCAGCCATCCTTCTCCCACTTGACTGTCTTCTCCGCCACCACCAACAGGGTCCAGGACACAATCATCCTTGCTGTGGTTTTCAATAAAGCCTTTAATGAAAGTAATCCTACAATTTCAGTAATCCTACAATCACTCTCTTAAGAAGGTGTTTCTTAAGAGAGTGATTGTAGGATTACTGAAACGTGTGTGTATGCTAATCCTATAATCCTGGTTTATTAATTAGCAATGAATACTGGTTTGAGACTACACACTAAGATTGTGCGTCAGTCGCTTGGGCAGATTACAAAGTTTCAGGTCTTTATCTGGATATGAATATATGCATTGTGAACCATTATATGCTAGACAAAAATGAAAGAAACAAATGCATTTTTTATATTTGTGCAAGTTACTTTAATAATGGATTTACATTTAAATCTTATAATTAAATCATACAATATTTTAAGTAATTGTTCTTTTACAGAAAGTTGCATTAGGACAACATCCTTTACCTATGGAAAAAAATATTCACTCAGGAAATATTAGAAGCTCATCACTATGACCTAATTTCCCCTGCACACACCCTGCTTACGCTTCTGCTTTCTTATTTCTAATTCCGCCACCTGCTTAATATCTTCTTGAGCAAGGAAACAAAACTTGTCACTGTAGAAACTTGTAAGTTCACTGACTGGTAGAGGTGCATTGCAGCGGGTTGGTGCCACAAGAATAGTCTGTTCAAAGTCATGAAACACAACACAGTCATTACACAGCTTAATAATGTTTAAAAACAACTCAAACAAGGAAAAACATACAAACATTCAGACATATTAACCAAAGTTATAAACATACAGTAACTTTGTGGATAGTTCTATTAGGGCTTCATTGAGTAATTTGACATGCCCATTGGGGCCCGGCCTAGAAAACAGTGCAGACCTCTCATAAAAGGGATTTAAAATAAACCTGAAGGGGTGCTTACCTCCAGAGGTAGAAACCTCTGGATCCTAAAAAGGCTTGCCCCATCCTCCTCAGCAGAGGGGATCCAGCGCTGCCCCCCTTCCCCCCAGTATTATTGCTGCTCCTGCACTGGTGCACTAGTGCTTTTCCTCGGGCTCTAGTGGAAATAGTCGAGCTCGATCGAGTCCACTCTACTGCGCCGGCTACTCCACAGTAGAGCGGACCCGATCGGGCCCGGCTATTTCCATGCAGCCCGAGTGAAAAAGCCAGTAGTGCGCCTGCACAGGCAGGCCACATTTATTGTTTTGATTTTTTGTGAGATGCCAGTGCTGGATCTGGCTGGCTGAGGAGGATAGGGGAAGCCTCATTAGGTGCCAGAGGCTTCACCCTCCTGAAGTAAGTATCTACTTTTTTCTTTTTTGAAATTACAGATTCTCTTTAAAGCGGTATTGTCACCATAAAAATCAAATTTCAACAGTCACTGGTCTGAGTGTATTAAGTGATAAAGATGCTAATCCTGCATTCAAAACTTGAAAAACTTTTTCTGCTGTTATGGTTTGGAATTATCACATACTTTATGAGCACTGGCCCTAGTGCCAAACAGTGCCAAAGAGTTGTAGCCTAGCTTTCTTATCTGAAACACCTCTGCTCACTTGTGTTTACAAGCAAGGCTGAGGTGACTCAGCGATTGGAGGATAAGACAGTGTAGTTCCTAGTATACACCTCAGTGGGAGTGTCTGAAGACTCTGGGAGGAGGGCAGCTAATTAATACACAATGAGCAAGAGAATGGAGGGGGGAAAACAAGAGTCAGTGAGGATATGATATCAGCATTAGCTTGGCAAGATGGCCACTGCGTAGAATAGGATTTTCTGCTTTTCCTTATATAAAATTCACAGGAATCATTACGTGGATAGCACCAGGGCTGGTTCTAGACAGGCACATATAAGGGGGCAGACAGAAATTTGCAGGGGGCATAAAAAAAAACCCTGCGCGGCGCGTCGAAAATGGGCGTGGTCATGCAGCAGACCGTGGGCGTGGTCATGGGTGGGGCCAAATATACATGACTTTAGCAGTGGTGTTAAAGGTCTGCTGGGATAGTTTGAGCTCTGCTGTAGTGTATCCCCCAAAAATATATGTGATCTGACAGCATTTCACCAAAAATACACTGCCAAGTTGCTGATGTATGGCACCCTTAAAGGAAACCAGAGATGATTGATACTGTTTTATACATACCCAGGTCTTCCTCCAGCCCCATGCACACAGATCGCTCCCACGCCGCCGTCCTCCGCTGCCTGCAGCTCCGGTATTGGGTCACGTTAGTTCAGCCAGTCTGCGCAAGAGGAACTGCGCTCTTTACGTATCTCTCCAGCGACCACCGGAGAGATACGTAGAGGGCACACTTCTCTTGCATAGACTGGCAGAACTAACGGGACCCAATACCGCAGCAGCAGGCAGCGGAGGATGGCAACGTGAGAGCGATTTGTGCGCACGGGGCTGGAGGAAGCCCCAGGTATGTATGCAACACTGTCAATCATCTCTGGTACACTTTAAGACATTCTTAATAGGAGACCAGCAGCAGCTACAAATGATTAAATTAGGATACACAAAGCTTAAGAAGCTAGGACAGGCAGTGAAAGAGTTAATAAAAGAAAATGCAGGCTGAAGTGAGCAGAGCAGATAAAAGAGCAGAGGGCAGGTCAGTCAGTGAGACTGAATAGTGAAAGGAAGGGGTTGAGCCATTACACAGGGTATATCTGACCTCTGTGCAGATTGTTCCTGCTCCCTGAGCTGCAGATAGGAATCAGTTAGTAATAAAAGAGTATCCCCTGCCCACCAATCATCACAGTAATGTGGGCATAGGATTGTCAGGTCAGTGTGGGAGGTCAGGGGACTCATACCCTATACACAACATAGCGTCCATCAGCAGCACACAGGCAGTCTGACAGGCTGTGTCCTGTGTATGCAGAGAGCTGGGCAGCTGGGACTGGAGACATAAATCACTTGCCTTTTCCTCTCATGTCTCCCCAGCGCGCCCATCGCTCTCCTTCAGATACAGATACTTGTGGCTGGCTGGCCGGGATCACATGGGGCCGGGCAGCCAATGAGAGAGCAGAGTGTCTCACTCCTCTCTCACTGGCTGCCTGGCCCCATGTGATACCCGACCAGGCTACTGAGTATCTCTATCTCCGCCCCCTGCACACAGCACAGCGGAGATAGAGGAGATGTGACTGCGTTCCACGGACCAGGAAGCAGCAGCATATTTGAGGGGGCAAGAAGTCTATTTGAGGGGGCTCTGCCCCCTCTTGCCCCCCCCTAAAGCCGGCCCTGGATAGCACAATACATCTGTTATGCAAGTAGAAGTAGTATTTATCTACTTATATATGTGTTTTTTATTTCTAGGTTAGCATGGATGTCGCTTGTTCTTTAAACGTACTTTATACAGCCAAAGACATTTTTTAAAACTACCTCTGGTTCCTTAATCTGCGCATGGTTTTTTACACTTAATTTATTTTTTTAATCATGTAGCTAGCCTAACGCTAGCTACATGATACCCCCCTCCCAGCGGAACCCCACCCACCCTTCCGATCGCCGACGGCGATTATGGCCTTCAGGAGATCCAGTTCTGAACGGGATCTCCGTCAGGGCTTCCCCCGTCGCCATAGCGATGGCTGGAATGACGTCATCAACGTCAATGACGTCGTGACGTCATAGGGCGTCCCGATCCACCCCTCAGCGCTGCCTGGCACTGATTGGCCAGGCAGCGCACGGGGTCTGGGGGGGGGCGCTCGTTACACGGCGGATAGCGGCGCATCAGCGGTGAGCGGCGGCGATCGTCTACAACACGCAGCAAGCAAAGTGCTTGCTGCGTGTTTTAAAAAAATTATTAAAATCCGCCCACCAGGGCCTGAGCGGCACCCTCCAGCATCTCTGGACGAGCTCAGCTCGTCCAGAACGCTAAGGAGGTTAATGGGCACTATGGTGAAAAACGGTACAATACATGAGTACACAAATATAAGATGTATGTTTGTTCCAGTAACACACATTTATTTCTGTGTATCTGTCACTTACAGTGAGAATTTTTAATTTGATGAGGCTTACCTGTTACTGACAGGTTTTGGCCCAGTCCTTCTCCTTATGGGGTAACCTAAAGGTTTCCTTTATTCTTTTAAAAGCACTCTCAGAGAAGGGTCTCTACAAAGATGTTGGACGGCCAGCCTATTTGATTGCACACTATTCTGGCAGTTAACTGTTATTCAGTAAGTGCTTTTGAAAATAAAGAAAATACTAAGATTTCCCAATAAGGAGATGGACAAGTCCAAAGCCTGCTGGTAAGAGGTCATAAACATCATCTTAAAATAACTTACTGTATGTGACACCAACATAGAAATAAAGTAACTTACAGTACATTTAACTCTGAAACATAAATGTACATCATCTATGCACATTATGTATCGGAGTTAAATTTTTACAGTTTTCATGATATTGTCCTTGTAAATAATGGTGTGGCTGACATAAGTGTGATGAGGAGGTCATAGAGAAGGCTGTAATTTTTTTTGTACATTCTTTGTGATTGTATCCTGATCTTCTGCAGCTGTTGGGTGCTTAAAATGAACTTCTACTTAGCAGCTTCCTCCCAAGTGTATGAAGGACCAGAAGAAAGCTATGAATTAGATGTACTTGAGGAGCATGCTCAATGGCTGCAGAAGAACAGCAAGCCATGGTGACATCTTCAGAAGTTAACTAATGAAATACTTCATTGAGTGTAACAAGTATATCCATACGCACATGGCTCACCAGATCGGGGACACTTTGGCGCAGTTGGTGAGCTTAAGCGCGTTAAAGCGTAACCAAGAGCCCCTGTCACTGTTTTCCTGTTGTGTGCTGCAGCCCCTCTGTAATTATATATTTCTTATGGAGTCTGGGGATCTCCAGGCTGCGTGCATGCTTTGCATAGAATTGCATAAAATTCGGTTTGTGCTGCTTACCCTTTAGTATTTATTCATAATTTTCCCCTGTGAGCCTGCATAACCACGCCCACCTCTAGCACAGTTAAGCATATAAATTAGTGGATTGCACATGTTCAGAGAGTTCATTTGGTAGCTAGTGAAAGGTAAGGTGCTTTTAATTTCCTTTTTTCCCATTTAGTTGACTCTTGGGTTTTTGGTTAAGTTCCCACTAGACTGCTTATAAAAACTGGCATTTTGTATGGTAGAGTAGGACTCACCACCAGATCGGGGACACTTTGGCGCAGTTGGTGAGCTTAAGCGCGTTAAAGCGTAACCAAGAGCCCCTGTCACTGTTTTCCTGTTGTGTGCTGCAGCACCTCTGTAATTATATATTTCTTATGGAGTTTGGGGACCTCCAGTGCTGTGTGCATGCTTTGCATAGAATTGCATAAAATTCGGTTTGTGCTGCTCATCCCCTGGTATTTAGTTATCTCAGATTTGGATGCAGATTTGAAGCTGAAAAGCAGGACAAAGTACTTTGTTTAACTGTTTCAGTGATGTTCTGCTAAAAAAAAATTCTGGGATAGTAGCTTTCAAGCTGTGAGGAATCGTTTAGAGCAAAGTAGAAATGCTGACTTTCAGACCACTTTAAGTGAGACGTATGGGGCCGAATTCACAAAATATCGGCAAAATTGCTGTGTGAAGGCAGCACACAGTAATATCACCATTATTTACACCGACTATGCGGTGGGCATTGTTCAATTAGTACAACCTGTGTTTCCCTAGCAATGCAAGGGGTACCGGTATTGCTAAGGTAATGTACGCTACACCGTTTGCATAGCACACTTTAACCTAGCAGCACGAGCTGTACTCAGATAATGCGGGCTGTGCAAATTACTTAAAGGCCAACTACAGTGAAAAAGTAAGCAGTTAAAATCTGACAGAACCGACAGGTTTTGGACTGGTCCATCTCCTCATGGGGGATTCTCAGGGTTTTCCTTTTTTTCCAAAAGTAATTCCTGAACAGCAGTTGCTAAATCTAACTGCCAAAATAGTGTGCAAGTGAGTAGGGAGGCTGGCTGGTCCGTTACATAGTGTAAGTAACAGTAAAATTGCCATGTGATGCCTGAGCATGGAAATCTTACTAATATTTTGTGAATTTGGCCCTGAATAATTAATTGTCAAGATAATTTTAAAAAATGATCAGTCTATCATTATGCATTACTAAAGACATTTTCAAACCCCTTAACAATGCATAATGATGTCTGTTAAAGGAGGCTGCTGCCGTACTCAGTGAATGTTTTTGTTAAAGCTCCCTCTGGTGACAGAAATCCCATATTCAGTGCCTTTTATTAGGTGAAAGTGATTAATTGGATAGAAGAAATATTTTGTCTGGCCATAAATACTGGCCAATTAGATCCTAGGCCTGTTCTGTAGCTTTGTGCAATTATAACATTTGTGTACATCTTATAAATATCTTCCATCTATTATTAGGTAGTGATTAGCAGATCTCATGATATAACCTGGGCCAAAAAGCAGCAGCTAAAATCATTTTGATGTGTTGTAAATTACTAATGGAGTTATTAGTGGAATCATTAGTAAAATGCATGCATGGTCAAGTTTCTGGTTACTGAAAATGAGACAAATTGCTCACTAAAAAAAACTCCTAAAAAAAAAAAAAAATCAAACAGCTGAAAACTAAAGTTTGTACCACACTCCTTCAATGAAGTCATGTCTGTTTTCTGATTCTTAAACCCCAAAAGGTGGTGCTAGTGATGGGTAGAAGTAGGCTACTTTTAAATCCATACATTTCACTTTGAGTCCGCCAGAAGAAAAGCGCAATATAAATGTTATTTGTCTGTCTGTCTGACATTTAAAAAAATTCTGTTTCCATAGTAAGATTGCCATACAGATATATCAGAGCTGCAAAAGCTTGTTACTAGTTTAATGTGGTTCAAATGTATCTATCCATTTCAGCTTGCAGTCAGCCAAGAATATCAAAGTTTCACACTGGGCTCTCTGCTACCATGGAAACTGTGCTCTGGAGTATAAACTGTATAACATTGCCCACCTTCCTATTTAACTGCACACATAATCAACACCTGCAAGGATTTATTGACTGACGGTAAACTTTGACACTCTCATTTGCCACTTTCTCCACTTTCTCTTAGGAACAGCATGGAATGGCTATTTTTAAAGTTCATATAAAACCAATGAGAACAAGCTGGAATAGATTTGTCATACATTTGTCATTTGCTCTACCTAATAACTTTCAGTTTAAGGGATTTCTTTTTGTCTTAGCGCAGGTGACAATTTACCATTAAAATCAACACAATGATCATTTTAATACGACACAAAGAGAAGCTTTGGCAGTCTTTATATTTATTTCAGTATAAAGTGCTATTAAGTTTGTGTTATACTATTTATTTACATGTACATGCTACAGAACGTGTGTAACTTTTACAACTGGAAGTATATAAGAGTAAGTTGTCTGCCCCTTGCTTGGCCCTCATGAAACTATAAATACGGTGAATGAGAGAAATGGTCCTGCCATTAACATTTAAACTGACCAAGGCTTGTATGAACTCCATAGGGTTTTGCTTGCAGTAGCTTGAAGAGTTTAGTGTTACTTTAATCTCCCCTTTGTGGTAAAGTTCGTTTTGTCTACAGAAAAACTGAGCCTCCCACCCGAGAGTCCCTAAAGTGATTTATAAACTCTAAACATTTCAGTAGCATTGTTAGCAAGATGGGATGTTGCCTTTAGATCTGGAGCTGATACAGTCACAGTGTACAAGCAGATATGCGAGTTGACAGCACATTGCTGATATTTGTCAGTTATTACTTACAAATGTTATGGTTATTAAAAGTTGAGCAGTTCATATTATTAGAAACATTTGCATAGATATTTGTGTCTGTTAAATACTGCTAAATAGTGTCATTCTCATACAGATTAGCATTTTAAGTGGATGTTAACTTTAACTGATAAAGTCAACCTGACTGAGAAAACACAAGGGAGACAGAATACCAGGAGCCAGTAGTGCGATATATTAAGATGATGAAGTGGGAAATGCCCGTGAAATGCGTTTTCGGACCCTACTTTGTGTAGTAGACTCTTGAGTCTCAATCGAGTTGCACTGGCTGCTTTGAAATCCATGGGAGAAGTAAGCCAACTATACTTCTTCTTTTGCATTTGTTTCATATTTTTGGGACTCCTCCATCTACCAATTGTTGCTCATGAATATGGCTAGGTTCCCATTAGAATGGGGTTGTGCCATGGAAAGTCACAGTCAATCCGATAAAGCCATCCATAGCACAAATAGTGATGATCCTAATCTGCTAATTATGATTAAGCAAAACTCTGCGTACATTTTTGCAATTAAGGCCATATGTAATTACGATTTGGACACTCAATTGATATTGTGTAATCCGTTCGTAATTTTGTGTACTGTTCCCGTAATTTTGTGCCACTATTAGCATTTAATAACAAAGCCCACATGCATGCTGTTGTCACCAAAATGTATATTAAAGAAAATTGTGGCAACAGAATATTTCAAAAAGACCTTGTAGTTTTTTAGAATATTGATTTTAAAAATGCAAAAAAAAAACCAAAACAAAAAAAATAATTTTTAAACTGAGAAAACTGACAATCTAAAATCCATTTCCCTTTTGCATTTTTAAAAATTGATTTTCTCAAAAACTACAAGTTCTTTTTGAAAAATGATCGGACTTGTTCACACTATTCTCCTTAACATAGGTAGTATCTTTAGTGATGATAGCATGTATGGGTTTTTTTCTATTAACCCCTAAATTCTGCTCAAAATTACACAAAAATGCGAAATTGCGATGTTTACTTTCGAAATGAATTACAATTTTCACCTTAAAATTCGCAATACCATTTTGCATCATAATTGCAAATTACGATGCAAAATTAGTAGTAAAAATGTTTCTGTACCGGTGTTAACCAAACAATATATGTAGGTAAAAAATAAAAACAAAGTCTTGTAAAAGTAATACCTTTTAATGGCTATGTCCATTTTACCTTCATTAATTTTAAAGCGGTGATGGTTCATGCTTGTTCTTGTGCGCAGTTTTTGTCCTGTTTCTCCTATATAGATTCCTCTTGAGGGGCATTTCATGCAGCGTATCATGTAAACAACATTGGATGATTCACAGCAAAATTGGTCTGATATTTGATGATATTTCTGTGAGTTTGTTATTTGTATTTGGCTTGTGCACAAGGTATAAGGGCAGGTCTCACACCTTGCGTTATTGCAGGATAATGTGCCTGGAGTTTCTGGTGTAGATAATGCACTTCTGATAATCATTTGTCTCAAATTGGGAGGTTGTCTGAAAGCAAGCAGTGGTAAATCAGGAAAAACTTCTTTCAGGCGTTTGTCTTTGTGAAGTATCGGTTGCAGGGCTTTCGATATATTCCTCAGTGTCTTTAATCTTGGGTTGTAGGTGACCACTATTGGGACTCTGTTGTTTTCAGCCTTTGGTGTGTACTTCAATAGTTCCTCTCTAGATTTTAAAGTTTCTCTCTGTATTTGATCATCAACGATTCGTGGCTGATATCCCTGATCTATGAATATATTACGTAGCGACATAAGTTGTCTGTCTCTGTCCTCTATATTAGAACGTATTCGGTTATACCTCAGAGCCTGGCTGTAAACAATAGATTTTTTTGCGTGTTCCGGGTGGAAACTATTCCACTTGAGGTAAATATGCCGGTCAGTTGGTTTACGGTAGATGGATGTTTGTAAAAATCTATCTTGTACATAAATTGTGGTATCCAAGAAACTAACATGGGAGGATGAAAAGCTGAGCGTTAACTTGATGTTCTTGTGGTATTCTGAGAAGTTTTTGTGGAATTTGATTAATTCTTCAGACCCGTTCACACTGCATGCGTTTCCAGCCGCGTTTTGGAAACGCGTGCAGAAGGCCAACACACACAACATCAGACTGTCTGATGTTTACACTGCATGCGTTCCGGACCTGTGCGGTCCGGGAACGCATGCTGCATGCATTTTTTTGCAAAATCGCGTGGCTGTCCCATTCACTTTTCAATGATGGGATCAGCCACGTAACGCACACAAACGTGGATGGCGTGCGTTTGCATGCGCTGCGTTCCGAACGCATGGCCATCCGCGTTTGTGATGTGAACGGGGCCTTCCTGTGATGCTGTCCAAATTAATAGGATATTGTCTATAAATCTGAAGTAAGCCCATAGTTTAATTTCACAAGTTGAAAGGAAGTTTTCCTCCAATCTGGCCATAAATAAATTTGCATACTGGGGTGACATTCTACTTCCCATAGCACTGCCCATTGTCTGTAGATATACATCATTCCCAAATGAAAAATAGTTATGAGTTAGTATATATTTGATAAGGTAGTGTGGGCTCTGTTGGTAGATCATTCAGCTGAAGGAAATGTTGGCAAGTTGCAATACCGTCCTCGTGTGGAATGTTGATATAAAGGGATTCAACATCCATTGCAGCCAGGATAGCACCCTCTGGGATCGGACCCATGGCAGTCAATTTGTTAAGAAGGTCAGTGGTGTCCTGGATGTAGCTGGATGCAAAATTAGGAAATTTGTGCTCATCACTAGGCACAAACTCCTTTCCTCACACACTTTAAATAAAAAGGCTACAGTCTTTTAAAATTTTAAAAATCTAAACATAGCTACATAAATGAAATATCCAGAAATAACATTAAGGAATCAGTTTTACTTCAGAATTAACAGTTAAAGTGGCATCTAATGTTAGGTACACACCATACAACTTTCTATTAGAGTTACCTGCCAGATTGATTTTTTTCAACATGCCCGATCTGAATTTCGATCGATTTTTTGAACTACCGATTTTTTTAATCGTTTTTCAATCTTTGTTTTTTTATCAATTTTCACAGAACTGAACGAAAATCGATAAAACGCTTGAAAAAAACAACACAAAAATGATCGGAAAATAAAAAAATTGATTGAAATTCAGATCAGACATGTTGGAAACATGGGTGTAGCAATCACCCCTACGACCCCTGCCATTGCAGTGGGGCCCAGAGGCTTTGGGGGCCCCTCCTTCTCTCTCCCCAACCGCAAGTGCAGTCAATTAGCAAAGATTGTTTGCCCCTGTTCACCGACAAAAACGCAGATAAATCTAACAGAAAATTGTATTGTGTGTACCTAGCAACATGTAACCTCCACTCTGGCTGACAAGTGGAGATAAGTATGTATACTTAGAAAATTATAGATATGGGGTCTTCATGTTCCCAAATAATCTGGTTCTTTAAACTTGTATCAAGACTGTAATCTTTATTATCTAAAGCCAGAGATATTGACCAGCCACAACTCATCACACCATATATGGCATGGTAACTTAGACTGGGAGCCCCCTGAGGGACAGGTAGCGATATGACTATGTACTTTGTAAAGCAATGCACAAAATACCATCATGATAATAACAGAGATAGAAACGGTATTATACCGAAGATTAGATGCTATCCTTGCTGGTATGAAGGTCATGTTAAGAGCTCAGAGTGCCCTTTGGATTTCTCTATCTTGCTTGGTAGTTTTACATGAGCGAGTGTGAGTGATGTCAGAGTATGTGTGCAGAGTATACAGAGTATATGTGCAGTCTTGTGGACTCTTGGTTGTAGTAAAAGCTGTTAGGCAGTGACATGTTGTCGATTTGTCTGTGTTTATGTGTTGAGGGAATGATTAGTGCTTCAGAGCCCTATATGTCTTGGGTGTTTGTTTTGTTTTTTATAATTTTTTTTTTGTTTTTTTGTGACCCTAGACTACGATACATACATAGACATATGACTATGGTAGGGATTAGATTGTGAGCCCCTCAGAGGGACAGTTAAGTGACAAGACAATATACTGTGTACAGCGCTGTGCAAGATGTCAGCACTATATAAATACTAAATAATAATAATAACCTTATTGTGAATCAAATGAGGATGTTGAGAACTACTTTTCTGTGTTACTGAATACATCAGTGAAGGTACACTCCTTTTCAAGTTACTTTATCGGGTTTCTAAAATCTACAGTGGAGTGCACCTTGCATGTACCATAGTGGCTAGAAACACCATTTTCAGAACAACAGCTATTTTATTTTATTGAGCAGCTCTGCAATAGTTATAACTGCAGCTGAAACGGGTTGATCTGTGAAACTATTACTTATGCCAGTTTCACAAAACATCCACAGAAAAAGCATACACCCTTAGGCCTTGTTCACATTGCATCTCATTCGCGTGTCCGTCCGCGTTGGGTGGTTTTTGACACGTATTTCTTTTTCCGATTCCCGGCGCTAGGGTGGGTAATTCGTTTTTGTGCTAAGCGTTTTTCTAAGCGTTTTTTTCTGAGCAGAGAAAAAGGACACCGAGAGCCCAATATAGTGTAGTAGGTATAATAAATTGATAATTAAATTTAAGTAAACAATTATACTCACAAACCAGAGTCACCGTATAGGCAACCACTGTAAATGCAGGTGGGGAGATTAGACCTGTCCCCACTCAGGATTAAGATTTCCCTCTCTGTAGATAGGAAAATATAGGGTATACCACCCCCCCACCAAGGGTGGACACGGGTATTGCAACAAGAGTATACAGAGGCTCTTCTTGCGTTTTTTCCAAGCGGTTTTGTAATTCGCTCCCTGACGCAAGTCAGGAAGTTAACTCTTTGACCCAGAAAATAAAAAATATATAATTTATTCTTAAAAACGCAAGCGCAATCGCCTTATTGCGCGTTTTGTACGCGTTTTCCGATTTTGATATACCTTCCATTGAGGCGGAATCGACAAAAATGGTACATGCACCGCTTTGCTAGACGCACAGTGCACGACCCACGCTGGTATGAACCTTCTCATAGACATTCATTGTCCATGCGTTTGGGGGGGCGTTTTTAAAAACCGCACGCAGCCGAAAAAAAGCAGAAAACACCTGCAGTGTGAACAAGCCCTCAGAGGGAAGTGGCATAGTGGCACTAATGGGTGGAGTAGGTTGCGGGCACACACTTTACCCACTTTAGCAGCAGGGATGTAAGCCTCACATCTGCGGCTGCTGCGGCTGCTGCGGCTACAGCTGCAGGAGCGCGAGACTCACATCCCTGCACTGCAGTTTGGGGGGCCGTGTGTGTGATCGTGCAGGCAGAAACCCGTGATCACAATGGTCCCATTGACAGGGAGAATTGATCCGTTTGTGTCCGGCAAGAATGATCATTCTTAAATAGTGCCGCTGCGCTGCTTCCCGCTCGCTCGTTCCTGCCGCTACCACCGCCGATTGTTATATTAATGATTGGGAACTCACTTCCCATTCATTCATCTCCCCTCTAGGCCACCATGATCGCAGGCATCAATAAGATGCCTGCGTCACTTCCGAAGTAACACAGACACGCATTACTTCCTATTTAGCATACTTATTGCACGCTTATAGGAAGTAATGCGTGAGGACTGAGGACATGTTGCAGCCAAATAGTAAAATTACACCTACATATAATAGGGAATAACACTTTTGTATGAGGGTATATTATTGCAGCCAAATAGTAAAATTACACCTACATATAATAGGGAATAACACTTTTGTATGAGGGTATATTATTATTAAATTATAGGCTTGTGAAGTTGTGATTAGTGATGGATGTAAAACTGAAAAAATGCAAATTTATTTCCAAATAAAATATTGTCACCATATATTGTACTAGGGATATAATTTAAATGTTGCAATAACCATGACAAATGGGCAAATAAAATGGGTGGCTTTCATTCACAGTTTTACATGGTGTTTTAAAACTATAATGGCTTAAAACTGAGAAATAATGATTTTTTCCATGTTTTTCTTATTATTCCTGATAAAATGCATTTAGAATAAAATAATTATTAGCATAATGTATCACCCAAAGAAAACCTAGTTGGTGGCGAAAAGAAACAAGATATAGATCATTTAGTTGTGATAAGTAGTGATAAAGTTATGGGGGGATGAAAGGGAGGAGTTCTGAAATGTGAAAATTCCTCTCGTCCATATGGTGAAGTGATTAATACAAAGCAGCTCTTCACAGGTTCACAAACCTTCATACTTATGGACATCTAAGCCTGCAGCTCACACACACACAGCATTCCAGGGCTGCTTGGTTGGAGCTAGGCCTATAATCTTCCAGTACTGGTGTTAGAGGACTCAGATACACACTACATTAGATTTTTCTCTGATTCCCACTTTCTAGAATTCACACAAAATGTTGCCACCCATAGTCAAACAGCATAGGTTGTATTTTTTTTTAATCCGTTTATTATTATTTGTATTATGATCATTTTATGTGTTGCATTATGATGGTAAATGAGCTAATGCCAGGCCCAGGCATGGTCACATGGGGACAAAAGGCCTGTGCTTTGGAAACAGTAACACCAAACATGTCTGTATTGCAAAGGGCACCTCAAAAAACACCTTCACAAAACTGCTTTGTATACACCGTGTTTCTGTACTTTACCACATTGCTGTTGAAAAATGCCAAGTGTAGGTGGAAAACGTTGAAATATTAAGAATATACACATTAGATGTCAATATGAGGAACTGCCTTCAAAGTGCATGGAAGGATGGAGATTTTGTTAAGTGTTGCAGTAAGCATGTGTCTTCATGTACTGTATTTATTGAATTCTATGAAAGCTGGTCCCAAAGCCCCAGTTGTAAAACACAAGAGGCTTGTGATGATGAGCAAGAGACAAAGCTGAGCTCCCAGGCTCGGGCTCCATGTGAGGCCTCAGTTTTCATTCTTTGAAGTGACCCCCAGGGGACTGACCACCTGGGCTCCTTTCACACAGCATGTGTGGTGTTGATGTGCTAAATGTGAAAACATGTCACTTGATAGTCCTGTACAACAGAAGTCATATGACAAAGCTTTCTTAACCCCACGATTCCAGTTGACCTGGGAATACAGTGTTTGTACACTTTGCTACTGCAATGTGTTTTATGGTATTAGTCACAAGTATGTTATAGAAGTGTAGTACTCTGATATCCATGTATTTCCATCACCAGTTCTCCATGTTATGCCTTCGGCATATCCATTATACAAGCCTGGTCATGCAATTCTCCTAAGGGCAGGGCTGCAGGTTGCATATCCCTACAATGGTTTTTATTGCTCTGTAATGTATGCTATTCTATGATTAATTGCTCTGTAACGTACGCACATGAGTTTTAAGAAATAAAAAGGAAGAGATTTCAGTGTTTTGAGAAAATATGATGGTGACATTATTTAAAACTGAGACATAAATGTGGACATACATATAAGGTGCATTTGTCCCCAAAAATGCACTATTCATTACTTTTGGTACTTCCATATTAGCCATTGACAATTAATGGACTAAACATTACTTTAAATGCTTCCATATTAGCCCATCGACAATGAATGCACTATACATTACGTTTGGTACTTCTATATTAGCCCATCGACAATTAACGGACTATACATTCATTTTGGTACTTCCATATTAGCCCATCGACAATGAATGCACTATATATTACTTTTGGTACTTCCATAGTAGCCCATCGACAATTAATGACAGTAGTGGGATTTAGCAGTCATCAGTGGTGTGATTTAGAGGCTGGCAGTACGTTAATTTATATCCGCCTCTGTGCACAGAGAGCCCCCACCACCACCACCATGATCACTGGATGTAGCAACCGGCAGTGCTTAGATTTTAACCCTCTTACTGTGCCTGGATACACATACTAAAAATTCACTTCTTTACAGAACAGGTAACTACTGTCTGGTGCAAAAGTTGAGGATGCAAGGACTGGGGAAGAGTTTGTGTGCATGGATAGGGAACTGGCTAATGGACAGAAAACAAAGAGTTGTGGTCAATGGATCGTACTCAAAATGGGAGACTGTTAGCAGTGGGGTCCCACAGGGGTCTGTACTGGGTCCAGTGCTCTTCAATTTATTTATTAATGACCTAGTAGATGCAGTAGTGAGCAATGTTGCTATTTTTGCAGATGATACAAAATTGTGCAGAATCATCAACTCTCAGGAAGATAGTGTCATATTGCAACAGGATCTGGATAGGATGGCTATATGGGCACATAAATGGCAGATGAAACTCAATGTTGAAAAATGTAAAGTCATGCATTTTAGTCATACCAATGGTCTAGCACCATACAAAATAAATGGGATACAGTTGGGGACATCAAAATTGGAGAAGGACTTAGGAGTACTCATCGACAACAAGTTAAATAATCGTACTCAATGCCAAGCCGCTGCAGCTAAAGCTAACAAAATTTTGGGATGCATTAAAGGGGCACTATGGTTAAATAACTGATTATAATGTCATTTAATATAAAATATGTGCAAGTGTAGCAATGTTTAACACATATATTGTGGCAGAAAAAAAGCCTCTTTCAATATTACATTACCCTTAGTTACAGATGAGTGGGGTCAGCACAGGAAATTATCTGATGCCAAATCAGCACATACCATTGTGCAGTAGGAGGCAGCTTATCAGCTGTTTGAGCTGCTGTTTTAATCCCCCCTTTGATGTTTCAAGAGAGGACTCCTCCAACTCCTATAACGGCTAACTCGAGCAGTTTTATTACTCATCTCAGCCGCCGTACGTCTCAGGACTTTGACATACGGCTCTGATGAAAAGAATGCAGGACACAGATACATCTCAGAGAGCTGGTCTCCACAGCAACGGACAACAATGTGTCCGTTCCTGAGCCAGCTGGGATGCCTCAGCCAGGAGCATTTTTTCAACAGAGCCGTATGTCAAAGTCCTGAGACGTACGGCGGCTGAGATGAGTAATAAAACTGCACGAGTGAGCGAGAGTGAGCCGTTATAGGAGTTGGAGGAATCCTCTCTTGAAACATCAAAGGGGGGATTAAAACAGCAGCTCAAACAGCTGATAAGCTGCCTCCTACTGCACAATGGTATGTGCTAATTTGGCGTCAGATAATTTCCTCTGCTGATGCCACTCATCTCTATCTAAGGGTAATGTAATATTGAAATAGACTTTTTTTCTGCCACAATATATGTGTTAAACATTGCTACACTTGCACATATTTTATATTAAATGACATTATAACCAGTTATTTAACCATAGTGCCCCTTTAAAAGGGAAACAAAAACTCGAGATTCTAGCATAATATTGCCCCTGTTTAACTCTCTAGTAAGGCCACATCTGGAATATGGAATTCAGTTCTGGGCAACACATTACAAAAAAGATATTGCAGTTTTAGAGCAGGTGGCAGGTGCAGAGACGAGCAACAAAATTGATACGTGGGATGGAAGGTCTCGCTTACCAAGAAAGGTTAGATAAACTGGGTTTATTTAGTCTAGAGAAAAGACGCCTTAGAGGAGATCTAATTAATATGTATAAATACATCAGAGGGCAATATAATAGCTTGGCGGATGAGCTTTTTGTCCCTAGGCCTTCTCAAAGGACTAGAGGACATGATCTGCGCATGGAGGAAAAACGTTTTAGCCATTTATTTAGGAAAGGGTTCTTAACAGTGTGGAATGCATTGCCACAGGAAGTTGTTATGGCAAACTCTATACCTGCATTTAAAGGGGGCTTAGATGCTTTCCTTGCGTTGAAAGACATCCATGGCTACAATTACTAGGTAATGCCTAATGAGCTGATTGCCATCTGGAGTCGGGAAGGAATTTTTCCCTTTTGGGGCTAATTGGACCATGCCTTGTAAGGGTTTTTTGCCTTCCTCTGGATCAACAGGGTTTATGTGAGGGAGCAGGCTGGAGTTGTACTTTGTACTGGTTGAACTCGATGGACGTATGTCTTTTTCCAACCAAAATAACTATGTAACTATGTAACTTTAGCTAGCTCAGATATGGCAGGTTCAAGGCTACACACATACGAGGACTGTCACCAGTAGCGATTGGGACTCAACCTCAGAGGCAACAGTTTGGGCATGAGGCTGTACACATGCCTCATTAGCTTCCATTCTGTTGCCTGATTGACATTTTCTGGTGACATTCATGATCCGTTGTCCATGCCCGCTCTGCCAACAGCACTGAAGGTTGGAAAGAACCTCACACAGCTGGTTGCATAGTACACTGCTCAGACAAGTCAACTTTTTTTTACTTTTGTGCAAGTTTGCGTAGAAACTGTGACATTTTTCCTGAGATGATTTAAGAAAAAAGAATTGATACTTACTTAGGGCTTCCACCAGCCACCATTTACACAGTTGTCTCCCTTGCTATCCTCTCCAGCCACTCCTTTGGTCTGCAATCTTGCCCGGTATTAGGGCTCCAATTACACCAGTCATGGTCAACTGTGCATGCGTAGCCCGTCCCCGCGCCCCCCATCCCATCATGCTGCCATCATCAGGAGTGTTCTGCGTCTGTGCCATACTATATCCACTGGCACAGAAAACTCCCAGTGATAGGAGCAAGATAGGGCACATGCGCCACCAGGCCACGTATGTGCAGAGGAACCAGACTGGTGCGACTGGAACTCTAACACCGGGTAAGATTGCAGAGTCACAGAGTAGCTGGGAAGGATGGCGAGGGAGGAAATGGTGTACATGAGGCTGCAGGAAGCCCCAGGTTAGTATCAATTATTTTCCTTAATTCGTCAGGATCTCTTTAATGGTGGCCATACATGGTACAATTTTTTCATACAATCTTACCATTTCTATGTAGTATAAGGGAACTGCCTAAATTATCCTTTCAGTATATTCACTTAATTTATCCTTATACTACATAGAAATGGTAAGATTGTATGAAAAAATTGTACCATGTTTGGCCACCATAAGAGATAAAATGTTTCACTTAGAGCATATACTTTGCGCTGGATAAAACATTTCACCCCAACATTGAAACTGATGAATCAGGCTAACCATAAAATCATGGTTCCTATCACCAAACATAATTAAAAATGGATTAAACTTAATATATAATTATTGTAAAAAATATATATATTTGGCATCCTCACAATAAATATACTGTACCTGCAATACCTTTTCCTGTGGCTGAAGTCTGGCACCATGGTTAATACTTTTCTGTTCTTAATGTGACTACGCTTTGAATACTATTTCTTGTGGCCATACTAGGCATTTTACCTCCTATTCCCTAAGTACCTACCCCATAGTCATTTGTTGACTGAAGCTGTTAGCTCTTCTGAGTTGGAAAAGTGTGTATAGATAATAGGATTCCAATTCTTAGGATTCCTATGAAACTGTTATGATAGTCATTTTACTGTTAGAGCAAACAGGCAATTGTAATATACTGTATAACCACTCACGAAAATTCAAAAATCGTTATAGCTTGTACCGTTTTATTATTTATTTCATTGGTTAACCACTTAAGGACCACAGTCTTTTCGCCCCTTAAAGGAATACTATCAATTCACATATTTTTTTCAATTGACACAGGAATTGTGTGGGAAGTGCTGCTAAGTACTGGTGTATACATTTTAGTAGCAACTTCTTTGTTTACTGTTAACAAAATACTTTCAAAGTTTACTGACGCCAAGACTGCCGGCTGACTGAGCCATGAGAAGAGGGGAAATTCCCCTCACACTTGATCAGTTAACTCTATGTGTAGCTCTGTGTGTGACAGAGAGAGACAGGACACAGGAGCTGCACCTGTTGAAAGCTCTGAAGAAAGTGTCTGAAGAGAGGAGAGGAAATGTAATGAATTGTCACAGCTTTTTCATACTGTTTTTGCTTTCAGTTTGATATGTTTGATATTTGCTTTCTGTAGTCTGATATGCAACTCTGGCTGTGCAATAAAGCAGACACCCCTTCTGCAATTAATTTGTCCCAATATAGCTAAATCCTACCCTCAATAAATTACAGCTTTTGCCTCTGATATTTAACATGAAAAGTAGGAAAATGTTTATTATTATTATTATTATTATTGAGTATTTATATAGCGCTGACATATTACGCAGCGCTGTACAGTGTATATATATATATCTTGTCACTAACTGTCCCTCAAAGGAGCTCACAATCTAATCCCTACCATTGCCATATGTCTATATTATGTAGTGTAAGCACTGTAGTCTAGGGCCAATTTTTAGGGGGAGCCAATTAACTTATCCGTATGTTTTTGGAATGTGGGAGGAAACCGGAGTGCCCGGAGGAAACCCACGCAGACACGGAGAGAACATACAAACTCTTTGCAGATAGTGCCCTGGCTGGGATTCGAACCAGGGACCCAGCGCTGCAAGGCGAGAGAGCTAACCACTACGCCACCGTGCTGCCCACTACGCCACCGTTTACACAGCTACTTAGACATTATTTGCACACTGTCATTTAACACTTGGGTATCGATAGTATTCCTTTATGGACCAGAGCCTATTTCTCCGTTCAGACCACTGCAGCTTTCATGGTTTATTGTTCGGTAATACAACGTACTATCTAAATGAATTTTACCTCCTTTTCTTGTCACTAATACAGCTTTCTTTTAGTGCTATTTGATTGCTACTGCGAGTTTTAGTTCTTATTATATTCAGCAAAAAAGACATGAATTTTGTCAAAAAAATGATTTTTTTAACTTTCTGTGCTGACATTTTTCAAATGAAGTAAAATTTCTGTATACATTTTTGTCCAAATTTATTGTGCTACATGTCTTTGATAAAAAAAACAAAAAACTATTCAGTGTATATTTATTGGTTTGGGTAAAAGTTATAGCGTTTACAAACTATGGTGCCAAAAGGGAATTTTCCCATTTTGAAACATCTCTGACTTTTCTGAACACCTGTCATGTTTCATGAGGTGCTAAAATTCCAGGATAGTTAAATACCCCCCAAATGACCCCATCCAAAGTATTCACTGAGAGGCATGGTGAGTTCATAGAAGATTTTATTTTTTGTCACAAGTTAGCGGAAAATGACACTTTGTGACAAAAAAAAAAGTTTCCATTTCTGCTAACTTGCGACAAAAAAAAAAATGAAATCTGCCACAGACTCACTATGCTCCTTTCTGAATACCTTGAAGTGTCTACTTTCCAAAATGGGGTCATTTTGGGGGGTGCCTAATTGTAAGCACCCCTGTAAAGCCTAAAGGCATTGGACTTTGGGCCCCTTAGCGCAGTTAGGCTGCAAAAAATTGCCACACATGTGGTACTGCCATACTCAGAAGAAGTAGTATAATGTGTTTTGCTGTGTATTTTTACACATACCCATGCTGGGTGGGAGAAATATCTCTGTAAATGACAATTAATTTTTTGATTTTTTTTACACACAATTGTCCATTTACAGAGAGATATCTCCCACCCAGCATGGGTATGTGTAAAAATACACGCCAAAACACATTATACTACTTCTCCTGAGTACGGCGATACCACATGTGTGACACTTTTTTGCAGCCTAGGTGCGCTAAGGGGCCCAACGTCCTATTCACAGGTCATTTTGAGGCATTTGTTTTCTAGACTACTCCTCACGGTTTAGGGTCCCTAAAATGCCAGGGCAGTATAGGAACCCCACAAGTGACCCCATTTTAGAAAGAAGACACCCCAAGGTATTCTGTTAGGTGTATGGTGAGTTCATAGAAGATTTTATTTTTTGTCACAAGTTAGTGGAAAATGACCCTTTGTGAAAAAAACAATAAAAATCAATTTCCGCTAACTTGTGACAAAAAATAAAAACTTCTATGAACTCGTCATACACCTAACAGAATACCTTGGGGTGTCTTTTTTCTAAAATGGGGTCACTTGTGGGGTTCCTATACCGCCCTGGCATTTTAGGGGCCCTAAACCGTGAGTAGCCTGGAAATCAAATGTCTCAAAATGCCTGTTCAGGGGTATAAGCATCTGCAAATTTTGATGACAGGTGGTCTATGAGGGGGTGAATTTTGTGGAACCGGTCATAAGCAGGATGGCCTCTTAGATGACAGGTTGTATTGGGCCTGATCTGATGGATAGGAGTGCTAGGGGGGTGACAGGAGGTGATTGATGGGTGTCTCAGGGGGTGGTTAGAGGGGAAAATAGATGCAATCAATGCACTGGGGAGGTGATCGGAAGGGGGTCTGAGGGGGATCTGAGGGTTTGGCCGAGTGATCAGGAGACCACACTGGGCAAATTAGGGCCTGATCTGATGGATAGGTGTGCTAGGGGGTGACAGGTGGTGACAGGATGTGATTGATGGGTGTGATCAAGGTGTGATTAGAGGGGGAAATAGATGCAAGCAATGCACTGGCGAGGTGATCAGGGCTGGGGTCTGAGGGAGTTCTGAGGGTGTGGGTGGGTGATTGGGTGCCCTAGGGGCAGATAGGGGTCTAATATGATGGGTAGCAGTGACAGGTGGTAACCGGGGGTGATTGATGGGTGATCAGTGGGTGAATAGATGGCAGAACAGATGTAACCAATGCACTTTGGAGGTGATCTGAGGGTAGGTCTGCGGGTGATCTGATGGTGTGGGAGGGTGATCAGATGCCCGTAAGAGGCAGGTTAGGGTCTTATCTGATTGGAGGCTGTGACGGGTGATGGGTGATTGACGGGTGATTGACAGGTGATTACAGGGGAGAATAGATGTATACAGTGCACGGGGGGGGGGGGGGGGGTCTGAGGTCATTCTGAGGGTGTGGGCGGGTGATTGGGTGCCCTAGGGGCAGATAGGGGTCTGATCTGATTGGTAGCAGTGACAGGGGGTGATTGATGGGTGATCAGTGGGTGATTCGATGGCAGAACAGATGTAAACAATGCACTTTGGAGGTGATCTGAGGGTAGGTCTGTGGGTGGTGTGGGAGGAAGATTAGATGCCCATAAGAGGCAGGTTAGGGTCTTATCTGATTGGAGGCAGTGACGGGTGATGGGTGATTGACGGGTGATTGACGGGTGATTGACAGGTTATTACAGGGGAGAATAGATGTATACAGTACACGGGGGGGGGGGGGGGGGGGAGGTCGGGGGGGGGGGGGGGTCTGAGGTAATTCTGAGGGTGTGGGCCGGTGATTGGGTACCCTAGGGGCAGATAAGGGTATGATCTGATTGCTAGCAGTGACAGGTGGTGACAGGGGGTGATTGATTGGTTATTGATGGGTGATCAGTGGGTGATTAGATGGCAGAACAGATGTAAACAATGCACTTTGGAGGTGATCTGAGGGTAGGTCTGCGGGCGATCTCATGGTGTGGGAGGGTGATCAGATGCCCGTAAGAGGCAGGTTAGGGTCTGATCTGATAGGTGGCAGTGGCAGGTGGTGATTGACGGGTGAATGACGGGTGAATGACAGGTGAATGACAGGTGATTGACAGGTGATTACAGGGGAGGATAGATGTATACAGTACACAGGGGGTGGGGGGGACTGGGGAGGATTTGAGAGTGTGTGTGTGTGGGGGGGTGATCAGGAGCCCCCAGGGGGCAGTTTAGGGACCAATCTAAAAAATAGTGTTGACAAATAGTGACAGGGAGTGATTGATGGGTGATTAGGTGGGTGATTGGGTGCAAACAGGGGTCTGAGGGGTGGGCAGGGGGGGGTCTGAGGGGTGCTGTGGGCGATCAGAGGGAAGGGGGGGGGCAGATCAGTGTGCTTGGGTGCTTATCTTGATGGCTGCAGCCTGCCCCGGTGGTCCCTCAGACACTGGGACCACCAGGGCAGGAGGCAGCCTGTATAATACGCTTTGTATACATTACAAAGCGTATTATACACTTTGCATGCGGCAATCTCGGAGCTAGTAACCCGCCGGCACTTCCGAATGGCCGGCGGGTCACTGCGCAAGGGGGCGGGGCCTGTCACTGGCGCCTGATCGTGTCATGCGTGACGGGATCAGCGCATAACCACACCCGCCGGCACCGCCGATGGGCGTATTACGGTCGTTTGGGCCCAGCCCTTGCCGCCGCCCATCGGCTGTGGGCGGTCGGCAAGTGGTTAAGTACCCTTTATTGTTGGTCATCTGAAGTACCCCTTGATGCATATATAAGTGTATTCCATATTGGTGAATACATGGTTTTCCTACATTCCTTGATGCTTTTTATTAAAGGGAAGGTCCAAGCAAAAAAAAAAAATGAGATTCACTTACCGGGGGCTTCTACCAGCCCCATGCAGCCATCCTGTGCCCTCGTAGTCACTCACTGCTGCTCCAGTCCCCCGCTGGCAGCTTTCTGACCTCGGAGGTCAGGGCCAAATTGCGTACATTTTTACACATTCCCGCTAGTGCAGGATCATTAACACATACATTTTTACGCGTTAGTGGTGAAACGCGTAAATTTTTGTTCCTGCACTAGCTGGAATGCGTAAAAATGTATGCAATGTGGCCCTGACCTCCGAGGTCAGAAAGCTGCCAGCGGGGGACTGGAGCAGCAGTGAGTGACTACAAGGGCACAGGATGGCTACATGGGGCTGGTAGAAGCCCCAGGTAAGTGAATCTCATTTTTTTTTTTTTGCTTGAACCTTCCCTTTAACTATTTATACGTATTTAGATTTATTCATATAAAATTTATATTTTTTTAGTCTCAAACTTTACTATATTAGGTAGATTATGGCAAGTTCCATTATTCAAGTTCCCCCTTGAGGTCTACTAAAGTATCACCTGGGTTACAGGTATCACATGTTGAGAACCTAGGTTCTAGACTGATTGTCTCCTACACTACCTCAAATTTGATCCATATAGGCTGTAATAAATAGGCCAACTAGAAAGGATGATAAATGAGATGCAAATATTTACGAGTTCATGCAGGATTATGTAAATTTGTAAGCAAATTTGCAAATTTATGCAGCTTGAAAATTGACCAAACAATTTAAATCTTGATGGGACTTGAGATTGGTTCATTTTCCAGCTGTATATATTTGCATATACATTTACATAACCCTGCATGAGCTCAGAAATATTTGCATATAATTGGTAATCCCTATCAACTAGTGTTTTTTATTCCTTCTTTCGATTAAAAAACACATGCGATTTTAAAAATGCAGCCAGTGTGTACTGGCCCTTTTTATTTATTTATTTATTTTTCTTAAAATGGAACTGTGAAAATAGTGAAAATAACAACATTAATAACAACATTAATAAAATTGCTTATTTTTTTTACAATATAAATTTGTTAAATATTTAATCTGTGTTTGGCCAAAATCTCTCCTCACCCTGATTGATATTCTGAAATGTATCACAGTTGGTGACATTTTTAATCCTGGCAGGTGCATTTCCTAGAATGTTTGTTTACTAACAGTTCTGAAGCCAGCAGAAAATATACCTGGTGCCCCAGAATGCTCTTGGAAGAGAATTTCACATAGCTAAGCTGGATCAGCATCACTGTAAACGCGGGGTTCAACACTGATACACAGTAATGTATAGAAGTGTTTCTGATACTGAAACCAGGAAAGTTACCGTAGAAGTTGAGATCCTGAGTAATGTACTGCATTCTATGAGTCACTACATTGCTTCTTTAACATAGATTGTTTAATAAAACTTAATTTGGAAAAAATCTAAAAAGCTTCTCCAACTGGGTTAGGCTTGTATTATAAAAATGTACTTACAAAAATGTCAGCATAAATAGTCTTGCTTGGCCACAGGAGAAGCTACTTTTGGCTGTGAAATGTGCATCAAACATTAGGACAAATTTTAATACATGTGTGGAATATCTTGTTATTTTGCATTTTTCATTCATCATGTCTTGTTTAGTTGACAGAAAAATGTCTAGTTCCTGCTATGTGGCTGGTCGAAGACGTTGCTAGGAACCCAAAATATCCAATATACTAATGGAGCAAAAAGTGTGCATGGTTCCAACAGGATTTTGGTATGGGTGTTAATAGAGAGTCAGTCTATTATGAGAACTGCAGCCATTATCTGCCATGATAATCAAACATGTGCCATCATCTTTGCATGGCAGACAGACCTGAATGTTGTGATGTAAAAGCACAAATAGCTGTCTCAGCAACAAGAAAATTGACCTTCGTCCTTTGAGTATGTGTGGGTGTAATTTTCAGATATATGGACAACATCACTAACAAATCTCAAAGATGAGGCAGAAGGGCCTTATGACTGTGTTTCAGAGCAAGGACAAGAGCAAGACCCTTAAAGTGGAAGGGGTGAGGTTGTTGGAAGGCGTTAAAGGAGATTATGGTCTTGATGGTTACCTAACCTGATCAAAGTTTTATAGTCACCTAATAGGAGTCTAAAATTCTACTGACATCCTAGATCTCTAGCTTTTCCTGAGGTATAACCATAACCAAGTGTGTCCATGCAACACTAGTCAGTGAGATACTCCATGCTGGTGCTTGGTTTCTAGGACCATGCAGTATGTGTAGTTGAATTCCAACGTGTATAAGCCAGTTTGGAGGCAGATTTAATTGGTGTTGCACTTTCATCAAGTGAGCAATGGCAAGACAAGGGAAAATGGCACAGAGCTCCTTGGTCTTATCCAGAAGCTGCTGTAAGCTTGAGTAATCAAATTAGATCATTTTGCAGCAGCGCTGCACTGATCACTTGGGCGTTGCCATAGGCCGTAATAAGAATTGTGACTATAGCGGCACTCAGTGACAAATTTGGGTACCAGCGATAGAAAAAAAGAGGTAATTTGCCCCCCGATAATAACGGGTGATGAATGATGTATTACCCCGAGTTGCGACAACTTGGAGGGGGAATAGCATTAATGCCACACAGGAGTTTGCCTGCAGTAGGGTGAACCATCTTTCAAACGTCTTTCTCAGGACACTATTCAACCAATCACATATTAACATATGATCCACCCCACTACATACTGCCCAACCAATGACCTCTGAGGGACGGCTTTTTAAATTATACATATTTCCTGTATTTGCCTGACAGGTTTTTGCACGCTTGATAAAGTGGGAATGCTTCCTGCGAAATGCGTTGCACATAAAAAGTTTTAAATACAGCACCAGTCTTTCATTGTGGGTAACTCCGCTTTGCTAGTCTGCCACTCCCTCCGCACTCGCCACCAGGTATCTCAGCATGTACCAGCCGGGCTCAATTACTCAATCACATTAAACGTGCCTAATCCCACAGCAGGCTGTGCAACTCAAGAACCAGGATTGCCATCAAGGATTCACAACTCCGAAGCCTGGTCTCTGGCATGAGAGGGGCACAACGTGAAAGCTGGCACACCAGTAAGGGTCACCCCAGCATCTATGAATAGGTGAGACCTTTCCTATAGGACTTAACCTTCATACCACAAGCAATTACATTGTGCACTCTTTTCTTTGTCTCTTTCATCCAGCACTGCTCTACAGGAACAGCACCTGTAACAAGAGAGATACACAGGTCGCCACCTGACAGTAAGGCCCTGTTTACACTTAATCAGTTACTCTCAGTTATAACTGAAAGGACAACGGATTTTCACAGTAATGCCCATGTTTTCCTATGGCACCTTTCACACTTAACGCATTTTAACTGAAATCTTTTGCACAATGCATTGCTATGGAGAAGGAAAAAAAAAAACGTGTACCAACTGATTAAGTGTAAACGAGGCCTAATCTTTACTGACAAAACTCAACCGAATGCTAGGAACACATAAATACAATTTTCTGCCATTTTTACTGTCAGATTGATTATTTCCAACAGGTCCGATCTGATTTCCGATCGATTTTCCATTCACTTCTATGAAAAATCGATTGAAAAATCAATCGGAAATCGGTTCCTACATGTTGGAAATAATTTATCTGACAGTAAATCTGTCAGAAATTGTGTCATGTGTACCTAGCATCAGTCATTAACTAACTAACCTGGGCATTGCTAAGGAGTAGTGACAAAACATAATCGAATACAAAATCGTGCTTCTTTTTAATGCTTATTACATTCAATAGCACAATTATTCATGAAATATGATTCTCTTCTGCAGGAGCAACTGAATGCATGGGAACCAGAAGGGAAGGTAACCACATTGAAATATGAGCATTTGACCATAATGCCATAATATTATTAGTAAATGTGCGGTAAGTTAGAGAAAAAGCGGTGGGTTTAGTATGGCAGTCAAGAGGGTTGTGGACACTAATGCTCTATAATGTTATATCAGCCCTGTAAGGTGCATGTTCATTGTTCACATCACTTGGCTTAAAGCACACATGAAGTGAGAGGAATATGAAAGCTGACATATTTATTTCCTTTTAAACAACATACATTGCCTGGCTGTCCTGTTGATCATCTGCCTTTAATATTTATAGCCATAGACACTGAACATGCATGCAGATCGGGTGCTCTGACTGAAGTCTGACTAGATTAGCTGCATGTTAGTTCCAGTTGTGTGAGTCAGACGCTATTGCACCCAAAAGAGCAACAGGACTGTCAGGCAACTGTTATTGTTTAAAAGGAAAACATAGCAGCCACCAAATGACTCTCAAATCTCTCAATGATTCTCAATCAATGATATTTGATGTCAATGATAGGCATTGAATGATGGCAGTGATGGCAGTGAAGGCTCATGTTCGTGTATGCTTATGTGTGGCTTTCAGTCTAATATATTTGGCCTTCAACTCTTGTGAAGATGAGAACAGAAAGAACCCCTTATGCATCTTCAATTAAGGCAATGCTGTCTTTATAATTTGCTAGTCAGGCAATCCCCAAACTTCCAAGTTTGTAGCTGTTACCTTGTATCACTGAAAGAACTGTGACTGCAGAAATCATCTCCTATTGACAGTTGTATGAGGCTGACAAATTCATAATGCCAAATAAAATAGTTTAGAGTGACACAAGTCAGTTGTAAATCTTAAAGGAGCATATGGGTCAGGAGGGGTCTGTTCTTTATGGCATGTAGAGAAAGGCCGGCGGCTTGTTTTTACAGTAGAGAAGTCATGTTTAGTATGTTTTAAATCATAAGTAAGATAACAGCCTGTGAAGTGTTAGTAAAGATATATCTGTAGGAGAGAGTGGCCATCGCTGCAGAAACCGTCTAAATGTTTTATGTCTGTGTATCCAAGTGAACAGCACAGACAAAATTTCCTTTTAATTTTGTTGTACAGTCTTGCAGCAGTGACTTAATGGTTCACTGGTAATGTCAATTTTATTAAGTATAATTGATGCCTTTTATGAATACAGAGCATCTTCTTGCTTACAATACAGGCTTCTATAACACAAATAAAGGAAATTATGAGAGTTGTACATCCAGAATCATAATATATCCTGAGAATGTGGGTCTCACAAAGGAACACTCAGTCTCCATCTTCTGATCGGGGGCGTAACTAGAAATCATGGGGCCTCCCTGCAAAGCTTTGATGGGGCCTGTCACAGATGATCCTACAATATTCATGTCTGCTATCAATGTGATCAATATCCTTTGGGTATTGTGGATTTGTTATTATTATTTGTGTGTGGTGAACGTGGTCTGACATATTTTGGACTTAAGATTCCCGCCAAAAATAAACCCCAGCCTGAGAGCTGACTCTGAGATCCACCCTTAGAGCAGATCTGTATAAAAGAAACAAACTTTTTATAGCAAAGGTTCTCCATTTGCCCATCATATAAGGATTGCAAGCAGCTAGCACAAGAACTCAAGGCTAGCTACCACTTTTACAGACTTTTATTTTATTCTGAAACAAAGGATTTTCTTGGACTTCCACACAAAAGGGCATCTCCCCTTCCAACCTTTAAGAATTAATTTTCTTTTGTTTTTTTTCCCTTTTGTTTTAGTTGGGCTACTATCTTTATAATTGTTACTTTTAATAATTTTCTGTAAATATATTAGTTATTGATATTGCATTTACAATAAAGGACTTAAAGTCATTTTCTCAGCTGCATACCTGCTTTAAAGAACAACTATCAATAACTAAAAGTGTTCTAAAATTACAGTGTACAAATGATGTCTAGCTGTGTAACAATTTTTCTACTGTTCATGTTAAACATCAGAGGCAAAAGCTTTCAGTAATTGTGTTTAGATTTTAGCTGCATTGTGTCTGTGCTTTGTAACAAGTGACAATATAAATTATTATTATTATTATTATTATTAATAATAATAATAATACAGCCAGTCAGTGCTAGTCTCTGCATCTCTCAGAAGACTGCAGCAAAGAAAAACTTTAATATGAAAATCTTGCTTTGGTATCGCACACAAAAGATTTCACACACAAAACAGAATGTTTGTTTATGCTGGAGGTAGATATATTCAGCCTGCTAGGTCAGTGCATTATTCTCCTCACAGCCAAAACTCAAAGCCTGAGTTTTGTCTCTCTGAATGAGCCATTCAGAGAGACAAAACAATATCTTTAGCAGATGACAGGTCTAATGCCTAATACACAAGATGAGATTTCCTGCATCTCCAAACATGTCCGATCTGACCTCCGACCGATTTTCCGATCGATTTTCCATTCACTGCTATGGAAAATCAATCGGAAATCAATTGGAAGTCAGATCGGACATGTTGCAAATAATTGATCTGGCAGTAAATCTTCCAGAAAATCTCATTGTGTGTATTAAGGATTGAATACAACTGTAAGGACCTCACAGGAATTCCCCCCTCACCTCATGATTCACTTCTCCGACACACTGGCTAGAATGTCTGACACCTTTTCATGAAAGGAATTTAATAACATTAAAAGGAAGAGATAAGCAGGGGGGCAGATACAGCACTACTTAGCAACAGCTAGTGAAGCTAATCGCAGCCCAGTTTAAAAAACATGTTAATCTATAGTAGATCTTTAAGCAATGCAGAAAGAATCGTAGCCTTTCTGAAGATTGGCTACCCTGAAGTATTGTACTGTTTGCAGTCAGAGAGTTTTTATCAATTTTTATTCACAGATTTAGAATAGTCAGAGCAAGTTCCTCTGTCCTGATACAGAGGTGGTAGCAGATACCTGTAATATTGCGTAGTTAAGTGTTTGTGTCACTAGCACGCTCCCTTCTAGTCTGTCTGCTGCCCAATTGCAGTGGTTTCATCACATGGATTGCATCCACAAGGTTGGATAGTCTGTGTGTTGAAATAGATTGCAAGGCATTAAGCGGTTCAGCCACTAGGGGGCATGTGAGAGGGCCCCCCGAAGTTCATACCCTTTCCCTTGCCTACACCTTGTGACCCTCACAGCCTGGAGATCCATCTTGCAAGGGTCATAAAACAAGTGTGGACATCACGGTCTTCACACCCATAACAAGTGTAGCCACAAAAACGCCTGATCTGAAGGATGGACTCTTTATCAGAGGAGTGAAGCAGTAGTCGGGGCCCCCTTGGGGCTCTGGGCCCCCCTGAAGTCACAAGGGTTGCTCCCCTGTAGTTACACCCCTGCTTCTGATACTGCAGATTTATGTGGCTCTGACTATACCTGAAGAAAGGATGGGACTCAGGAGTCTACTGTACAGCAGATAAACCAAGGATGTCATGTCACTGTCAAGAGAAACAGATATTCGCTAAGGTGTTCAGGAGAGATTAGAAATTATAGAATAAGTGTTTGTTGGTTGCAGGTCCTTTTTTGGCATTAGTCACCTATGGAGTCAGTTAGGGTACCACTTAGTAAGGAGGGCAACGCAAGACTTTCACTTGCTTAAACAGGTGAAATGCATGAGCACTTCCTCCTACTGGGCATATGTGAACCTTTATTGCATATGATCAGTTAGGTTGTGCTCAGCCACAAACACTTTTGCCATCTGTCTTCATAAATGACTCCCCCCCCCCCCCAGCTTGCCTGAAAAATATATTATATTTTTTTCTTCTTGTAGTTCTAGACTTGCAATGTTTCCTCTTCTGCTGGCCACCCACTTACAAAAATAAGGCTCACAGCTTTTTGAACAATATTTAAATATAAATCCAGTGATGTGCCTGAAAACAAAGCAAGGCAGCTTCTCTTGATTTGTTTGCTGTGCTTCTGTATTCCATGGCACTCTGGCAACATCCTTCTGAGACAGGGGCCCACATGCAATTCACTTTTTCACCTGAGTTTTCTCCTAGGAGATATTTTTAAACTTGTCAATAAAATGCTTTTTAAGCCCCCAAAAAGCGAGAAAATACTCAGAATAATTTTGGTGGTACGTTTTCACCTACTTTTTGGTACTTTTTTATTTAAACAGTACTGGAAACTATTTTAAATCAAAGATGAAAAATTATCTCCTAGGAGAAAACTCAGGTGAAAAAGTGAATTGCATATGGCCCAGGGTGTGCATAATGAATAAACATTATCAGAGAGAGATGCTTCGCTAATCTCTCATTTCCACTGCTTTACCCACTTCCCTAAACCCTTCCTATTATTGATGTAAAGTTTCAGCT
The DNA here is from genome assembly GCF_040937935.1 of Hyperolius riggenbachi. Taxonomy (NCBI): domain Eukaryota; kingdom Metazoa; phylum Chordata; class Amphibia; order Anura; family Hyperoliidae; genus Hyperolius; species Hyperolius riggenbachi. The sequence continues at coordinate 150,265,633 of NC_090651.1, read as the reverse complement.
ATCACAGTTGACAGCTATAAGTTGCTTAGTTTCCACTAGCAGATCAAATATGAAGGATCCAAGAAGCTATGCTGATGCTGACTGCAACTTTTGTTGATGGACTGTTAACACCAGCACATATTTACTTGACATTTTGTGCACTAATACTGCCTGCTGAAGGATTTTAGTTTTCACCCTCTGATACACTTATGGTTAGAGTTAAAGCTAACCAAGCACCATTTTTAGCACCCAGGGCATATCAATAGCACATTAAAAATTCATGCCAACAATGTGTCTCTCTATTAAAAAAAATCATTTTTCTTTTTATATTTAAAAGTTTAGCAAAGGTTTTAATAGCCTACTTCCGAGGACCACTGCTTCAAAAGTAACAGATGCTATCTTTACACCTTCCCTCTGAATAAATAAGGGCAGCTAGAAGGGGAAAGAGGAAGATGGCAGCTCCTATAATTATTAGAAACCAGGAGAAATCCCTTTAAGCACAGGAGAGAGGGAATGTTAGGTTTCAGCACAAGGCAGTGGTGAAGTTTGTGCTATGCTGGGCATACACGGTTCAATACAGCGGCCGATTAGCCGCTGGATCGACCCCCGCCGCGTCCCCGCTCGTCCGCGCGGATCATTTGCCGCTCGTCCCCGCCGGCGCTTTCTTATCAGCACTCGATTCCCTGCCATTGTCCGCCGGCGGGGATCGAGCGGGCGGGAGTCGAGCGGCTTGATCGGGCCAGCTAAATATTATCAGCTGTCCGGATCAGCTGGTCGATACACGGTACAGAAATGTACCGTGTATCCTCAGCATTAGAGTAGATGGGAGGTAAAAGACAGCATCAGTCAAGCAGCGAGGTTAGTCAGGATGACAGAATTCCCTACTTCACTCAGATATCTTGCATCCAGTAAGTTATGTGAGTAAGTTATGTGTGTAGAAATAACATTATGATAAATGAAACAGCAGGTTATGTCACAATTCATAATGGAGGAGTTTTTGCATCGGTAGTTCTATGGAAAACAATGTAATTGTAGCGATATATGTCAGCAAGTAACAGAGTTCTGATTATTAGGTGATCTGCAGTATCACCTATAATACAGATATATACCTGATTATATGGTGATCTGCAGAATCACCAATAATACAAGTATACCAGACAGTTAATGTGATAGCAAGTATAGTGCTTGGTGCAACAGTAGTACTGATAGGTTTAGCTATACCTCACCAGAGGGGCTGGTGGGCACTAACAGTACAGAGCCCCTCACCAGAGACAAGGGCCCTCTGGTGAGAGTAGAGTGGTCGGACCAATCGAGTTGGCAACAGACAGACAGATACAGTACAAAATCAGAAGGCAAGAAGGTTTTAACAGGCAGAGTCGGCAGCAAGATCAGATGGGCAGAAGTACAGAATCACTGAGCGGAAGAGTAGTCAGAACGAGCTAGAGTCATACACAGATAATATACAGTATTTCAATTATAATTATAGCTATCAACAAATCCTATCTCTGTGTGAAATCCCCGGTTTCCTCCCGGATCACAGCACACCGGATCTATCTAAGGTCTGAGCGCTAACACGAAGTATTCGCAACAGCAGACAAGTTGCGAGTGATTCAGCAAGGCTTAAGAAGCAGAGGAGACCCCTCCGGCACGCCCACTCCCATCAACCAATGAGAAGCGGTGAACATCTCCTCTGACGTCACCCAACCGGCCGGTCAGCTGACGCGCCTCCTCCCCGCATAAAGGTCCTTTCTGTGCGCGCGCGCACGCGACAATGCGACCCTATGTGCTGCTGACAAACCTGTCCTCGGCGTGCTAGACGCCCGAGGCACGGATATATCGCTAGGCAGGGAGATGGAGGCAGCTGCGGTGGTATCGCTGTTCACCGCAGCTGTCTCTTCCACGTTTGTTACAGTACCCCCCCCCCCCCTCGTGGCGTGGACTCCGAACACGTCCTGCCTGGTTTCTTAGGATGCAACTCATTAAACTTTTTCCTAAGTTCCTTAGCATGCAAGCTATAAGTCGGCACCCAAAACCTCTCCTCAGGCCCATACCCCTTCCAATGCACAAGGTACTGTACCGAGTTACGCACCCAACGGGAATCCAAAACTTGCTCAATCTCATACTCAGGTTCCCCATCAATCACCACAGGGGAGGGGGGGGAGGAATCCACATGCACAGCCGGTTTCAACAGAGACACATGGAATGACCTTACACCTCTCATACTGGATGGCAGTGAAATGACATAAGTGACCTCATTGATCTTTTTAGAAACAGGGTATGGGCCTATAAATCTGAGGCCCAATTTTGCTGATGGCTGTTTCAGGGCCAGATGCCAGGTTGAAACCCACACCATGTCTCCTGGTACAAATTCCCATTCCACTGACCGCTTTTTATCTGCCTGCTTCTTCTGGGTCTGAAAGGACTTTTCCAAATTCCTTTTAACCATAATCCAAATCTCTTTTAATGCTTCCTGCCAATCCTCCAGAGCAGGAAAAGGAGAAGAAACCACTGACAACGAGGAAAATTTGGGAGATCTCCCCGTTACCACCTGAAAGGGAGAAAAGCCTGAGGAAGAACTTTTCAAGTTGTTATGCACGAATTCCAATTGCGTATCAGCCACATAGCATCTAAGGAACTGCTCTAATGACTGGTTAACCCTTTCAGTATGCCCATTGGTTTGTGGGTGGTAGCTGGAGGAAAATGACAGGTCCATCCCCAGATGATGACAAAAGGCTCTCCAGAATCTGGACACTAACCGAACTCCCCTATCTGACACTACATTCTCTGGGATGCCATGCAACCGGAAAATGTGCTGAATGAAGAGATCTGCCAGTTCTTGGGCAGAGGGGAATCCATCCAGAGGAATGAAATGAGCCATCTTGCTGAACCTGTCAACTACCACCCAGATGACCATTTTACCCTCGGACCTGGGGAGTTCCCCCACAAAGTCCATGGACAAATGGGTCCATGGTTCTTTAGGCACTGGCAATGATTGCAGAGTGCCCACAGGAGCCTGACGGGATGGTTTGTTCCTGGCACAAATGGAACAATCCTTCACAAATACCTTACAATCTAGAGCCAAGGATGGCCACCAGATACATCTGGAAAGCAGATCCTGTGTCCGTGCAGCCCCGGGGTGCCTTGCATTCTTATGTGAAGGAAATAACTGCAAGATCTGCAGGTGAAAGGGAAGTGGTACAAATTGAACCCCCTCAGGTTTCCCCTCGGGAACATCTTGTTGATAGGGGCCTAGAGTAGTGGACCAATCTTCCCAAGTCTCAGTGGTAGTCAAGACCACCTTCTCTGGAAGAATGCTCTCAGGGGTTGGTGACTGAGCTGTCTCAGGCTCAAAACATCTAGACAGGGCATCTGCTTTAACATTTTTACTACCTGGCTTGTAGGTAATGACGAACCTGAACCTTGAGAAAAATAGGGACCAGCGAACCTGTCGGGGACTAAGTCTCTTAGCCCCTTCGATGTATTCCAAATTCTTATGGTCCGTATAGACCATGATCATATGTTCTGCCCCCTCGAGCCAATGACGCCATTCCTCAAATGTGAGTTTAATGGCCAGAAGCTCCCTGTTTCCGATATCGTAATTTCTCTCAGCGGGGGAGAACTTACGTGAGAAAAATGCACAGGGGTGCAACCTGCCTTGATAACCAAAATGTTGTGACAGTACAGCCCCAACCCCAATCTCTGATGCATCCACCTTCACAATAAAGGGATGAGTGACATCCACATGCCGCAAGATAGGAGCGGAACAAAACAGCTTCTTTAATGATGAAAAAGCAGAGTGTTTCTTCTGCTGACCAGTTATAAGTATCCGCCCCTTTCTTGGTGAGCTTAGTGAGGGGCGACACTACAGAAGAGAATCCTTTAATAAATCTTCTATAATAGTTGGCGAAGCCTAGGAATCTCTGGGGTGCCTTCAACCCCACGGGTTGTGGCCACTCCAGAATGGCAGAGACTTTTCCGGGGTCCATGGAAAGCCCGGAGGTAGAAATGATATACCCCAAAAATGGAACTTCAGACACCTCAAAGAGACATTTTTCTAGCTTTGCATACAGGGAATGCTGCCTACGTTTTTTAAAACAAACTTTACATGTTCCCTGTGTTCTGTCAGGTTAGATGAGAAGATCAGTATATCATCCAAATATACCAGAATGAACCTCCCCAGGACTTCTCTGAACACCTCATTGATCAACTTCTGGAAGACAGCAGGAGCATTACACAACCCGAAGGGCATGACAAGGTACTCGTAGTGCCCGTCGGGTGTGTTAAACGCCGTCTTCCATTCATCACTCTCCCTTAAGCGTACCAGGTTGTATGCCCCTCTTAGATCGAGTTTAGAGAAGATACTTGCATTAGTCACCTGAGAGAATAAATAGTCAATGAGAGGGTGTGGGTAACGATTTTTTTACGGTAATCTTGTTCAATCCCCGATAATCAATACAAGGGCGAAGCCCACCATCCTTTTTCTGGACAAAAAAGAACTCTGCTCCGGCCGGAGACTTAGAAGAACGAATAAAACCTTTGGCCAGGTTTTCCTTAATGTAATCCTGCATAAGCAAGTTTTTCAGGACCAGAAAGGTTATACAAATGACCTCTAGGGGGCATACAACCTGGCCTTAACTCAATGGGGCAGTCAAAACTTTGGTGTGGGGGAAGTTTGTCTGCCGATTTGGGACAGAACACATCCACAAATTCTGCATACTGCCTAGGCACCCCCTCCACCTGAACCTTGGTGGCGCAAACAGCAACTTTCTCCATGCAATGATGATGACAAAAGGATGACCATCTTAACAACTGGCCAGAACTCCAGTCAATCTGAGGAGAATGCTTTTGCAACCACGGCATCCCAAGTATCACAGTGGAGGTTGCCATTTGAAGCACAAAAAACTGTAACTTTTCTTTATGCAATACCCCTATATGACACAACAGTACGGGGGTCTGAGAAAGGGGCTGTTTACACTGCAGGGGGGAATCATCCACTGCTGTCACCAAAATCTGTCTGTCTAATGGGATTAGGGGAATCCCTAATTTCTTAACAAAATCATAGTCGATAAAATTGGCTGCAGAGCCTGAGTCCACAAATGCCTGAGTGGACACAACTTGACCCTCCCAGTTGATAGAACAGGGGAGGAGCAAACGATTATCTGTTAGAAGTCATGCTGGCTCGCCTAGGGTAGTACCTCTAACTACACCTAGGCGGCAGCGTTTCCCGACTTCTTAGGGCAGTTCTGTACTAAATGACCCTTTTCTGCACAGTATAAGCAGAGTCTCTCTGACCGTCTTTGGTTCTTCTCTACCTCTGATAATTGAGAATGTCCAATTTGCATCGGTTCATCCAGAGGAGGAGAAGGTGACGGAGAGACGTTAGGAACAGACCTCACAGAGTATCTCCCACGAGTCTGCCTGTGATAACGAATGCGGCGATAAATCTTCACCGCCAATGCAATCGCTTCATCGACAGCAGAGACCGGGTCAGATAACCCCATTAAGAAACAATCTAATAAAGCAAACTGTCCCCATCCAGCCGACACAGCCCACCTTCTAAATTCTGCGGCATAAGTTTCCACCGTGTTACGTCCCTGTCTGAGGGTCTTTAGCTTCCTTTCAGCAGTGACTGCGATATCGGGATCATCGTATACAATAGCTATGGTCTTAAAAAACTCCTGAACTGAAGATAATGCTTCATGATCACTAGGAAGACTGTACGCCCATGTCTGTGAATCCCCTGATAATAGGGTTTTAATGAAGGTTACCCTCTGTCCCTGAAGAATTAGGTCTCATCTCAAAGTAAGAAAGGCAGCAATTTTGAAATTGTGAAAATCAGATTTGTGCCCAGAAAACTTTTCAGGGAGAGGCATTTTAAGCTCTATAACTGGAGGGGACTGCACTGGTGCGGTTGCAGGCTGGAGGGTCCGCACAACTCCAGACAGCTGGGTGATCTGAGTCTGTTGGGTATTGACCAGCATGGTTAAATTGTTCACCGCTGTGGTCAAGGCCCCAACTTGGCTACACAGTGCGTCCATAGACATTTTGGTCTGCTGTTCTGTAACGATATGTGTCAGCAAGTAACAGAGTTCTGATTATTAGGTGATCTGCAGTATCACCTATAATACAGATATATACCTGATTATCTGGTGATCTGCAGAATCACCAATAATACAAGTATACCAGACAGCTAATGTGATAGCAAGTATAGTGCTTGGTGCAACAGTAGTACTGATAGGTTTAGCTATACCTCACCAGAGGGGCTGGTGGGCACTAACAGTACAGAGCCCCTCACCAGAGACAAGGGCCCTCTGGTGAGAGTAGAGTGGTAGAACTAATCGAGTTGGCAACAGACAGACAGATACAGTACAAAATCAAATGGCAAAGGCAAGAAGGTTTTAACAGGCAGAGTGGGCAGCAAGATCAGATGGGCAGAAGTATAGAATAACTGAGCGGAAGAGTAGTCAGAACGAGCTAGAGTCATACACAGATAATATACAGTATTTCAATTATAATTATAGCTATCAACAAATCCTATCTCTGTTCTCTGTGTGAAATCCCCGATTTCCTCCCGGATCAAAGCACACCGGATCTATCTAAGGTCTGAGCACTAACACGAAGTATTCGCAACAGCAGACAAGTTGCGAGTGATTCAGCAAGGCTTAAGAAGCAGAGAAGACCCCTCCGGCATGCCCACTCCCATCGACCAATGAGGAGCGGCGAATGTCTCCTCTGACGTCAGCCAACCGGCCGGTCAGCTGACGCGCCTCCTCCCCGCATAAAGGTCCTTTCTGTGCACGCGCGCACGTGACAATGCGACCCTATGTGCTGCTGACAAACCCGTCCTCTGCGTGCTAGACGCCCGAGGCATGGATAGATCGCTAGGCAGGGAGATGGAGGCAGCTGCGGTGGTATCGCTGTTCACCGCAGCTGTCTCTTCCACGTTTGTTACAGTCATTGAGCTTTACAGCTACAAATAGTAATATAGTTATAAATATGTTTAAAACACAACTCAGAAGAGTGTAAAACAGAAAGCTTATTGAACTAACAAAAGGGAAATAATTGAAGACAAATCAATGACCTTGAATTAAAAAAATCTATTTTCCAGCAAGCTTTCAGAGAGCCACGTAGTGAGCTAGTTCCTCTCTGTGTAATCGTACAATTAGAAGTGACATTTATTTCTACAAATAATTTCTCATCTGTATATATAACCTGCAGTCACATCACCATAATTCCTAAAAAACAAACTGACGTATAGCTTGAGAGAAATAATGATTTATGTATTGGTGATCTATCAATTTTTTATGTCTCGTTATCAAATGTTGTGACAGATGTTGATAGGAAAAGAATTTTAATATGTATTCTGACCGTTGGCAAAAAGAAAAAGTCAGAGTTTCTTTATTGGTTATAAAGGGACTAAGTGTAAACAGCCTTTGGCATCGCTAATTAAAACGGCAATACACAAAAGGGATTCTCGGAATGGTTGCTCATGCAGTTACAGAATAATGAATGATTCTCATTCTCATTTGATATAAGGACTGACTGAATGTGTCTGTGAGAGTGGAGGAAGTCAGGTTGACTGACGCATTATGATGTTTAACAAATGAACTGCCTGCAGCTGATTCAATTGTAAAAGTTTCCTACACAAACTTTGTTTTATGAGCAAATAGGTTGATTACTGCATAGAGGAATTGTGGATGATATTCTTGTGTCCCTTAACATCTATGAAATACTTGTACTTATTACCAAATTGAATTTAAAGTGTTTTTTTTTTATCATATATTACCATACTGACTCCTGAGGAAAATACGCTTATTGATATGATTATGAATGGATGCTGGAAAACATATTCCAATATTCACAGAGTCTTCCAAATCACTTTAACGAGCTAAAAGGAAACATAGGCTCTTAAAAATGTGACAATGGAATTTTGGCATTAAAAATGCTGTTTAGATGATAAACTCATAAGGATGAGAAATCATGAGAGACGCTGTGGTTTCTTCCCCATTGAATATGCAGGCACCTCATAATTGATTGCTCGGTGCCTATTTTTATCCCACCGGTGGCCATTCTGAGGTAAAAAAAGCTATGATTGGACAGCCATCATGTAAACAAGTGCACTAATTGGCTCTAACTACTCTACTCAGAGCACAAACTTTTCACAACATTTCATAAGGCATTAGCATAATTAATTATTGTGGTGTCTTCAAGACCCCATTAGTTACACATTTTAAACCAAACTTTCTAAGCAGCCATCACCACATCTTAAAATTCTTTTGCATGCAGACATTAACAGAGAGGTTTCTTATTGCCTACTGAAAACCCTGTTTGGGGCACTTTAAAAAGGAAATGGGAGTTCTTATTTTGACAGCTCTATATCTCTCCCCTGAAGGAAGGAAATGGACTGGTGAGGGTGAGAGAGGTCAGTGATAATCTTTTTGGTTCTTTCTCTTTCCCTGCTATTATACAGGCACTATTGTGAGGGAAGGTTAAAGACAGTGATACTTTCTGCTGATTGGATGTTGTGCTGCAGTTTCACTTTCTCGTATACTTGTGCTTGAGCCACACCCACACAAGACATTGAATAAAGATGGAAGGAATAGCTTGATAAAAACAAAATAAAACTGTACCATTAGTGACTGTGAGATTGTGGGAGATTATGGGCATGCATGAAATAGAGACATGAGGATAAATGGGCGCTGAGTGAAGACAATATGGGCCTGATTCTATTCACTTTTTCTCCCACATTTTCTCCTAGGTGATATTTCACATCATATCAATAAAATGCCTTTTAAGCAACCAGTAAGCGAGAAAATACTGAGAAAAATTTTAACAGTACTTTGTCACCTACTTTTTGATACTTTTTCAATTGCAGAGTGCTGAAAAGTTATTTTAAAAAGAAGATGAAAATTATCTCCTAGAAGAAAACTTGGGAGAAAAAGTGAATAGAATCGGGCCCTATAAGTCTAAACAATAAATACCATTGTGGATTGGGTGCCAAATAAAAACAGAAAATATTTACAGTTGTAATGATGATAGTAAAACCTTGGAAAATTTTACCGATATTTTACTATGATTAAACCTAACCCTATTCTCACACAGGACCCTCCCTCCTCTGATGCCTAACTTTAAAAACCCCCTCCCCAATGCCTAACCCTAAACTACCCCTTCGTGATGCCTAACCCTAAAACCCCCCTTCCTAAGGCCTAACCCTAAAACCCCCTTTCCTAATGCCTAGCCTTGAAACCCCTATCCTAAACTTATAATTTTCAATACAATCAAAATGTCAAAACTATAACATTCTAATTTCCTCAAAATGATAAAAAACTTTGTTTTATTATTTATTTATTTTTAAAACAATAGTTACTAGGAGCCCAAATGTCTGCTTCGGTGACCAATAGCCATTAGCGCCTATGTGGGTGCCCAAATCGTCCATTAGCTGCTCGGGTACTGCTTGGGCACCCATATTTCCTGCTTCCAATTATGGCCCCATGTGATATTATTGACTCAACCAAGGTAACACCTAGTCTGTTTTTATTTTATTAGATTGGGGAAATGGAAGGATGTTCTGAAAAGCATGCTTATCTCAAATGTCTTGAGCACATAAATCCAGTTCAGAATCTCTTTTTCTTAGCCTTAATGCATATATGATGTTTAAGTTTGTCATTTATTCATGCATGGAATTACAGACATATATATTCAGTAAAAAAGCGTGAATCTCCCAAAAAGCTAGCAGTGTCAAAAGCTAGAGTTAAGAGTTAAAGGGCCATATTCTATTGCTGAACTCGCCAGCGCTAAGCACTGGCGAGTTCTTAACTTAGGCGATGGGGGCATCGCCTAATCTAATTAAACTTTAGACCCCCCCCAGGCGGAAAAGAACTCGCTTGGGCGATATAATCGCCCAGTGAGTTCTTAACACCAAATCCAATTACCCTTATCATGTCTCCGGGAAGCGATGCTTCCCGGCAGACATGAGCGTTAGCTTAGACCTGCAAAAAGCAGGTCTAAACTAGCTAACGCACGTTGTCGCCGCAGCATCTGGGGGTCTCCTTTAATAAGGAGACCCCCAGAGCTCCCCGTCGGGTCGCCGCACAGTTTAGAAGCCCCAGCGCAGCTCTGCACCGGCACCCCTGCTGGCATACATACCGCCGCAGATCACCCGCCGCCTCTCGCCGCAAAATCCGTCGCGTAATTACCATTTCCAATAAAATGGCTCAGACAGCGGACCAATGGGGAGCCCAGGCTGCAGATTCAAAGATGCTTTGCCCGGGCTCCTTCTATGCGGACAGTAATTACAGTGTTAGATACACTGTAATTACGCGACGGATTTTGCGGCGAGAGGCGGCGGGTGATCTGCGGCGGTATGTATGCCAGCAGGGGTGCCGGTGCAGAGCTGCGCTGGGGCTTCTAAACTGTGCGGCGACCCGACGGGGAGCTCTGGGGGTCTCCTTATTAAAGGAGACCCCCAGATGCTGCGGCGGAAATGGCGGCGGATGTTAGCCGGGTGAGTGCGCATGTGTGGGGAGTGAGGCCGTGGTGCTGATGGACAGCACCACAGCGTAAACCTCACTCCCCATCGCTCGGTAAAAGGGAGCATCGCTCAGGCTTTCGCCTGAGTAATGCTCCCTAACGATCGGCCATCGCGCGACGGATATGGGCAATAGGATTTGCCGGTAATCCTCGCGCGATGGCAAGGTGATAAGTAGCTCGCATCTGCAAGCTACTTATCACCTTGAATAGGATATGGCCCAAAGTGAACCTGTATCCAAGAGGAAAAGCAAAACTATAAAAATACAACACAGGTGGTTATTGCATTATTGTGCCATGTTTAGCTTTAGTGTATTTTTTTCTCTGCTTAGAAATGGTCTGTTTTAGACCTTAAGAATAGGAGCTGCTGCCATTGACCAATGGTCAGCATCAGAGATGCTCAACTCCAAATTTACTTAAAACCTGGATAGTTGCTATCCGGAGTTCACCCAGTTACCTGTGGGCGGGGGGGTCAAGCTTACCTATCTGACGTCTTCTTCGGTCCGTCCCTCGGCGCCTCCCATGATGCGTTCCACGCGACGGTCACGTGATTACAGACACTTACTCTTTCCGGGTTGAAGGAGGAAGTGTTTGTAGTCACGTGATGCGCGTGGACCGCATCATGGGAGGCGCCGAGGGACGGACCGAAGAAGACTTCAGATAGGTAAACTTGACCCCCCCGCACAGGTAACTGGGTGAAATCCAGATAGCAACTATCCGGGTTTCACCCGAATTCGGAGTTGAGCATCTCTGGTCAGCATCATTAGTCATGTGACATTGGTGACAGGTGTAGAGTGCACCAGTTTTTTTGCTAACCTAATGAAACTTTTCTAGAGAGAATGAACTGTAACCAAGGGCCTTAAAGTGAACCCGAGATGAAAATAAACGGATTAGATAAACAATTGGATATGTCCTCCTACTCCTAGAAATTAGTTTTTTAGACATTTCATGGTTTTATTGTATGTATAAACATTTAAAAGTGGTCTGAACCTCTGACATAACATTCAATAAAAATGTGTTTTCCTACTTTTTATTACTCATACAGTTATCATATTTGCTTTTGTGCATATGTAATATTGTCTATATACAAATTACAAGTTTCCAAAGTGTATTTTTTCGTGCCCCAATAGCTGTCATTGCATTTTATTCAAACTGCTTTTTATTATATATTAACATCTTTTAATGAGCTATTCTGAACTGTGTGTGTGTCTGAAGCACAGAGAGTTGCTTTTAGTGGAAGCAGTAAAAAAGGATGCCGGCAGCTAGTGGACGAAAAGGGCGCCGCCATTCACTCCTATAATAAATATCATTTGATGGGCGCCGAACAGGAAAAAAGGGCGCCGAAGATTATTAGCGTTTTATAACTGGGCCCGGAGATTATTAACGCTTTATAACTGCGCCCGTGACAAATCACGTTTACAAATACACTAAACATATCTGTTGTATTTAACTAAACTGTTATTTAAAATTTTATCACTTACTGTTTGTAAAACATTATTATCCACATAATAAAGCGATCAGTAAGTAAATCATAATATATTTTTTACAGTCACTATTTGTAAAACATTATTATTCACACAATAAAGCGATCACTAAGGGGGGTCTTAGGGTTAGGCACCACCAGGGGGGTGGTTAGGGTTAGACACCACCAGGTGGTGGTTAGGGTTAGGCACCACCAGGGGGTTGGTTAGGGTTAGGCACCACCAGGGGGGTCTTAGGGTTAGGCACCACCAGGGGGGTCTAAGGGTTAGGGATAGGTAGAGGAAGGGCTCTGTGTGAGAGTACGGTTACGTTTAGTTGAAGTAAAATGTTAGTAATATTTACTAATGTTTTACTACAGTTATTTTTCATTGTTGCAAACAATATTTTCAGATTTTATTACATGAAGAAAAGATAAATGAAGGTTACACACAATATTATACAATTATAATGATTATACATATATTATCATTTTTTAACAAATAAAATTATAAGTTTCACTTTCAAAACAGGGAGGATTATCGTATTCACAATTTGCGATTTCATAGACATTATTCAAGGTTTTCAATTTGTAAAACAGTATTGGAAACGAAATACAACACAATATTTTTTTATAAACGCTTTTGCCACTTATCGTTTACACCCCGCACCCTTTTTTCCTGACACCCTTTTTGCATGTATGCCCTTTTAACTTGTTACGCTGTGTTTACACACATTGTAACAACATTGGAATGGAAACAAAGATACTGTTATCTCCAGTTTGGATGCAGATTTGAAGCTGAATAGCAGGACAAAGTGCTTTGTTTAACCATTTCAGTGATGTTCTGCTAAAAAAAAATTCTGGAATAGTAGCTTTCAAGCTGTGAGGAATATTTTAGAGCAAAGTAGAAATGCTGGCTTTCAGACCACTTTAATGTTTTATTGACTGTGCTCAATTGCAGTGTCTCAAGAGTAAAAATACATGAAAAATACATGAACTATTGACCTTGTTATCAGTCCCTTTCAGTCAGAAACCCAGTTATGTGCTTAGTTAAGTGTTTTATAGCTGTTATTTGTTATCATTGAGGGACGCTATAGCCCGACTAGGTCCCGACTGGAGAAATACTGTCAGTTGCATACCTGGATATTAACTCTTTCAGGCAGGAAAAAAAAGGAGCACAGCACAGGTGTTTGTGTTCTTGCCACTGTATATACACGTCTATCTCAATACATCACATGTCATCTCGCATACGCTTAAAGTATGGGAAGTATTTGTACATGCTATCTACATAAAACATTCATCTTTTAAATGTTATCTGCAAATTAGTACTGTGAAAATGACAGTTGTAAGCAGAAAAAATATGTTATAGAAACAGTCATTCTTACATACAAGTTAATTAGCCCGCCAAAAATGGGCGCTAGGTCTGGGACGCAACCCCCTTCCCAAGGGCGCCCACCCGCAATCCCCACCTCGCGTACGGCCACTTTCCCTTTGTAACACCTGTGTGCCGTGCATGCACGCTGGCAAAAAGCACGAACACAAGGACAGGGGACGCAGGGACAGTGGGGTTTTATTAGGTAGGACAGAGGTCAGTTCACTAAACCCCATTAAAATTTCTGTGTGCAGTTTGTCTACAACAGTTTTATACATGCGTTGTTTCTATATTGCATGTTATAATATTTGCTTGTGTAAATGCTGCTTAAATTTCCAGGCACTATATGTGCCCAACAATTTTACTGGTATTAAGTGAATCAACCCCATCCTAAGGAAAGCAAGTGTAGCATACTAGAGACACAAATACGCTAATTTCTCTGAAAACCTGTTCTGTTGCATTAAGTGATTCAATAAAGCTTGATTTTACTCATAGTTATGGCCTTTTGATATTACTGTTCTCTTGGGGAACCTACTAACCTTTTCCCCTTATACGCCTGTTCCAGTTTTGGAATAAAAGTACTTTCGGCTTCTGGCCATGGCCTGCAGAGTAGAGATGGCCTTGTTTTTTCGACAAGCTTAAAAAAAGGCTCTTAATTCAAGCGACAGACACACGTGAGTATAATACTTATAATACAGGAATGTCGGTCGTTGCTTAGTGGCTCTCAGTTTGTCTTCTTTCGTGTCTCCCTTCCCTGAGTTCACATAAGATACTACTCTACAAATAAAGGACACAAACTTCCTATGTCCATCACAGATGTAAAACATAAATTATAAAACTAACAAAATTACAAACTAGGTGAAATAAAAAAAAGAAATGAAAACCAAAAACCACTTGTAATTATCACTCAGATTTGCATAAAACTTTTTTTTAAGCATAACCAATTTAAAATAAAGTTTAGGTATATGAACAAAGATCTGTGCCTGAATATGGCCATATTTGAAAGGTTCATCAATAAACTCCTCCCTGGGAGAACATAGTAAATAGGGCAAATTAAACATCTTATTTATTACAGAGAGTGTCCCACTAAAGAACAAATAACTGGTGTATGCATATTTTTAAAGCAAATATTGGCCATTCTCATGCACATTGGCTGCTGTAACTGTATTGGATTAACTTACTAACTGAATCTCATCCATCTGCTGCTGTGGTGAAAAAAGACATTAAATTAATAGAAAAAAAATTCACCGCCCTGCACCCACACATATCCAAGTTAATCCAGATTTAAAGGGCATCTAAGGTGAGAATTATATGGTGGCCACCATATTCTTTCCTTTTAAACAATGCAAGTTGCGTGGCCGTGCCCTCTGATCCTTTTCCTCTAATATGTTTAGCCATAGACCCCGACCAAACATGCAGATGAGGTTCTCTGAATCAAGTCTGACTGGATTAGCAACATGCTTGTTTCTAGTGTGTGACTCTAGACACTACTGATGCCAGAAGATCAACAGGACTGCCTGGTGGACACTGGTATTGTATAAAAGGAAATAAATATGGCATCTTCCATATCTCTCACTTTGGCTTCAGAATTTCAGAGGTTCTTATAAATTAATTATTTTCATTTCATTCTCATATATAGCCCAAAATTACTTCCATATTGTTCTTTATATACCAATTCAAACATTACAATTTAGACAGTGTATATAATGAATATGAAGGTATATAGGAAAGTTGTTGGGTTAAAAAAAACAGAAAAATTAGCATAATAAAAATAAAATACCAATACTACCATAAACCCATTGTAGTTGCCACATGTATATTTTCTAATCTGTAATAAGGAATGATACTTTTGAACCACTGATATTTCTATATGTTTTATGAAAGGAGTACTTTGAGATAAATTCAGAGAAGCAGCCATATGTTTATGCTCACATAGAAGGGAAATTCTCACCAATATGCCTCTATTCGGTGTCAGATCTTCCCTAAGCCTATAATTAATTCTGACAAACCACACTGGTATAAAATGAGATGTGTAATGCCTTCACTGATTATGTATGCATATCCTGGCACCATCAATAAGATTAAAGAGCTATACGGAGCCTTGTGTGTATCCTTACTTCTAAAGTATGCTAGTTTCTAGCTGTAATGCTGATCCTCTATGACCATAGTACTTTTTATAAACATTCCCCTGGAACATGTATACAGGTCAATCAACATATGCAATTCCTAGGAGGCAAACCAGAAGCTTGTTGATTGACTTGCATTAAGTACCACAGCAAACTGTAGATAGTGAAAGAGACTACTTGGTACAAATCACGAGCAGCACTTATCCCCATGGATGAATGCATCCATAATTTAAGCATATTGCAGGTAAACAGTGGACTCTGATGTGCATAAGAATTTATTTGTGTCTATTTACTCATTGCAAAAGTACATGGAATAACATTGATTTCAGGATTAGTTACAATAATGTAGCAACAGAGGATGACTGAATTGTGACATAGAGCCCCATTAAAAGCCTCTTGTAGCTGGAAAGAAAGGAAGAAGAGTTGGGGTCAAGGACACAAGCCTACAAGAAGTGCCTGAAAGGTCACTGCTGCTTTGTCCTTCAATAAATGTACTTAGTAGTGTACATATTTATTAGCAAATTAAGCAGAAATGGGCAGGGGTTGCAGGATCCTCCAACTTCAATATAGACAAGCCTGGAGCTAAAGCTACATATTCACCTAGAACTGTCATCCAAAGTAATCATTAGAGATTAGAGGGCAGTTTAGGAATAATCCAGCATACTCACCTGCCATGGTTTCTGCATTGTTTCCTACTCTCATTTTTGGTCTCACACTGTCAAAAAAGTAGGCAAGTATGAAATGCCACCTTGGGCTTTCCCAATCCCTACACCCCACATGACCACACCCCTAACTGCATCTTTCTCCTGGGCACATGCCTCTACATTGGTGTTAAAAACTGAAGTCCCCCCCCCAAGAAAAAAAAATCTTCACGTTTTACATGACCCACCTGTGTGCTGTGTGCAATAACAAGGGTGATAATGAGCTCTCAAAAAGCATGTTGAGTATAGGAGAGACAAAAGCAACAGGAACATTGGGAGCCTAATCTAATAATAATATAGCATAATAATAATATAGCATTAGTATACAGATCACATGTGTGGAAGTAACAATCCCACTCAATCTTGAGTATAAGAAAAGGTCAGTCTCCAAAAAAATTGTTTTTTTTGGCCAACAAAAAAATCATAGAAGTTTCTAACCAGCCAACGGAAGTAACTACACAAGTTAAACACACAACTGGAGGTGCCCACAATAGATACAATAATAAAAAAAAATGTAAAATGAAGGCAAGTGTTGGCTTCATGAAGACCACTCGTCTTAAAGTCACAATTCTTTACTGCAATGCTCAGTAGACTTTTTACAGATTATATACTTTGAGATAGACAGGTCCACTTAAAGAAATATAAGAACATGACGTGTTTTGAGACTTTCCTGGGCATTCAATTTTTGATACAAATGTTGTCATCATTTGCATTAATAATGTATTCCCCTTTTATGATAAAAGTCAGAAGTAGATGCAAAAGTCATGGGGGTGCGGGGGCAGGGCATTTTAATAATAAATGCTGCCTACACCCAGCTTTAGCACCCCTTCTTGTCTTTTTTAGCCTTTTAGAATATCAACCCACATTGCAGTACTTATGAATAAAATATAATACGCTCTACACATGCTATGCTATAGAAAGTAATTCAGATGCATTAATGCATATATGCTAAGTAGCTATCACAAAGCTGCAGGCCCTCTCCTCACACACACTTAGTAAAACACAGCTCTACAATCTGCATCTCTGGCTCAAGAGGATTATTAACTTTTACAATGGCCATAAAAATTATTTATCACTCCAATAATTAGCTTTGTGTCCGGAATCTCTCCTCAGCTGTTAGGACATTTGTTAAATGATGTATTTTTTATTTAATGAGCCGTGCAGGTCCCTTCATTACTGCTGGAATTGATTTGAACACTTCATTTTTATAATCCCTCTATAAGAATCTCAATAGTGTTTATCTTTGTAGTAAGTAACTCAGTGATGTAACTTTATGTGATATGACAGTCTGCACTCCTCATTACAGTTTTACACCAAACCCAGTTATGCCAAAACTCACAGGAGTTAATTAAACCTTTATAAATACAGAACAAAGAGAATCTGATTAATGGTTTGGGATAACCCAGCTATTTTGTGCAAAATAAGTTTTGTGGTGAAAAGGTTTTTTTATGCTTTTGCCACAATTAAGTGATTGATGAAATTATTGCATTGGAGAAGGTAGAAAAGTAGTTTACGTTTTTTTCTTAACGACCTTAAAGCCAACTCTAACCAACTTCAACCACATTTGCCATCAGGAATGTAACAATAAACACCTCCCCTTCTCCTCTGGCGTTGAATGACATGGGGTCCCTTCTCGGGGATCCAACAACCTCCCCCTATGCAATTATGGCCAGTACACCACAAGCTTAAACTCTCTTGGTTGCCCATTCTCATTCTGCAGAGCAAGCACAGCGGAGCATCATATTTACTTGCCCCAACATTGCATTGGGTCTTCTCCATTCTTCCAAACAGCTGCACACTCTATGCTTGAATACCATTGTCTCTTGCTCACATGACATTCAGCACTATCCTATTGCCAGGATACTGTGTGCAGCCAGATAAAAGTGTGTTTTGCCTTTACTTTTCAGGAGAACCCTGGCTGCATTCCACTGCTGTTCTACTGCCTCATTTACATCGATAAAAGCACTGGTTTATTAACTCTTGCAAGGCAAATAATTAGAAAGTGAATACTGGCAAGTTTCTTACTAAGTTTGGTATATACGTAGCCATTATGTCAGATGTCAGTTCGGATATGCTTTCAGGCCTTATCTATCCAGTTTTATACAAAGGGATATATTACTTCATGTTGCAGCTGCATTACTATTTAAGCTTGTAAAATAATAATGCTAAAATTGGTACGCAAGTGCAAAAATAATGCAAGTGATAAATGATTTCCATTTACTAATGTAACACTATGTTCATACGTAACTAAGATGACTCAAAAGCTTACTTGTGTAAGTGGATAACACATGAAAAAATGCAATGTTGTGCAACTTTGTGCAATGATTTGCATAAACCTTTACTTAGACTAGCTGTACATAAAGTTTTATTGGTGAATCAACCATCATATATGGGGAACTCCAGTGCTAAACAATCAACCACCATATATGAGGAACTTCAGTGCTGAATACTCAACCGCCATATATGAGGAACTCCAGTGCTAAATGCTCAACCGCCATTTATGCGGAACTCTAGTGCTAAACACTTAACCGCCATATATGCGGAACTCCAGTGCTAAACACTCAACCGCCATATTTGAGGAACTCCAGTGCTAAACACTCAACCACAATATATGAGGAACTCCAGTGCTGAATACTCAACCGCCATATATGAGGAACTCCAGTGCTAAACACTCAACCGCCATATATGCGGAACTCCAGTGCTGAACACTCAACCACCATACATGCAGAACGTCAGTGCTAAACAATCAACCACCATATATGAGGAACTCCAGTGCTGAATACTTAACCGCCATATATGAGGAACTCCAGTGATAAACACTCAACCATCATATATGTGGAACTCCAGTGCTGAACACTCAACCACCATATATGAGAAACTCCAGTGCTAAACACTCAACCGCCATATATGCGGAACTCTAGTGCTGAACACTCAACCGCATATATATGCGGAACTCCAGTGCTGAACACTCAACTGCCATATATGTGGAACTCCAGTGCTGAATATTTAACCGCCATATATGAGGAACTCCAGTGCTAAATGCTCAACTGCCATGTATGCGGAACTCTAGTGCTAAACACTCAACCGCCATATATGAGGAACTCCAGTGCTGAATACTCAACTGCTATATATGAGGAACTCCAATGCTAAACACTCAACCGCCATATATGCGGAACTCCAGTGCTGAACACTCAACTACCATATATGCGGAACTCTAGTGCTGAACACTCAACCACCATATATGCGGAACGTCAGTGCTATACAATCAACCACCATATATGAGAAACTCCAGCGCTAAACACTCAACCGCCATATATGCGGAACTCTAGTGCTGAACACTCAACCACTATATATGCGGAACTCCAGTGCTGAACACTCAACTGCCATATATGTGGAACTCTAGTGCTAAACACTCAACTGCCATATATGCGGAACTCCAGTGCACAACACTCAACCGCCATATATGCGGAACTCCAGTGCTGGACACTCAACCACCATATATGAGTAACTCCAGTGCTAAACACTCAATTGCCATATATGTGGAACTCTAGTGCTAAACAATTCGAATTTTTTATGAGGGTTATTTAGGGTAAAAATGTCCAAATATTAAGCTATATATTCATAAAATACTATACTCTTTAGGGTACTATCATTTATAAATACCCTTTCCTTGCTGTATATTTAAAGCGCCTAAGAAATACTGTCATTGCTTATGGATGTTCATGCAATATGTATGTTATCTTTTATTTTATTTAGTTTTGATGTCTGGCTATTTGCTTAATACGTATTAGCATTTCAAGGCTCACAAAGTCCATTAAGCAAAATGTTTGCATCAAAAAAAAAAAATCACTGTTTTATAATAACTAATCACTTCTTATTAATTCCCTTTTGGTTTACTTCCAGACTTCTTAGATAGCATGTGCTTTCATTTTGAAAGAGAGTGGATGTGGATGCTTTTTAATGAACATTTAACTAGCATATAGGTTACAACAAAAACTCTGTTATAGGGATGCTATTTCACAGCAGTTCAGTGGTGTTTTGTAAACATTTGTCCTATCCACTGAAAGTATACAGTTTACATACTAATTAATGACTTCCATGAGCTTTCATTGTACAACTATTTTATAATATTGTAGTTGTGTTTTATGCATTTTGGACTCTCAGATGTTATTAGCTTCCAAAACATATTGAAATTTCCTGAAGAGTACTGGTTGATTGCCTGCCTTCCTTCCCACTAGCAACAGCTCTTCAAATTCTTGGTTATGCTTAGTTCATTGCAACAGACGCATAACAGAAACAGTAAGCACATCTGCTATGCAGATATGTACCGTCTGTTCTGCATCCTCATGCAACAAATACCAAAGCTCGTTCCGCATCCATTCCATGCCCGCACGACCACTGCATCGATCACGTCGGCCTGTACGCATCGCTGCTCACCTGTCTCACTGTGGCCGCTCGGTCCCTTCAACAGCTTGCATGCGTTTCTCCATAAGCTGCAGCAGGCCAATTCTGCCTAGCAACTGAGAATTTTCATTGGTTTAAGATGAACCAATGAGAATTCTCTCTGTTGCTGAGGATTCCCATTGGTCTTTTGCAGCCCAATGGAGATCCCCAGGCCCCCGGGCTGTTTTTCGGGAACCGAACGGTGGGGATGGACAGCGGGATGCGTGAATATGGCATTACAGCAGCAACGGGAGGCAGGTGAAATGGACAACGCAGATGCAGCAACTAGCCTAGTGAGAACGGACAGTGTCCATTCTCAAAGGCTTTCATTGAACACATTTTCCAATCCGGTCTGGGAAAATGTGCCAAATTCGGACTCCGCGTTCGTCTAGCATTCCACGGCAGACGGATCCATTAATGATTCGTGCTTTGTACAAGTGGATCCTATTTTTAACATAGGATCCGATTCCTGTGTTTTCGTGGAGCTTTAAAAACATATCTCACGTATATGTTTTTAACGCAAGTGTGAACTGACCCAAAGGCTAGATTCACACTTGCTGTGAATTGTTTTTCTGCATGTGAAAAGTGTATTCAAGTGTGAACTAGGCCATTAATTAACATTAGTTGTTAGTTTTCATGTGCTGAAAACATACAAAAAAACTGAAACATGTAGATAGGACCTAACAACTCTAGATACAATGCAGTGGGTAACATCGCAATGACTGAGTGGAAGCCTCACAGTCCAATATTTTTGTCAGAACATTAGGTGGTATTTAAGCCCATTACACACGCTAATTGAAATTCAGCTGAGGTACGGATATCTACCACCTTTGCATGTAATCCAGCATGGGTACAGCATCCCCCGACTCACCTGGTCACTAGGCCAGTGGTCTGCCTGGATGAACGCTTTAGCCGAGCAAAAGCCAAGAGCATTGTTCTCCCCACTTACCCTACCCACCACGTAGTGTCATACCCACTCCCCTCCATCAGCCCTCCACCCCCAACATAGGAACAGAATATGTTGCTGCCTACAGGCTAGCAATGCATCGGCACAGCCGTGGCCCTGCAATGTCACCTGATCTAGGCTGGGCAACATTGCTCGGACTTATGTACAAGACTTTACACTGATAATGTATAACCTGTGAAATACTTCTATACAGTGGTGCTTGAATACCCCTTTCTAAAATCCGAATTGATCCGGATCTGGATATCCGAATCGGATATCTGAATCCGAACTTTGCAGTATTCATGGACACGCGGATATCTGAACGCATTATTTGGGATATCCGGGCGGATTCGGATAGAAAACCGGAAGTGGCCTTTAAATTGATTCCAAAACGTTTTTTAGGGTAATTGAGGCATGTAACATCATGCTTTTTTAAAGGAAAACACTAATTGATTATGGGGGGACTTTAAAAAAAATGGCTGTAAATTAACATCAGGACTAGGTTTCAGACAGCGGTCGTGCAGCCCACATTGTGTCCAAAGTCCAACCGCACAATTGGGACATGACAGTTTTCAGCCCAGACACCTCTAAAAAATTACGCAGCAATTGTGTTCAATATAGGTAGTATCAGCACAGCAGCAGTGGCCTGTGGCGCCCTGGTGGTGGGAGCAGCACAGGCAGCAGGAGCAGGGCAATGCAGCAGCAGCAGGTGTAATGTGTGCCAGGAGGAGCATACCGGACATGGCACGTGGCACGTGTATGTGGCACGTGGCATGTGTACATAGCGTTGGTACCACGGCTGTAAAAAAATTGTGAACCAGGCGGCTTAGTTAGTAATAGTTAACAATCAGGAGGAGCCAGAAGGTTGTGGTGGTTGTGGTAAAGGGTGGTAAGGCAGACTCCCAGCCACTTCATGTCCCCCTGTCCCCCTCTTGCCAACAACAGGGAAAGACTCGCCCAACAACGTCTGGCGGTGGTTTTTCCTTGCGCGGGAAGCGGTGTAGGAAGCAGAGGAGGCCACTGAGGACTGGCTGCCTGAATAGGCCTCAGTGTCGGCAGGGGTGGCAGAGGGGGGTCTGGTGCTCCGAGTATGATCACTGCCAGCGCCAGCTTGCTTCAGCCAGATGATGTGGTATACTTGTACTTTATTAAAATCGGGGTTGGACTTTAAAGCAAATCAGCATGGCGTGACAGACAGCAGAGGAGAAGACAGTGCACACTAACTGTCTAACTACACAATACACAGTAATCCTATTCCCTAACCTATACTGTGGCTAATAGCAGGCCAGCAGCAGGCCTGGTCTCTGTGCACAGCACACACAGACACAGGACCTAATAGCAGCTGCTGCAGGCCTGCAGCACAAACTCTGACTGTCACTGAATGAAATCAAGCTGGCTACTACCTAATAAACAATAGAACAATAGTGTAGTGAAGGTGTTAATTACTGAAAAGCTTTAGGTTTATCACTGTATACAGCACTTGCTAGGCCAGGCAGCTGCACTGGAGCATGTCTCTCAGTGAGCAGCCACACAAGCAAGGACGAGATTTCTCATCATGCCACTGCTCCTTATATACAGGGGGGGGGGGGGGGCTGGCCAGGGTTCCGTTCTGTGATTGGGTGCTAGGACTTAGGCTGGGAGCCCTCTGATTAACTCAATGAGGTCAGGAAGGGCTGACCAGGGTTCCCCTCTGTGATTGGTTGCTAGTGCTTCTGCTGGGAGCCCTCTGATTGGCTCAATGACGTCATCTCCATGGTTACAGTATCCGGATTCGGATATCCACCGGATATCCGACCAGATATCCAGATTGCGTATAAATATCCACGTTACCCGGATAGTGCTGTTGGGATTTGCAAAGAAATCCGAAATCCGAATCCGGGTTCGGATAGCTGAAATAGTTTGGATTATCTGGGTAGTTCGGATATCCGGAATCCAGATGAGCAGCACTACTTTTATATACTACATCTTGGGGTTCTTTCAAGAAAGGCACTGGTAAGTCAATTGTTGAAATAACTTTCCAAGTAGTCTAATTCCAGCAGAAACTACAGTTCATATATGACACAGAAAGTTATGGACACAATGCATAGACCAGCAAAATGGCAAGTCCTCCCTTGCAAACTTGCAGTTTCTTTTACAATGTTGTACAGTGCAGTAGCGGTGACACCTCACCAGACAGAGGGATGTAGGGAAAGAAGTATTGCTAATAGCATCCCTGAGGAATGAAATATAATGTAACGTGCATTCAACAGCACAATCTACAATATCGGTTTTGGATAGAAGCACTCTTTAACACTGGTATGCTTTGGGCAGGGCGACAGCTGTAACAACTTAGCTTTGGACAGTATTTATATAAAAATGTCATGGCACTGATGGCAGGTAAGTATCTTAATGTAATTCATTCAGTACAAATCAAATGTACACTATGATACCTTCACTACAGTGTCCATAATGGCTCTCATAATTTATTCAGAAAATGACAATGCCTGTCAATAAAAAGAACCCTATGAAACCTTTCCTGTAAAACAAGATCATTAGCACTTTCTCAAATGTTGCATGAAGGACACTACAAAGTGTTTGCTTTTCAATAACCAGTTGGAGAACATGTACTGTAAGTATATGAAAGTGCCAACGTATTAAAATACACTTAAATCAGTTGTATATCATATTGAGGTCTAAATACAATTTCAATATTTCAAACATTGAATATGAATATGGTGTTGAACAGGTTTAGATCAAGGTGCTACATAAAATATTGTGCAGATGTTTTAGGCACTAGTGAAAAAAGTGAGGATCCTCTCAAAAATGCAGTATATAGTTTTTGTTCATCATGAATTGCCAAACTTCAAAAAGTATAACTAGGAAAAAACTAAATTAAGTTAATAACTTGAATGACCATCTTTTGCATTTAAAACAGTGTTAGCTGTTTATGGTAGATCTGACTGTTAACCTTTTATTTTGCTTTTTTATGTCTTTTTTGGGTTATGTATTTAGTCAATATTTAAAATTTACTAACACAGTGCCGGATGTTTTTTTTTTTCATTGATTGATGCATATGCTGTCAATGCTTGATCATGACATCTTTTGCAATAAAAAACTAGTGAAAGATTAACACAACACTTGAAGTAACTTAGAAAGTGGGTTGTTTTATGCATCTACAAGAACAACCCACAGATGTTCAGTGGATGTAGGCTGTTTCAACCACTTCTGTCTCTATATGTAATCACAAACAGACTAAGGCCAGAAACCCACTAGGAGCGATTTCTAATCGCTAGTGATTGGAAAAAGCTCTTTCCTATGCAATGCTATGGGGGATTTTTATAAAATCAAATCGCTCAAGTGTGATCACACCCATAGCTTTACATTAGCAAGAGTTTTCAAATTGCAAAGCGCTCCGAAAATCGCTCCTAGTGGCTTTCTGGCCTATGGGCTAGAACCCACTAGAGCGATTTTTTGAGCATTTAAGGAGCCATTCAAAATGCTGGCGATTTTCCTAAATGCTTAGCTAATGGTAGTGAATAGGCCAAATTCCACTGGAGCGATTGCGATTACCAAAATCGCAAACTCAGGACATGTAGCATTTTAAGCGTTCAGTGTTAGCAAGCTGCAAAATAAAGAATATAAACGCTGGAGTAATTGCTTGTCAAAACCTACACAGAGCGATTTTGCTAGCGGTTTTAAATTACTGCACACTGTAAAAAATAAAATTAATTAAAAGGAGCAATCAGAATTATAAAGGCTAATCGCTACACAATCGCTGGCAAAACGCCTACACTTTTTAAAATCGCAACTAAAATTGCAAGAAAACGCTCCTGAAATCACTTACAAAATGTTCATTAAAATGCTAGTTAAAAAGTGATTGCGATTAGCGATAGCGCTTTGTAGTGGGTTCCAGGCCTTAGTGATGATGAGGGGGTATGTGGGATCCATAACAGCATTACATTCTTTTTCTTTTGAAGATAGTTCTTTGGGGTCTTTTCACTAAATGATGAAAACATCCACATGTACAGACAATGCACATACTGGGTGTTACACAAACTTTGTAATGTGTTATGTAATTTGCATAAGTTGTGTTACATGTAGAACATGCTCATTGCTTGAATAACAACCAAGTATGTCTCATGGATTACATAAGCAATGTAGGGAAGCAGGAAAAACAGCACCGCAATAGGCGCTGATGCAAATATTGTTAACATCTCTAGCGTTAAGGACGAGTCTGACTCGTCCTAAAAAAATATCTAATAGTGTTAAGGACGAGTCAGGCTTCTCAAGTATTTGCAATTACTCACCTGCGGCGTTGCTGGCGTGCAGGGTCCCTTGCCACCACCTCGCGGCTTTCTTCATTTTCATGATGCTGTGTGTGCCCCCTTGGGGCTCACACAGTGTCATAAATTAAGGCGGTAGGTTTAAAGTTTTTGTATTGAATCCAATGCAAACATCTGTATTGGATTCAATATAAAAAATGGGCAGCACTACTGCCCATAGCAGCAAACATGAACTGAAGAAAAGAAAAAAAAGCAATATAAATGAAAACATTTTTTTTTTTAAAAGTGCTATTTTTAGATTGTACGCATGCTTACAGGCAGCTTGCAAGACCGCAACTTGCAAGAAGTTTGCAAAAATGCTTACAATATAAAGAGACGCTAAAAAGTAACTGTACCGCTTATGGTACAAAAATTGCAGGAAATTAAATGCTGGGGAGGTTAATATGGCACCCAAGGCAGAAATTAAGGTGCCCGAGAAATACCATTTTTAACATTAGAACATTACATTTTTTTGAAGCATGTTATGGTTTTTAAATTTGCAACGTTACAGTTTTTGTCATATTATTTTGCTTGTATGTATAGCAAAGGGGGTTTTAGGGTCAGGCACCACCAGGGGCGTCTTAGGGTTAGGCACCACTGGGGGGTGTTCTTTTTGAGAGTAGGGTTAAGTTATGCAGTATTATTGAACAACAAAACCGTGTTTAAGATAAATATGGTTTCGTTTTCATTTCTATCTGTTTTACAACGATGCTTATCATTTACATGTTTTCGTCTTCACTTAGTATCCAGTTGAAAATGATCTTTATCGCTTATTACGATTTCGTTATCCACCGACACCTTTTTCTTCCTTGCGCCTTTATTTCATGCACGCCAAAGTAGGTATTGTGTATAAAAACAGGGAACACCAATAGCCCCAATAGTGTAATTCGCACTGGACAAGGTGGCAATAAGTTTGTATTGCTAGATACTCACAAGTCAGGGTCACCAGCAGGCAACCACTGTAAAGGCAGGTGGGGAGATTGTCCTGACCCCACTCAGGATTAAGAAGTCGCTCTCTGTAGACAGGAAGAAAGGGTAGCAACCCTCCACCAAGGGTGGACTCAAAATTGTATACAATGAACAGAGGCGCCAAAAGTATAAGATTAGATTAAATGAGCTTAAAAACCAACTTAAATGGCAAAATTGAAGGAGGAAGTGGTGGTCTTACCTCCCTCAAGCAGACACGACAACGACTGCGATTCAGACAGTCAAACACATTTATTAGGAACTCCAAAAAGAAATGCAACGCGTTTCGCAGGTTCAACCCCGCTTCATCAGGCAATATAGGGAGGAGTATCAAACAATCTGCACAAGGATTCAAATTAAGCGCCTCTAGTAACATTTCTCATTCCCTAAATTAAGTCACAGCAAGAGAATTGTATTGTAAGAATCTCCTAAACAGCACACTCAGATTCATCTAATGAATCTCTGTGACATTCTCTCATACTATGAACAAAAAGTGAAGATCTGAATGAACTTTTTCCCCTAAAATACCCCTAGAATTCTTATTTAAGAAGCAGGATCTGGAGTTATTTGTAAGTTTTGAGGAGGGGAGTTATCTTAAAAGCCTTCTGCTCATAATGATCATTCCTCAGTCCATCAAACCCATTGCCTGGGGATAGTACTTAACTCCCAGTTCTTATTCAAGCTTTATATGAATTTATTAACTACCTCACATTGTACACATATTATAAATATATCCTAAGTCCATCCCTCCAGTTGCACACTCTCTTTATATCTTTGTGGCTTGCTAACAAAATGATATCAGTACCAACCGTCTATAACTATGCAAATGCACAATATTATTATTAATATTATTATTATTAATAATAATAATAATAATAATAATAATAATAATAAAAATAATAATAATAATAATAATAATAACAACTATGTATCTATTTGTTGTTTCTTCTCTGTACTCTGAAAATGGTGGCACCATATAAATCCAAATAAATAATAGTAATTCAGACAAAAGTGGGGCTTAGCAGTTTTAACAATTTTAATAAAAATATAGCTGTAGGCTCAATCCTCTAAAAAACAACACTTATAGTGGGAAACAATTAGGCAAATTGAAGTAGACACATTAAGAAGTGTTAAATTTGGGAAAATAGCTAACTTATTTAACACAATTGCAAGCATTGCTAGGTTTTAAACTGAACAAAGCATAGTCCTATTAAACAACTTTCTGTTACTGCTGTTGCTTATGTTATCTTAATGAATTTTAATACATATTCTGATTGTTAAAATAGGCATGTTAGTATAGATCCTTTTTTTAAGCTCCTAAAGTTCATCTTTAAGGTCGCACCAATATAGTTATGCTGGTACTCAGGTAAATAACCCCAGCTATTGCCTTATGGACTCTAACATCCAAACAAACTAAACACAAACGGTGACCTAAAGTTAGTTGGGATGTTAGGGTCCATAAGGTAATAGCTAGGGTTATTTACCAGAGCCGAGTACCAGCATACCAATATTGGTGTGACTTAAAGAGGAACTTTACTAACAGATAGTAGTAGGGGAAAAAAGAAACCGATAGATTGCCAAGTGATACGTTAAAAAATAGAAGATAGATCAATATACAATTGATATCTGCCACGTTATTCATTCATATTGTTCGATCCACTGTGAAGCTGCAGGTCATCATCTTTACTGCTGGCAGATGAGGAACATAAAATCCTATAAATGCTATTATCTAACACAGCTACTAGCAATGTAATAAAGGTTTGGATATATATATATATGCATATATATATGTTCAGAGACAGGAAACGGTCAGGGCATCACACTTTGGGGTTGGTTTCACCACAATATCAGCCATACAGAGGGCTCTGATGGTCGATTCAAGAACAAATAAAGAATTCCCATGGAAAAGGGGGTATGAGCTAAAGATTGATTAATTTCAATCCTGATTAACATTCCTCTTTAACATTCAGTTTATTTATGCACTGAGTAGTCTAGTTATTATAATACAGTAGTTTGTAACAGATCTGTAACAGAGCTAATAAAAGTTCTGTTTTAGCTAATATTGAGGGCCCAGCCTCACTAAGGTGTACACAGTATATGTATTAGTCATCTGTATAGCTTTCAGCCCTGAACTGTCGCTCAAGGGCTTGAAGTCCCGATCCCAGCAGGCAACAGTCCTTGTACGTTTGCAGGTGGCTTAAGCCTCATCTACACGTGTAGATGAGGCGGCCGCCTCTTCCGTGTCCCCGCACGTGCCCGCTGCATCCCCGCTTGCCGCGCGTGCGCAGGATTCAATTCCTCGCTCGTCCCCGCTTATCTCCCGCTCGATTTCCTGCCATTGTCCCCTCGCGGGGAGCGAGCAGGGAATCGGCGGAAGCAAGATCCGTCCTGTTGGATCTTATCAATCGAGCCGCAGGAGTGGGTCGATTGATAAGGAACATCGCGGCTGCATCTACGCGTTTAGATGCGGCTTAAGGGATAGTTTTTACATAAAAAAATGTGGCTGTACAAAGCAAAACGCCAAAGCATATCTGCAAACTATACTTAGGACTGTAGATAAAGACACAAACAAATCTCAGATGGTCAATAAATATGCACAATGCAGTCTGTCAGCATTTTGGATAACAATTGATAAAGGGACCTATAAATAGATAGTAAGTTTACTTTGTTAGTATGTGATTTCTGTCCTGACAGTACTGTGAAAAAATAAATATGAGCTACACAGGTCATTAGGGCTTTAATGCATTTGAGTCAAATTGCTGATTGACTGCTGAACAGACTTTTTCAAAGAAAACTTAATGGATGCAGACATCTTCAGAGACCACCCCTTCATATATCAGTGTGTCCTTGTTGAGGAAAGAGCTCTGTCTTCTCCACAATACTGACTAGTGGATTTTACGCAGTCCTGTCAAGTCAGTCCAGTATATAAATCCTGAATCAATAGCACTTTTTATTCTCACACTACTGGTGTTGAACATTTTTCTTTTTCCAGTAGGAGATATG
Source organism: Hyperolius riggenbachi (assembly GCF_040937935.1). Lineage (NCBI taxonomy): Eukaryota > Metazoa > Chordata > Amphibia > Anura > Hyperoliidae > Hyperolius > Hyperolius riggenbachi. The sequence goes on along the minus strand of NC_090651.1, from coordinate 150,235,810 downwards.
GGCTGAAATGTAATTATCTGCAGTGATGGAAGAGTCAATGGACCTTGTTGAGATTTGACTTTTCTTCTGATCCTTTAAAGTTGAGATCTCACCCCAGATTAACTTTCTCCATTCCATAAGCAATATCCTTTCCAAGGAGCATCTATTTCCATCTCTTGGCAGATTCTTTGTGAACTCACCTGTTTATTATGAAGATGTAAATCATGCTAAAATCCATTCCAGGGTCTCAAAAGTCGAATCACCAAAGAGAATATTTATAATCTTTGCGCATTCATATTCACTTCCAATTCCCAGTCAGATGAATACAGTACAATCCAATATAATTAAATAATAATAAAACAAAAAAGATGATTTCTTAATCATTTCGGTCATTATTAATAAACTCGATATATATTCTTGTCCTTTCTTTTAAATTATTTTGTTATTAGTCTGAATTTTCTCAAGATCAATACATCTATGGTTCTATACCGTGTTATATTCCCTTTTTTTAGTAAACTTAACTTTAAAAGGAACCCGAGGTGTGAGACCTATGGAGGTTGCCATTTTTATTTCCTTTTAAACAATATCAGTTTCCTGGCAGACCTGCTGATCTTTCTGGCCAGTAGGGTCTAAATCACACACCTGAAACAAGCATGCAGCTAATCGTCTCAGATTTGTCATAGATATACAAATGTTATGAATAAAATTATTAGGATTACATCTGATCTGCATGCCTATTCAGGGTCTATGACTTAAACTATTAGAGGTGGAGGATGACGCACAGCCAGGCAATGCGTATTACTTAAAATAAAACAAACATGTCAGCAGGGGCGGACTGGGACCCTTTGGCCTGGGGGAAAACAGGAACTAGAGGCCCATTTTCACAGAAGCCCCAGCCCAAATGACATCACATATATGCTGGTAGTCACGTGGGAAATACAGCAAGGACACTCGAGGGACAGCGTGACAGGTAAAGTATAAATGCACTTGCACCGGGGGCACATAATACATTTTGAGTTACAAGCAAGCAGCCCTTCTGGAGTCTAGGGACTGTCTGCCAGCAGCCCTCCTGGAGTCTAGGGACTGTTTTGTAAACAGCACTTCTGGAGTCTAGGAACTGTAAAAAACATTTTAACCTAGAAAATATTTTATGTAGCTGTGCACATGCAGTTAACAATGGTGAGAGACCAGACATATTTTTTTCCCATGGACCCTGTAGGCAAGCCTCTGCTCTGCATCATGCTGTGTATATTTACCAGTTTGCCCGCCCTCTGTAATTGGGCGTTTATTTCCCTCAGCCAGCCTAGTGGTTCACATTGCCTTATACAAAAACCTGAATGCCCCAGGCATTGTACCAGCCCTAAATCATTAAATGAGAGGCAGCCTGGGGGGAAATCTCCCCCCTTCCCCCCTGGCCAGTCCTCCCCTGCATGTCAGCCTCCATATCCATCTCACCTCGGGTTCCCTTTAAATTGATTTATATTCCCTGTCTCTTAATCCCGAGCAACTGGGACCAATTACAGGTACTGCTGGTCGAAGGCTGAATCTTTGACCTGGAAAAAAAGGCAGATCAGCTCCTCTCTGACTCCACATTGACTCCACTAGTTTCATCTTTCCAAATATGCAAATCGGCTCTGAACTAGGAATTGGAAGCCATGCTAGCAAATGAGAGATACTAGCTGACTATAAATTAGCTGGCAATTGTGTTCAGGTCCCATCATTACATACTTTCTTCAGTAGAACATAGTAATGATCGTAATCAGCTAATTACAATAAAGCAACATTTATGCCCATATTTAATTAGGATTTGTAAATTAATTTCATGTACTCATTCGCAATTTTACATAATTGTCGCATAATTTTTGCATAATTTTGCGCTTACTTTAGCAGTGAATTGCAAAGCCCCCATACATGCCATTGTCATCAAAATTGCTATATATGTTAAGAGGAGAATAGTAGGTAGGTACTAGGTACAAGACAAAAAAAATTATTTTTAAAAAGATCTTGCAGTTTTTAAGAAAATCGATTTTTAAAAATGCAATGGAAAAATGGTTTTGAAGCTCAGAAAAATGACAGTTTGAAAAACATTTTCCTTTTCATTTTTAAAATCAAATTTCTCAAAAACTACAAGGTCTTTTGGAAAAAATTATTTCTTTGTCTTGTACCCACTATTTCCCTAGCATGTAAGGGGACTTTGGTACTAACCGCTAAAGTCGGCAGAAAATTGCGCGTAATTTATGTGAAAGTTACGCAAAATTATGAATAATTACAATTAGAGATGAAATTAATCACGTTTTTTTGCTGAAATTTTGCATTATGCTTTTGCATTGTAATTGCGAATTTCGAATCGAAATTACGTGTATGCGGAATTTGTGCTTATCACTAGTAGAGCATGTAAGGCTTTTACGTTTCTTACTTCCCAGCACAGCCAGCAGTGGAAATACTGTTCTAAAGCAACAATCTGTGCAAGGTAGCCACACTCAGATGACCACACACACGCAGATCTCCTGCAGATCAATTGCAATGTCATGTTCCACACATTGAATGGCAATACACTGTCAATTTCTGAGCTTTGTTAACAACAATACATATGTATAACAGGTGCGCTTGAGTCACAGTGATAGAGTATTTTCCACAATTCAAACCGTTCTTTATATTCTTAACCAACGACTATGCTGTCATACAACAAACACGGACATCCTGTGGTAACTGATACACCAAGTCTTCTGGATCACTACTCCGCTAGTCCTAAATGCTTGAATATGCGCCTCCTCCTGGGGGGAGGAACATTTAATATGCCGCTCCTCCCTCCCCCATCCCCCTATCATCCAATTCAAGCAGCATTTTTCTTTAATGGATGCAATAGACATTGCACAGACAATATTCTGCAAAGTAATATGATGTTTGTTAAAACCAACAAATGTATTCATAAATTGCCTTTACATATCCCAGATGAGAAAAATGGCATAGAGCTTTGTGTCAGCAGGCTCTCCCCTGCACGGTCTCTGGTCTGACTGCTTGGGCTAAAGTCCCTCTGACTCTCCTTGTCTTGTACCCAAGTGTAATATGAACTTCCATAATGCTGCCAGAGGCTCCTCCTTACAAGTTTTGTCACATTACTTATGATTCATCAGGGGAATGAGCATCTGCGACAGGTGGCTTTATTATATCCCTCCGCTATCCCATAGATAGGCTATGAGGAGTTGGCTCCTCCCTTCTTACTGTTCAGTTTATCTTGTTGGTGTTTCCTTATTGCTTGACACTGGGTGGAAACCTTTTGCCCTATGCAACCCATGAGGGCCCGTTTCCACTAGCCACCGCGTGCGGCTGCGAGACTTACGCAGATGTATCCCAGAAGCAATGCCATACACGGCTATTGGATTCGCTGCCTCCCACGTGAAAACTGAGGGCAATGCCAGACGAATTGCTAGGGCAAGCTATTCGGCCGGCGGTGCCATTATTTCCTATGACAGAGTTTTCCCGAGTGATTTGCCTGCGGGGAAACGCTGCAGATTCAGCCCTGTTTCTGCTCTAGTGGAAATGGGCCCTATGTCTAAATTTGAGAAGAGAATATGAGGGACATTATCCTGAGTGGTCAGACCGGGAGACCATGCGGGGTAGAGCAGTAAAGAGATTTTCTCGCATCCACAAACTACATATACCGGCATGAAGAGCTGGCCGACCCCAGGAAGATAAAAATGCAGCACTGTCTATGGAAAAGATGGTGACTTCCAATTGGACTAGAGGCCACAGGAGCATCCCCTGTAGGTAAGTGATGCTGCTCAGGGCCAGTTCTCATGAAGCAAGGTGAAACATTTGCATCAGGTGCAGAGATTGCAGGGGCAGCATGTTTGTACTATGTGTTTACGCTTACAGCATTCAGTCAGAGTAAGAGGAGAAGTGAGAGGAGAGTGAGCGAGGTGAGGAGGTCAACACTGAGGAAAAGCAGCTTGACTGAGAGTGAGCAGTTTGTTTGTCACAGATTTGCAGCCAGCCAGCCAGCCAGTGTGTTATTGTGTTGAGTTGCAGAATGTCATGTCTCAAGTTGTTGCATATGATCCCTTGCTGACTGAGAACATTAAATGAAGAAGACATTTTACATGACATAATAGCATTACATAAAAAAACTTGCACAGCAGCTATTGTATAAAGTGCCGTGAAAATTGTCAGGTGCTGTGCGACCATTCCAAATTTGGAATGTAATTTCAGGTGCTCATTTCTCTTTCAATATTAGTACACAAACTGTGTTATTTGTCTTAAGTTGTCCTTTAATACACTTAATTTTATTAATTTTATGGTGATTTGGGGTTAATGTTTACGAGTGGTCACTGTACAGGTATGCTGTTTGACTAGACAAAAACATCATAATCTGCTTTATGGAGAGGGTAGGGGAGAGGACAAATTGGAGGAATTCTACAGCCCGCGTCTGCAGGATCTTCAGTAGTGATCAGTAGATTGTTAAAAACATACACAAAGAAGACCATCATCTGCTATCATTTTGAATGATGTTTTTTCGTGTGATGAAAATCGACTGCTTGTATATAATTTATGTGTACCCCTTTTGTACAACACCTTAAATTAGATATTTTTGATTCTCCCTATAGCACTTTACTTACAATATCTGCACTATTTGGGGAGCATTCACACAGGTATCGAATGCTGCCGGATTAAAGAGAACCTGTGATGCACTTGCTATACTTGTAGGATTAGGGTTACCATGCTGAGCTGTCATCTTGAGCCTAGATTCACTAACTTTCGAGTCACTGGTCTGAGACAAGCATGATCGGACTTTTCTAGCCTACTTGTACATGCCTGTGGGGGAAAGAAGCCAAGTTCAGCTTGCATGATTAAACACCAGTTCAGCAGTGGCAGCTCTTTTATTCTATGGAAGTAGAATTTACTGCTAATTACTCAAATTCATTACATAAAAGCTGAGCTAAATAATGCTCATCTGAGTGTAATGCAGTCTCTGCCTACCAGACAGGATGATAAGGATATTGTTACTGTCCCTGAAGACTTGCACACAAGATGGATATGTTCACAGAACTAGTAAAATGATCCAGACTTAAAAAAGCTCTGATATTGATCCATTTACATTATCTGACACCCTCCACTATTATCTGAGACCCTCCACTAACATATTGCTGTGGAAGTCGCAGTGGCTCTTCCAGAATTCAGAATGAGCTTCTCAGACACCACTACTCTACTAAATTCAACTAAATCCCCTGTGGAAAATTCGGTATTCAGGCATTACAACGGGTCCATTCATTTTTTTTTTCTCTTTTTTAAAAGTTTCTACCAAGAATTTACATTGGTCCAATAGGAAGCCCTAACGTGACTATCAAATAACATATGAGGCTTCTCACCAGTATTGCAGTGGGATGCAGAGAACACAGGAAGTGGACTGTTAGCAAGATTAAAGGACAACAAAAGACTTATAAGGAAAGAAGAACAAACAGGAAGACAGAATAATTACAGAAGATTTACAGTACACTTAAAAATGAAGAAACCAGTATACAGAAGAAGATTATAGAAGAAGACTAAAGTATGAAAGATTTAGGCCCTTTATACTTGCATTGAAAACCTGTGTTGCGTTACCCTGTCTTATAGCAGAGTAATGCAATGGTAACGCAAGACAATGGGGCCTAGCTCACTTACAGCATCAAATTGTGTTGTATCAGAAATGCGAGATTTGCTGCAAGGCTGCCGCAAAGTCAACAGTGTGTTACTAGCCGACTTCCGCAGCAAAAATATTGAATGACCCTTTCTACCTATTTCCCAGGGAGAGGGCAGATAACTAGGGATTACTGTATTATCAATGAGATTTCCAGATGCCACTATAAGTTCCTCCATACTGTCACTCTGATATCCACATGGGCACTGGGGTGAGAAAAAAGTTCCTTTTCCACATCACTGGAAAAGGGTGTCTGGCAAACATAAAGAGAAAAGGGATCATGGAAACTTTGCTATTCTTTTGTAGGAGTATCCCAAATATTATGGTGAATATGAGCTGGTAATGTAAGAGAAAAGAGCTAAATAGAATAAAGCTTTAAGAAAAAAAATCATACTTTTAAGACACCAGGGGCCCTATGCAATTACCAAACTCGCCAGCGCTAAGTGCTGGCGAGTTTTTAAATTAGGCGTCAGCAAAGTCGCCTAATGCAATTGCATTTAACACCCCCCAGGGCAGAAAAGAACTCGCTTGGGTGATATAATCGCCCAGCAAGTTCCTTTCCCCTATGCAATTGCATTTTGCACCCCCCGGGAACATAGGTGCTAACTTTTCACCTGCTCTGAGCAGGCGAAAAGACCTATCGCCGGTGTCTGCGGGCTGTTTTTGGCATCTGGGAGCTTCCTTTACTAAGGAAACCCCAGATGCCAGGGATTTAAATAGGTAAAGGAGTCAGTTTTGACTCCTTACCTATTTAAAATGTAACAAAAAAACATACCTCCATCGTTCCGGCTCGCCGCATGTCCCACGCCGGTCCTCCGCTCATCTCTGTCTCTGTGAGTATTGGAGCCCGGCAAAGCATCTTTGAGTCTCCCGCCGGGGCTCCCCATTCATCCACTAGGTGGCCCAATGAGAATCATCCTGATTCTAATTGGACCAATGAGAATCAGGATGATTCTCATTGGGCCACCTAGTGGATGAATGGGGAGCCCCGGCGGGAGACTCAAAGATGCTTTGCCGGGCTCCAAGAATACTCACAGAGACAGAGATGAGCGGAGGAGCGGCGTGGGACATGCGGCAAGCCGGAACGATGGAGGTATGTATTTTCTGAATTTCCCAGCAGCGACGAGCGGCAGGAGGCGACGGGCGGCGGGTAAGAGCCTTGCGACGATGCGCGCATCTCCCGTGGAGCGAGGCTGCAGTGGTGTGGTGCTGAAGGACAGCTCCCCAGCACTAATGCCTCGCTCCACATCGCTGGCCACACAGGAGCATCGCTCAGCGAATACCTAGTATTCGCCTGAGTTATGCTCCTTTACGCAAGAACATCGCTCAGGTGAAACTGGCAATTGAATTTGCCGGTAAATCCTGAGCAATGTGAGGAGATAAGAAGCTCGCATGTTTTCAGCTTCTTATCTCCTCTAATTGCATATGGCCCCAGGGCCTATATGCAATTCACTTTTTCTCCATAGTTTTCCTAGGTGATATTTTTAAACTTGTCAATAAAATGCCTTTTAACCTGCTGAGCGGTCTGGACGAGCTCAGCTCGTCCAACACCGCCAGAGGCTGCCGCTCAGGCCCTGCTGGGCCGATTTGCACCAAATAAAAAGCAGCACACGCAGCCGGCACTTTGCCAGCCGCGTGTGCTGCCTGATCGCCGCTGCAGCACGGCGATCCGCCGCGTGCAGCGGCGAAAGAGGGTCCCCCCAGCCGCCCGAGCCCAGCGTAGCCGGAACAAACAGTTCCGGCCAGCGCTAAGGGCTGGATCGGAGGCGGCTGACGTCAAGACGTCGGCTGACGTCCATGACGTCACTCCGCTCATCGCCATGGCGACGAGGGAAGCGAAACACGGAGGGCCGCTCATTGCGGCCTTCCGTGTTATCTCTTGCCGCCGGAGGCGATCGGAAGATCGCCTCCGGAGCGCCCTCTAGTGGGCTTTCATGCAGCCAACTTTCAGTTGGCTGCATGAAATAGTTTTTTTTTTATTTAAAAAAAACCCTCCCGCAGCCACCCTGGCGATTTAATCAGAACGCCAGGGTGGTGCCACCAGCAAGCATCAAAATACTCAAAATAATTTTGATAGTACTTATTCACCTACTTTATTGTACTTTTTTAGTTGAAAAGTGCTGGAAAAATATTTAAAATTGAAGATGAAAAATGATCTCCTAGGAGAAAACTCAGGTGAAACAGAGAATTGCATATGGCCCCTGGGGCCATATGCAATTCATTTTTTCACCTGAGTTATCTCCTAGGAGATATTTTTTTATTTTCTCTGTAAACTAAATTTTCTGCATGGTACAATTGAAAAAGTACCCAAAAGTTGGTGAAAAAAGTACTATCAAATTTATTTTGAGTATTTTCTTGCTTTTCGGTGGCTTGAAAGGCATTTTATTGACAAGTTTAAAAATATCACCTAGGAGAAAACTCAGGAGAAAAAGTGAATTGCATATGGCCCCAAGGCCCATATGCAATAATTTTTTTCACCTGAGTTTTCTCCTAGGAGATAATTTTGATCTTTCCTTTAAACTAAATTTTCAGCATTTTACAATTGAAAAAGAAGTCAAAAGTTGGTGAAAACGTACTATCAAATTTATTTGGAGTATTTTCTTGCTTGCTGGTGGCATTTATGAATTATGACAAGTTGTGAAAATATCACCAAGGAGAAAAGTCAGGAGAAAAAGTGAATTGCATATGGCCCCATGGCCATTTTGTTTCTGCTATTAATCGATCATTTGAAGTTTTGAAGCCACAATGCCCCAATGTTCTGTACGTGGGAGAAACTGGACGAACTCTGCGCAAACGTATGAATGGACACAGGCAAACTATTAACGATACCAAATCTAAACTCCCAGTTGCTACACACTTTTGTTCCAACGGACACAGCATGTATGATCTTCGTGTCACTGCCCTGAAGGGTGGCTTCAAAACGTCAAATAATCGATTAATAGCAGAAACAAAATGTATAAATTGGTTCAAAGCAGTGGACAAGGGCTCGAATAAGGACAAAAACTTGTTATATTGGTATGAGGCTGATGATATTTAAAATCTTTCTCAGTCTATTTAGCTAATGACATATCACTGGTGAACAGGGCTAAAGTTTTTTTTTTATTTAGTTAAAAACATGTCCTCTTTCTCATTATATAGATACCCAAGTTTATCCAGATCACTTAGGGACCTGTTTCAGGCTCCCTGCACATTGCAAATCCAATTTGCGATTTCGATTTTCCCTGAATGTTATCAACAGAAAAACACAGAAAAACTGCAGCACGCAATAACAATTAAAAATCGGAATCACATGTAAAAAAAAAACTATTAAAAATTGGAATCGGAATCACATGCAGTGTGCAGGGGGCCTCACACTGAAAATTGCTGCAAAATCACCCATATTTTGCCACAATTCTGTTTGTAATTCTCATTAAGGGAGTGATTATCATTCCCAAAATGAGAATTGCAAATGCAATTGTGGAAAAACACTACTTTTCACACTGTTATTTTCTGCTATTTATGCTATCGCTCTGCTCCCCACTAGGCTGCTATGCTGGAGCTGAGTCTGAACCTGTGCCGCTGCTGCCATTTCTGCTCTCTACTAGGTTGCTATGCCGAGGCTCTGTCTGATCCTCCAATGTCTACAGTATTATATTATGCTACTGATATTAAAGGTTTGATGTCTCGGCACTCATAGCTCATACACACTCCACATTTTGTGCCCACCAACCATGCTGGTTCCTGAGATAGGGTCTATCAAAGCTATCTTGTGAACGTGGGGGGAGGGGGGAAGGCGATGCAATTTGGCACAGAGGTAGTTTGAGGGGTTCCCTCAATACCCTCAAAATTTGGAGTTTGTGGGTGCTATGAGTGCTGAGATATGGAGCCTTTAATATCAGCATATATAAATCAGAAATGAGCTGCATGTGATGTCATTATCCACAAGGCTGTGCATCCGTAGGTCAAATTTTAATTAAGCCTATAGAGTGGGAGAGGTTTCAACCTTTTCAGCTGGATTTCCATTGGCTGAAGGACTTTTTCCCCTCTGAGAATGGGGTTTTCCCTGACAAACCTGGATTTGTTTGTACACAACATCAGCAGCCCCAGAAACATTATTTACCAACTGAACAAACTTTTTAGACATAATCATAAACTACAATTTTCATTACTAGGTATAGAATGGATGTGCGACATTTTGATACATATTTCTTAAAGAGGCACCACAACAACATATAGTAAATGTAACTGTAATATGTAATGTAACATATTATACAAGATACTCAATTTTACATTGATTATCCTGGTTTCAGCATCAGAAACACTTCCTATGTGTATGTATAGCTGTATATTGGTATGCAGCCCTCCCCTCCCCTCCCAGTGATGATTAGCCTATTCAATGATGTCACAGCATTCTGCCCCAGAGGACTCTGGGAGATGAGACGTTATTTACACTCATTGAATAACAAACAAGCATCCCACAATGATGTACCTTGCAATCAGTAAAGATGTCATCATCTATGATAAATGTAAGATTGTAAATCACTATGAGGAAAGATTTTACAATAGGCGAACACTGACTATAGTAAATAATTTATAAAGTAATAGTGTAAAAAATAAGACAGTATATTCAGTAAAGTTCCTCCGTAAGCTACTTACATATGTTGAGTCTCTATCTTCAGCATTCATAGAATGAACCTGTAACAGTTAATACTGACAGAACTATAAAATTATACAGATCACATCAATTTGTGATAAATTAGTTTTGTACAAATCCATTTAATTTCCCAAAAATAAATAAAATCCGCCTATACACCAATAGACTGCAGGACTGAAAACTGATAATAGTAGAGAGTGAATTAGAGAAACCACAGATCTTCAGAAGTTCAATTAAAAATGTAATGGGTTTTTTAATAAATCCAAGGTCAAGATGTATGATGAATCTATTTTCTGAAGTTTGCAATTATTTGGTTAACTTCCTCCTCCAGATGAGACTGTTGCAATATACCCAACAGATGGGATGTTTAAAATAGTGTTTAAGTCTGGGTATAAAGACCAAACCATATAAAAATAGCTCAATGCATGTACCAATTAGGTTTACAAGATGGTATTGATGATGCACCCATTTTACAGTTTTCACTAAAGTTTCCTAAAGAATTTGCATTTGTGACCTACAGTTTATCTCCCACTTTCTTTATCAAAATAAACCAAGGTCTTTGTTACATAAAGCATACTTTCTAATAATTTAGGTGTACTCCTTATTTGTTTATCAGCAGTCAATGCTGAGATATAAGATGAGCTAAGACAGTATGGTACTCCGAATCTATCAAGAAGAGAAGACAAGGCTAGGAGCATTAGCAGGCCTTGTCCACAGACTTTTTACTGTTATCTGTACTACTGGCCTGCGCCAGGATTTGAACCGTTCTCAAAAGAAGAGCTTCACCTGCATTATGGAACTAGAAGGAGCTTTAAGGACTGCTGCTGCTCACATCAAAATGAAGGCAATGCATTTAGGGCATTTTTTTCAGTTTTAGACTGTGATTGTTAGGTGAGTGTGTGTGTGTGTGTGTGTGTGTGTGTGTGGGGGGGGGGGGGGCACTCTAGTTAATAAATTGTTTAGCTTCATTAAAGTGAACCTCCGGACTAAAAATCTACTCAGCAGAACTGAAAAGGCTTGGTGTTTCTTTAACAGTTTCACAGCATCAGAACTTTGTTTTTCTTACCAAAGCATCATTTTTAGCTGCATTTTTAGCTAAGCTCCACCCATCAAAGAAAACTGCCCGGGCTTTTTTCCCTGATGCTGTGCAAAGCATGATGGGATTTCCTATGTTGTTATTCACGTTGCCTAGCAACTGGGAGGGGTGATCAGCACACAGGACAGTTGGAACTGTGTCTCATGCTCCCTGTCACCTCCTTTCAAACAAAAAGATGACTGCCCTCATGAAATCAAACATTTGCCTGTTCTTTTAAAACAGGGTGGGTAAGAGATTATATTACCTATCTATTTTAATTAACATAACTAATGTAACTTAATGACAGTATGTTTGTTTAGGCTGAAGTTCCTCTTTAAGGTTTAAAGAAAAATCCACACATGGGGCTTGATTCACAAAGCCGTGATAACTCTTATCACGGTTGCGCTAGCGTTATAGCGTGTGCAACGTTTTTCCCACTCAAACACGAATTCGCGTTTGTGCATGAAAAACGTTACATGCATTATAGCGTGTGCAAAATGCTAGCATGACCGCGATAAGAGTTATCACGGCTTTGTGAATCAAGCCCATTATCTCAATTTGTTGTCCTGCTCCCTATTTCAACAGAGCGCACCTCATCACCCTGTAACGCCTCCCTCACATCCTTCAATCATCTCTTTTCTCTCATCACCCCCCTTTTCTCTGGTCTGTTTGACCCAATGCCCTCTCACTTACCGCTACTTTGTGCTTAATTCTCACCCCCAACTGTTCAAACTCTCCACGGGAATTTTTGCAAAAAAAGTGCAGTCTTTCCAAAACTGAATAAATCCTCTCTTGGTCCCTCTATACTATCTCTATACTCTCTGCCTGCCTCTTGTGGTTCTTCTTCCCAGCTGCTAGAGTGCCTTGTTAACAAACTCCAGGTCTCCACATGACTCTATTCAGTCTAGCTTTTCTTTAAAGCACATTCTCTAAAACACTGCTCCATCGTACTTATTTAACTTCTCAAAATTTGTTAACAATAAATCTGCGACTTATCTCAGATGCCATCTTCATAATCCCTCCTTTTTGCGTCTCATATAGCCATATACAGTACCTACCACAGCCTACTGGAAACAGATAGTTAACTTTCCGTATGATGGCATGAGCTGCTCTGTAAGGTTACACTCTTACCTTAGCCATCATAACTGATCAAGAAATTTCACAACATAATAAAACAATGATGTCTTAAACTTAATCCTAACCAGACTTAATTGCACACCTTTGGTTATACTAACTTTTAAATATTAGATGAAGAGGATTGATCAATTCCTCCTTTACAAAAAGTTGGTCTGTTCCTACAGAGGATAACTTCAAACAATTCCACCTGATCTGGGATAGGTGGATTCACAGTTGAACTACAAAGATGTCTTGTAACCCTCCCTCTTCATCAGTAGTCTTTTGTGCACTATTTTTTGTCTCTTTAGAATATTCACCGCGCTTTCTACTAATCTACTATCTACTAATCTACTAATAACTAAATAAGATCATTTTATACTAAATTTAACAGATATTTCTCTGATCTGTATGCAAATCTTAACAATTAGAATGAGATTGCTTTGCAAATGTCTTTGTGTCTATGCCAAGTTGCCAACTTCTACTATAAATGCTTGGTTATAAAAATAACACAATCTTCCTCTTTCTCCATTGGGGAGGAAGACAAATGGAAAGAGAAGGAATATACAATACTAACGGACCCGCGGCGTAGCATACGCCACATAAGAGGGTAGCGGGCAGGAAGGGGGTATTGGGCACAGTGGCGGGGAGGGGGTCGGACCCCCCCTCCCTCACCTGGGTCCCCCATCTGTGCTCCCCCTCCAGCTTAAGCTCAGCAGCAGCCGCCGCTATTAGTAAGAGGCGGGGAGGGGGGTCGGACCCCCCCCTCCCTCACCTGGGTCCCCCATCTGCGCTCCCCCTCCAGCTTAAGCTCAGCAGCAGCCATCGCTGCTATTAGTAAGAGGCAGGGAGGGGGGCCGACCCCCCACTCCCTCACTAGGGTCCACCAACTGCGCTCCCTGTCCAGCTTAAGCTCAGCAGCAGCTGCCACCGCTATTAGTAAGAGGCAGCGGGCGGGGATGACTCACCTCTTCTGCGTTCCAGCATGTGTTCCACTGTCGTTACTTCCTGCAATGCCACCCACTTTATTGTAAGTAGACGGCATTGCAGGAAGTGAGGACAGTGCAACGCACACTGGAACGCGGAAGAGGTGAGTCATCCCCGCCCACTGCTTCTTACTAATAGCAGTGGCTGCTGCTGAACTTAAGCTACAGGGGGAGCACAGATGGGGGTCCCAGGTGGGGGGCCGACCCTCCACCTGCCGCTGTGCCCAATGCCCCCTTCCTGCCCGCTACCCCCTCCAGCTTGGCGGCAAGTCTAGGACCGCCCTTGGGGCAGGGCGCTACTTCTTCTTCTTAATAATAATCCAAAAATTTATATAGCGCTTTTCTCCTGTTGGACTCAAAGCGCTCAAGAGCTACAGCCAATGGGATGCGCTCAGGAGGCCACCCTACAGTGTAAGGGAGTCTTGCCTTGAACTTTTTACTGAATAGGTACTGACCCTAGCCAGGATTCAAACCCTGGTCTCCCATGTTAAAGGCAGTGCCCTTAACCAGTACTCCATTCAACCACTTGCTTGGACTGGCCCCTTCTTCTTGTTTGGACTGGCCCCTTCTTCTTGTTTGGACTGGCCCCTTTTTCTTGTTTGGACCGGCGTGGGGGCATAGCACTACTTCTTCTTCTTGCTTGAAGGTTGAGGCACTTAGCCTATTATATATATAGATACTATACTCCTCTGTTGAAAAAGCTTTCCCATACATTAAAAATTGTTTAAAAATAGATTACTATGGGTAGGGAGAGTGCCAGGAACAGTAGCCGTCTGTATGAATTTAGAACCTTCTCATACAACCAAGTCTATTGCCTTATGAAGGAGTTCCAAACTATCATTAATAAAAATAAGTTAATTTGGAGCAACAATCTTGCTCCCTTTAAAAATATATACTTTTTTTTTTTTACAAAGGACCAAAGGGAAGATTGGGCGGAGCGTAAATCTCATTTTACTTCTTAGCAACCAGGTTTTTGAAGGTGCTAAAGTAGCATAATCCTAATTTAAATTTTCATATGTCTTGGCTAAAATGTTAATCTTTCCACAGTGGATCCCTTTATTAAATTATTCCTACTTGAAATAATATAAGAAATTAGATTTAAAACATATGGTGAGCTTACACGTGTCATAAACAGATATTCATAGGTTCATATAGTACAAGTTGTGCTAATAACTTATCTTTTTTATCTGAGGTCCTTTTCTATTTATTTGTACAGCAAGTGTTAAAAAGTGCTGTTATCTATGAGGCAGTTGAACAGCAAGTAAGATTCAGGTTAGTTCTCCGGAGCAAGTAAATAGAAGACAAAACCTTTTTTAACTGGCTGAGAAAATAATACTGATAGTGAGTGAGAGCCCTCAGGTTCCCAAGGTAATTGTTTGTTTGTTTTTGTAAAAACTAGATGAACCAAGGTTTACATCCCACTGACATGGCTGCTTGTACATTTCATTGTATCCACTTCCAAAGAAAAAAAAATAATATGAGACATCAGGACAATTCTATATGCTATTGTTAATACACATACAATAAATTATGTCTCGAGTTTATTTTCAGCTCAGGGTAAGTTTAATCGTATACATAATTTAAATTTATGACTTAGCTACAAACTGAAATACAAATTAGTTTCAGCACAATTTCCTGAACTATAATTTTTTCGGCCACCCCCTAACTTCTGCCAGTTTTTGGAGGAAAGACTGCATTTGTATGGTTAATAACAAATTCCATTACAACAGCATACACACTCCAGTTAGTACACAAATTTGTGCCTATGCCCCTCTAAAAATGTACCAGGCACATGTCTGCTTTAGAGCAGTACAGATTAAAGCATTTTTCATAAAGGACTGGCTGATAGCATTTTGTTTGAATATATATATATATATATATATATATCACTGGGATGGTATGCTCGCAGTGCCAAAGGAAAACCAGTGCCCCACAGCCACTAATATTCATTGCAGTCTATGGCAACTCCTAAAATAATGTACAGACAGCACCCCCAATTCAATCCAGCTGTAGTTTTCCAACAGATACCAGAACAATCCACCCACATTCCCTGTTGACTTCAACAGCACCCAGGTTTGAAACTTTCTGAAACCGGAACTTTTCCCCTTTTTTACTGAACGGATCCTGAACAGGAGGATGACAGACCTTGGATGTTTAAATTTAACATTTATTTACTAACAACCAAGGCATTCAATTCTTTTGAACACAGAGCGCAAATAAGAAAACAATACCAACAAAAAAATCACTATACATTTTCCTTGAACTACTTGCTATTTTTCTTCAATTCCCCTATTAATTCATAAAATGCTTACTAATATAAATATTTAAAGCAAACCATTCCCCATCATAACCCTTTACCATACAAGACTTATGGGCATCCAGATTTGGAGCCTCACATACCTCAGTGAAGGGACTGAATTTCTGGGTTCTATAATAAAAAATACAGCTAGGTACTGCTTATATTAGATTTATATTTTATTCTACATTTGATTTATATCATTTTACGTCTTTAAGATCATGCAGTTTTTAATCGTAATGAACAGAAGGTCAGTACTAAACAGTCATATTATAAGCTGTCCATACTGTAATAGGCTTAAGGTGGCCATGCACTGGTCGATTTTGCCATCAGATCAATCAACAGATAGATCCCTCTCTGATCGAATCTTATCAGAGAGTGATCGTATGGCTACCTTTACTGCAAACAGATTGTGAATTGATTTCAGCATGAAATCGATTCACCATCTGAGAAGCTGCCGCTGCCGCCGTCCCCTGCATACATTACCTGATCTGGCCGAAGCGAGTCCCCCGGTCTCCGCTGTCTTCTTCTTCGCTCTGGACTCCAGCTTCACTGTACTTCCTGTCCGGGGAAATTAAAACAGTAGAGGGCACTCTACTGTTTAAACTTCCTGTCGGGACAGGAAGAAGTGAAGCCTGCTGGAGCCCAGCAGAGAAGGAGCAGCGGTGACAGCAGGGATACATGCCGGCCGGATCAGGTAATGTATTGCCGCTAGCTTCGGTCGTCGGACATTCGAACGCCGCTATCGACGCACTCCCGACCCGCCGGCGATCAAGCAAAATCTTCCGCATGGATGGCTCAACGGGAACGATCGATTTCAGACAGAAATCGATCGTTTGGTCAGTGTTTGCGCAACGATTTCACAGCAGATTTGATCACAGTGATAGAATCTGCTGTGTATCGGCGGGAAAATCGTTAAGTGTATGGGCCCCTTTACACTGTGTTGTCTCAGTACAAAGTGTTCATGTTTATCTACATGAACTGCTAATATTTTGTTTTTGTGACATCCTTTGACAAGTTACGGGAAGTGACTGTACAGAGGGTTAATTATAACTGTGTTGATCTGTATATGAAGCTGACACTTTGCACCTTCACTGACAGCAGTACACTTCAGCGAGATGAGGGACGGCTCCTTAGCTTTGTCACTGCTATTAGTTCACTTTGCTCCTTCTTCTTTGAATCTCTTCCTTACAAATTCCCAGGAGATGCGCTTTTTATCTGATCAGAGCAATAACGAGTTCCAGTGGCCTTTACAAGTGAGCTAGTACAAGATCAGAGTGGATCATTAATGAGGACCACCTATAGAGCTTTAAACCTTCTTCACAGATCAAAGTTGATGCTCTTTACAGAAAATCAGCATCCTATTACAACAGGCCTGCTGTGTGCATTTAGCAGTTCTGAGCTATACTGTAGATAGCTCTTTAATAAAGTGTGAGAACATAAACATTATTAATGGCACAGTCCCATTGCATGCACACCCTTTAAGGTGAACATGGATATAAGAAAAAGTTGTCAAACGTATTTAATTTGCAGACACCATAAGGCATCTGTACGCAGTTTTCCATACCCTGAAAGCATTGCCATTGCCTTGAGAACCCCCTATACCTGGTTAAGCACTGTATGAACACTGCATGTATACTATACGGAGTACTCTGGCATGCACCTGTACTCCACATTGCAAATGGTGCTCCTCAGCAACTTACAGAGAAAAAATTTAAGGTGCATTGGCCTCGATTCATAAAAAGCAGTGCGATAAAAAAATCTTGTCTGGAAAATACCGCACTCGGTATTTTCCCGGTCTGTGTGCTAATTCATAAAGATTCCCCCAGCTGCCCTTGGAGGTCGGTAAATTACCGCAGCCCATTGAGCGGTAGAGTAGAGCAGTGTCTCGTTTCTCTCTTTGCCCTGCAGAAATGACTCACACAGACGGCTCTCTCTGGCTCTCTCACTGATGACTCAGACAGATGAGTCACACAGTCTTTCCCTGCCTGCAGAAATGACTCACACAGACGGCTCTTTCCACTGATGACTCAGACAGATGAGTCACACAGTCTTTCCCTGCCTGCTCAAATGATTTACACAGAGGGCTCTCTGGCTCTCTCCACTGATGACTCAGACTTCGGCTCTCTGCACTTTTGCATTCATCAGAGCTGTCAGAGCTGTCGGTAACTTGTTATCGCCTCACTAGAGGTGTCAGTAACTACCGCCAGGCTTACCGCTTGTTGAAGGCTTTATGAATTGACATTTGCTGACAATTTACTGACATGTGTTGTCGGTAACTGCAGCCAAGTCGGTAATTTATCTCCCTGGTCGGTAATGTCAGCTTTTCATGCGGTAACAGCCTTTATGAATTGACATTTTGCTAAATGGTCGGTAAAGTCTGCTGTTTTCAGCATTACCGCATGAGGTAATGCTTTATGAATCGAGGCCATTGTTGGGAGCATTGTATGTAGGAAATCATTAGACTTGGCTGTAAGTAGGCTTCTCCAGACATTTATTAGGGTGTTCAGGACTCCTGAATCAGGAGCAGCAGGAGAAATAAGATATCAGCAGACACACTAAAAACATACCTTACATTGATATTGTTGGTAGTAACAATATTGTTAAACTGCAATATAGTAAAGCAACCACAAGATGTCACTGTCTGTAAAGTGAGGTAATGATCTCTATGGTATTGTGATTTCCTGTACTCACTCTGTCTGTTTTCCTCTCTGTTCTAAGTAAGCTGCATTACCTGATGGAGGTGTATTATTTATCTCTGCATGTTTTTCTTCAGTAGAGTTCTAACTTGTTATAATGAGTGCCTATCTGCGTAAACTCACCTTTCTGTTGTTGAAAATGAATGTTTAACCAAAATGTGTCAGTTTAAGAGATACATTCTCCTTACATTTGACATTACTCATTGTCAAATCATTGAAACCATGTGGTGGATGCAGATAATCAAAGTAAAGCACGAGTATAAGTATAAAGCATGAGCATAAGTATGCACGTCTCAAAAGAGGTAGAGAATAAGTGCAGGCAAAGCAGGTTTTTTATATGTGGGTGTCCGGACAGGTACACAAAGTGTTAAGACGATGCTGGCAGAGCAGGGTGGAGTTCTGTAGATCTGCGCTGGCAGAGATGGAGAAAATCTATGAGTGCCAATACTGAGAAGTGGTTAAGGGGTTTATTCACTACATCAGTAATATTGCTTTGCAAAAGAGCATTGCATTTTACCAGTACTTACAACATTGACCACTTAAGGACCACAGGCTCCCCCCGTGACCTGGCTATTTTTTTACAATTCAGTGCTCTGCAGCTTTAACAGCTCGCTGCAGAGCCCTTCACGAGGTAGCACACAAATGATTCCCCCCTCTTTTCTGTCCACCAACAGAGCTTTCTGTTGATGGGCTCTGATTGCTGCTGCATGCAGTATTATTTTTTATAAATTTGTTATTTTTTTTTTTATAAAATAGACAATTTTTTTTCTCCTTCCCCCTCCCTTTCTTTTCCAAGATCCAATCAGCAGAATCATATATCATAGGCATCAGCCTATGAGAGTGATTCTTTGTCTTTCACCTCCAGGGGACAGCTGAGTGACAGGGCTGTCGCCAGTACAGCGCTGCATTAGATCGCAGCGCTGTACAAAGAAAAGAAACGGATGCGTCTTTTTTTTCAGTCTGCTAGCGGGGATCGCCATTGGCAGACTGTTAGCAGGGATGTGCGTGCGCTATCCCCGCTAATCTCTGCCCACCGCTCTTGACGCCGATTGCTTTTAGGCTGTCCCGGGACTGCCACCTATCGGCATTAAGCGGTTGGGAAGGGGTAAAGGTAGTATGTGCTGCACAATTAACATGATCCGAGTTACCTATGTAATGTGTATGTTACCAGGGTACCAGTTACTACACTGGCAACTCAAACATTAACGAGGTAACACAGGTTATGCTAATTACGCATTTGCGCACTACCTAACAGTAAAACTTTACTGATAGCAGAACATATGCCCCTAAGTGATCTTATTTTGCTAGTGATTTAAATGATTAATGCTGAATATATATACAGTATATGTGGGTGTAATGGCGGTATGTGTGTACTATCTCAAGAAAGTTAACGTTACAACGCGATACATTTTGTGCTTTAGAAAAATTTTCATCATTAACCACTTGCCGACCAGTGGCTTTCTGGCTGATCTGTGCTGCGTAGGCTCTCCAGCCCGCAGCACAGATCAGGTTTTAGCCAGGGCGATCAGACTTACCCCCTTTTTTCCCCACTAGGGGGATGTCCTGCTGGGGGGGTCTGATCGCCGCCGGCTCTCTGCGTTTTGCGGGGGGGGGGCTCTTCAAAGCCCCCCTCCGCAGCGTTTTCGGCGCTCCCTGGCTTCCCGTCCCTCCCTCTCCCTCCATGGCCTGCGCAGGACGGTTATCCGTCCTGCGCATTGAAGGATAGGCTTCAGCCTATCATATGCCGGCGATCCCCGGCCAATCAGAGGCCGGGGATCGCCGATCTGGCTTACGGCGCTGCTGCGCAGCAGCGCCGTATGATGTAAACAGCGGGGATTTCTTCCCCGCGTGTTTACATTTTGCCGGAGAGCCGCGATCGGCGGCTCTCCGGCTGTTCACGGAGACAGCCTCCATGAATGGACATGGAAAGGCCGCTCGAACGAGCGGCCGTTTCCATGGAAACTTGCAGACGACCAGTTTACGCCAATCGGCGTTAGCTGGTCGTCAAGAGGTTAATACATGATGTGACCTCTCTAGTTCAAATCAGGTGAAGAAAATATGAAGAGTACGAGAACCACAAGTTCAGCCTTACTGCGAATTGAACCAATTTCACTTAGAAAGATTTACCTCAAACTCGTCAGCCAATTTTGCCACATGGCCATTTAATTTTACGAGAACAGGAAGCTGTATAGTACAATCTAGGGGGCGGTCTAGTGGGAAAAGAAGGGCAAGAAGCATCACAAACTCCCACTGATCAATAATATGATCCAACAATGAATGCTGCCCCAGCTTCCAATCACTATAGATCCTAGCACAGGTGGTTATATAGGGGTTCTTACAGGGGCACCTGGTGCAAGGCGGTTGCCTAGGGCACTATGTGGGGGAAGGCGCTGCTGTGCAGGGGGGGGGAGCACCTCACCAACCCCCGCCAAATTGAGGGACCCCCCCAGGTGGTAAACTGGTTTGCCAATTCATCGGCCGCACCTCAGACTGCGGGAGTCTGTGGTTTCCGGCAGGCGAGCAGGGCTATGGGAAGATGGCATCCAAAGCTCTGCACTGGAGACTATTTGTGTCTCCAGTACAGGGCTTCGGGCGCCATCTTCCCATAGCCCTGCTCTCTGCCTGTCAGTGTGGGAGTTTTACAGCTGCTGGCTGCAGGAAGATGATCAGGGAGCTGCGCGCTGGGAGAGGAGTCTTCTGCAGGTGAGTAAATGCTTTTTTTTTTAAACAGGTGCAGCACCAGGGCTATTGTGGAAACTAAGGGGAGGGGGGAAGAGGAGGCCCTGCTTAGGTGTTTTTTCTGGTGGAACGCTTCACACATTATGATTATTTTCTGGTGAAACATTGCTGCATTATGATTATTTGCTAGTGAAATGTTGCTGCATTACGATTATTTTCTGGTGAAACATTGCCACATTAAAATTATTTTCTGGTGAAACGCTGCCCAAATTACGATTATTTTCTGGTGAAACATTGCTGCATTACGATTATTTTCTGGTGAAACATTGCTGCATTACCATTAGTTTCTGGAGAAACATTGCCGCATTACGATTATTTTCTGGTGAAACATTGCCACATTACGATTATTTTCTGGTGAAACATTGCCGCATCACAATTATTTTCTGGTGAAACACTGCCCACATTACGGTTATTTTCTGGTGAAACACATTGCCGCATTACGATTATTTTCATTCGGGGCACCACAGGAGGTGGGGGGGGGCACAGGTTTTCTCGCCTGGAGTGAGAAAATGGCTAGAGGCGCCACTGGGTTCTCACTCAGTGCTGTGTGCTTTCTCATTGTTATGAGAGAAAGGGACAGTATCTATTAGGCTAGGTACACATGATGCATTTTTTTCGGTCGATTTTCCGTTTGATGGGTTTTCGATTCGTCTTCCCCTAGATTTCCGGCTCGATTCTTTTATCTTTTCTTATCAATTTCCATTCACTTCTATGATAAATTGAGCGGTAAAAGAATCAAAAGTATTATCGGACATGACAGAAATTATCTATCGAATGCAAAAATGTATCGTGTGTACCTAGAAACAGAGAAAGTTTATTGTATGTAGATTAGTGATTATCACTAATTAGCTTTATGCTACAATATAATGTTATTGTTACGTTGTGCTCAGATTAGCGAGTGAGGTGGCTTTTCTTGGTACAAGACAAATAACATTTATGCTGCACTTTTCTCCTGATGGACTCAAAGGGCTTCAGCTGCAGCCTCTAGGGTGCACTCAGTAGGCAGTAGCAGTGTAAGGGCTGGTGCACACCAAAACCCGCTAGCAGATCCGCAAAATGCTAGCAGATTTTTAAACGCTTTTTTTTATTTTTATGAGGCGTTTTGCTAGCGTTTTGCGGATTGCTGCTGCGGTTTTCAGTATAGTAGATTTCATATATTGTTACAGTAAAGCTGTTACTGAACAGCTTCTGTAACAAAAACGCCTGCAAAACCGCTCTGAACAGGCGTTTTTCAGAGCGGTTTGCGTTTTTCCTATGCTTAACATTGAGGCAGAAACGCTTCCGAAATCCAAAAAATGCCTCACCCAGGCATTTTTCGTTTCTGCAAAACGCCTGCCGCTCTGGTGTGCACCACCCCATTGAGATACATTGACCAAGCAGATCCGCAGCCGCAAGCGGATCTGAAAACGCCCAAAAAGCCGCTCGGTGTGCACCAGCCCTTAGGGAGTCTTGTCCAAGGACTCCTTGCTGGCTTTCTGAACAAGAAGAGCCGAGATTCAAACCCAAGCTACCTGTGTCAGAAGCAGAGCCTTAACCATTACACTATCCGGATTAGCTTTTTAAGGCTGGTTTCACAGTGGGATATTAAAGTCCCACGTTACAGCAGCCAGTAACGCAGCCTAACACACAGCACTGTAAAATCAATGTGCTGTTCACAGTGCACACGTTGTGTTACATAGTAACGCAGCACATTTAAACAAAGTGCTGCATGCTGTACATTATACTGGGCTAAACCACGTTAGACTGTTCGCACATGCTCAGTAATGTTGGAGGAGAAGGTCTCCCCCCTCTCCCCTCCTCCTCCGCGGCCAGCCACATGGCTAATTAATATTCACTGCACTGTGGTGACTCATGGTGGGACTGTAGTGTTGTCCGGACCATGAATGAATTGCTCATTTGATCCGGATCTTTTTTGTGAGTCGAATCAACCGCATCATCACAATGAAAGATTCGGTTCACAGTGGATGTCTGTCTGGAAGAAACAGGAACATACAGAATGTACAGTGCAGGGAAAGTCCTGTCCTGCTAGTCATTTCACCCAGTCTGCTTCCCTAGTAAAATCATTCAAATGATTCGGTTCAAAGATCCGGATCTTTTCAATGATCCGATTCAAATGATCCGAATCCTTAAAAAGATCCGGACTTCCTATCACTAACCTGGAGCGGCTGCTTTGAGAGCTGCATAACGCAGCTCAATCTGACGTCCAACTTCAACACCACCATGCGTTGCGTTAGGGGTACATTATGCGACCATAACGTCCCCTAAAACGCAACGTCTTGGTGGGAAAGTAGCCTTACTCTATTATGTGCAATAAGTGAGTGAGGTAGCTTTGCAGTGTACATAAAAAAAAGGTGCCTGGAAATCTGGATGCAAAATGGAACTGCTAGTAGAATGTTTGTAGTGTTATCAATGCTCTACTATCACTTTATCTAACCTACCTCTCACACCTACTCTCCACTAACCTACCCCATACCTACGCCTGACACTAACAATGTATGTGGGATTTGGTTACATGATTACCGTACCTCGGATGCCCTGACACCTAGCCCTGCCGATATATGGAGTTTAGCTTCATAGAAGTTCCTGAACAGCCAGGAACTGAGTGGGTCGCTACCTGTCCTCCACCGCTCACTGTGTGACCTTACATCACTCTGGAAACACTAGTCAGCAGGACACTGCAGCACCTACTACCCTCACAAAGGGTGTTGGGGGAAAGTATGGGTCACACCTCTCTTCTTCTTCTTCCTTCCTCCTTCTACCGTCTCCCTGCTGTTTCTGCCACTCCTCCAGCAAGGCCACATACAGAGGAGCATGTGTTTACTGGCCCACAAATACAAAAAAACTAACCTTAAAGAAAGGTAATTGATTTCTTTTTAATTGAATAAGTTAATCAGCACTGTCTGGGGGTGTATTTTGACTCATTTTTGCTGGGCCCAGAATTCATCCTTGCCATCAGCTGGCTTTATATTCTATTCTTACTTTTCAGACTAGTAGTCAATTATATTTCCATAATGAGCATGGCACTCCAGGAGACAGACAGGATTGAGCTAATAGTACTTTCTGCACTCTCTTGAAGACAGAAGCCTGTGTTGTAGGCCAGCTCTACAATGTATTAACACTGATTGTGTGTACACCGTATACAAAATAAGCGATGGTTACTGTTTTGTAAAAGAATTTGCTTTAGAACAGAAATGGAATGTAAAATCAAAAAGAAAACTTTCCTCATAACATCATTTTATTCCAGGTCAGGTTATAATGTAATGTTAGTATTAATACAGACAGGTGACCCCCTCCTGCTGCCCACCCTGCTGTGATATCGTTAGTTACACATTTTCAGTTTAGTTATTAGCTTAATTAAGAATTCTTCTTACGGGAACTGTGTATAGAGAACAAAACTTATTTAATGGAGTTGCACAGGATGTTCTGTTCCTATCTGTGTGTTATATACAGGACGGAAGTTTAATGATTTATAATGTGCAGCTGTGAATAATGCTGGCATCACTTCCTTGCTCACAATTTATAAGAGAGACATTGTACTGAAGGAACGTGCAGGTTTGTCTATGGTAGTGCAAACAGTGTAATATTATTTCCAACCCATGGAACACAAGATAGTGATGGACAGAACAAACACCCATTGTCCTGTAATGGGTGTTTTATATAGAATTATCCAAATGTGTTAAGTAGAACTTTTTTGGGGTAACTTTTATATAAATATTACTTTTTTATTTGGCTCATACATCATATTTTTATGATTATAATCCTTGCCATGTGAATGAACTGTTTAACCTGCAAAGTGATTTTATTTTTGGTCTGGACACCTCAGTAACACTGCTAGTATTCTGTATGATCCTTGCAGCTAACCCATAATAACCCATAATAACCTTAGTAACCTATGTTACCTGCCATAGGACAGTATAAAGGTGCCGCCTGTCTTCTTCCCGACTGGTCTCACAAACTAGCTCTAGTTTGCGAAACTAGTCGGGAAGGAGACAGTCGGCACCTTTATACTGTCCTATGCTGCTGACCCATACATGCGTGCAACTTTCTCGGGGTTCCCATTGCATTAGCCCCGTATGTAAGTTTTTTATGCTATTTTTATGCTGTTTTTACTATGAAAACTCTATATTAAATGGTTTACACTTAGAGTTGCCGTTTGTTTGTTTTTTATGATGTTATACTGATATTCATTCGTGAGATGGATCATTGTTGAATTGGTGGATTCTGGATGGACTGTTGCTTCCTGATGTCCTACCAAATCGTTGATACAACCTTATAATGTGGGTTGTCACCAGCTGGTAAGCCTCTTTCCTTTTTCTGGGTATCCATGATTGCAGAGCCGTGACCCCTGATATTTAGTGTGGTGGAGATTTGCTTGCTCTTATTCTTTGTTAAAGACTTGTCTTCTGTTTTTGGATTCTGTGCTTATTCTATATAATAGAGAGATGTAACCTATAACAGAAGTACTGTAGTAACACAAGAGTTTACTCATAACACTTGAGAACAGTCACAGTGGGTGGACCCATAGCCCGCTATTTATTGTGCTCTGTGGCCCGCAGGCACTGCATTTTATATATTAACATATATTTTCTATGGATGCCTATAAGGCACACAAACTTCTGCCACTAACGGGCAGACATTGTTATAAGCAGTGAATTTAACAATGGAAAAATAATGTAAATTGGCTGACATTTAGGACAATGTATAGTGAATTTTGTGGTAAGCTACACCATTTCTCGGTGCATATATATGAGTTACACTATCAGATAGACTAGGATTAATCAGGGCTGCTATCAGGTAGTGATTCAGTACCTGGCCCTTAGAATTTCACGTTGTAGGGAGCCCCAAAGAAGACTTTAAAAAGTACATTGCATGGACCCCTCAGATTTGGGGTTGATTGTGATGGGAGCCCTGAGTGTAGGAAATATTAATTTTGATTATGCTGTATATGTATAATATTCCATTTCTTAATATTGTGTTACACAAGTTTCACATCCTTTTAGTTCATTTAATAGAACTACTCACAAAAAATTGATGTGCATTGAGCTGAAGCTGAGCATTTATTAAGACGAACACAACGTGACTGCCATCTAGTGACAAAAATCAGATAACATAATTGAAGTGTTTAAAATGAAACCAAAAAAATCCTTTATCCTTTACTCATATATTGTATATTACATCTAAATCTATGAGGAAGCAGTAAAAAAGGGCGCATATGGCTAATGGACAAAAAGGGCGCCACCATAGACTGCAATGCAAAATATCGGCTATTGGGCGCCCGACAGGAAATTTGAGCGCCCGAGAAATAGCCGTTGCAGGGATCGTGTTAACAAAAGTTTTCATTTACAGAATAAGGTTTATCACAAATATCGTTTACAAATTCATTTTGACTTTGTGTTTTACTTATTTTATCATTTTTAAATTTCACTTACAGGAGGTTTTACTTGTTTTTTCATTTTTAAATTTCGCTTTCAGGACTGTAACAAGTACATTTTCATTTACACTTATTTTATCATTTTAAAATTCGTTTGTTATACGTATAATGCTTAAATATCGTTTTCAACCTTATTCTATTAGAAATACATCACTTTTGGTATTAACTTTGTTTTTTAGACTTATAGTACGTCGATTATAGTTTTCAGATTTATTAACTTACTAATATATCGCTTTTAATATTACAGTTATTTTAAGATTTTTAATGCGTACGTGATTGTAAGGCTATTTATTCTATTACAAATATATAAATTATTCTATTAATGTTATTTATAGTGAAGTATTTTAAGCATTAAATATATTATTATTGATTTATAAAGCGCCAACATATTCCGTGGCGCTGCCAACATATTCCGTGGCACTTGTTTATATGTGTGCAAGAGTGTTTGTGCAGTGGTGAAGGTTAGGGTTAGGCACCACCAGGGGGATAGTTAGGGTTAGGCACCACCAGGGGGGTGGCTAGGGTTAGGCACCACCAGGGGAGATTTAGGGTTAGGCACCACCAGGGAGGTCTTAGGGTTAGGCACCACCAGGGGAGTCTTAGGATTAGGCACCACCAGGGGGGTCTTAGGGTTAGGCACCACCAGGGGGGTGGTTAGGGTTAGGCACCACCAGGGGGCTGGTTAGTGTTAGGCACCACAAGGGGAGTGGTTAGTGCTGCCGCAATGACCGGCCGCTTAGTCCTCCTGACTCAGTCGCTACTAAAGTCTGCGTTCACACTGCCCGTGTCCACTGACAACTCTGCTGTCATGTCACTGCTATCGTTGCAAAAAAAAAAAATCTCTCTGAGTCTTTTTGGCGTTGGCCACTCATCCTCCTCCAGTGGTACCATCACCGCCAGGTGTCATTGGAACTCACTTTCACCTCTGTGATTGCTTAAAGTGTATTTCCCTGTTTAAAACCACTTATTACCAATTAATAGCCCCATTTAAAATGTAGATTTTACTTTAAAATTGATTTTCTCAAAAACGGTATATTATTTTTGGATTTTTTTGTAAGTTGTAGCCCCTTATCACCTTTATAATCCATGCAATTTTGGGGATTGTAGCATGTATGGGGGCTTTGCTATTAACATTAAATGAAAATCCGGATCCGGTCATGGATCCAAGCATGGACTCGTATCAAAGTCCGGAGCCAATCACGTCGGAGGCGAAACATTTTTCGGCAACGGCCGTGGTTGCCGAATTTGGATAGGGACATCCGAGCATCCCTTAGGCCCTGTTTACACTTAATTAGTTGGTATGTGTTAGTGTGCGTTAGTATGCGTTAAGGGGATCGTGTTAACAAAAGTTTTCATTTACAGAATAAGGTTTATCACAAATATCGTTTACAAATTCATTTTGACTTTGTGTTTTACTTATTTTATCATTTTTAAATTTCACTTACAGGAGGTTTTACTTGTTTTTTCATTTTTAAATTTCGCTTTCAGGACTGTAACAAGTACATTTTCATTTACACTTATTTTATCATTTTAAAATTCGTTTGTTATACGTATAATGCTTAAATATCGTTTTCAACCTTATTCTATTAGAAATACATCACTTTTGGTATTAACTTTGTTTTTTAGACTTATAGTACGTCGATTATAGTTTTCAGATTTATTAACTTACTAATATATCGCTTTTAATATTACAGTTATTTTAAGATTTTTAATGCGTACGTGATTGTAAGGCTATTTATTCTATTACAAATATATAAATTATTCTATTAATGTTATTTATAGTGAAGTATTTTAAGCATTAAATATATTATTATTGATTTATAAAGCGCCAACATATTCCGTGGCGCTGCCAACATATTCCGTGGCACTTGTTTATATGTGTGCAAGAGTGTTTGTGCAGTGGGGAAGGTTAGGGTTAGGCACCACCAGGGGGATAGTTAGGGTTAGGCACCACCAGGGGGGTGGCTAGGGTTAGGCACCACCAGGGGAGATTTAGGGTTAGGCACCACCAGGGAGGTCTTAGGGTTAGGCACCACCAGGGGAGTCTTAGGATTAGGCACCACCAGGGGGGTCTTAGGGTTAGGCACCACCAGGGGGGTGGTTAGGGTTAGGCACCACCAGGGGGCTGGTTAGGGTTAGGCACCACAAGGGGAGTGGTTAGTGCTGCCGCAATGACCGGCCGCTTAGTCCTCCTGACTCAGTCGCTACTAAAGTCTGCGTTCACACTGCCCGTGTCCACTGACAACTCTGCTGTCATGTCACTGCTATCGTTGCAAAAAAAAAAAATCTCTCTGGGTCTTTTTGGCGTTGGCCACTCATCCTCCTCCAGTGGTACCATCACCGCCAGGTGTCATTGGAACTCACCTTCACCTCTGTGATTGCTTAAAGTGTATTTCCCTGTTTAAAACCACTTATTACCAATTAATAGCCCCATTTAAAATGTAGATTTTACTTTAAAATTGATTTTCTCAAAAACGGAATATTATTTTTGGATTTTTTTGTAAGTTGTAGCCCCTTATCACCTTTATAATCCATGCAATTTTGGGGATTGTAGCATGTATGGGGGCTTTGCTATTAACATTAAATGAAAATCCGGATCCGGTCATGGATCCAAGCATGGACTCGTATCAAAGTCCGGAGCCAATCACGTCGGAGGCGAAACATTTTTCGGCAACGGCCGTGGTTGCCGAATTTGGATAGGGACATCCGAGCATCCCTTAGGCCCTGTTTACACTTAATTAGTTGGTATGTGTTAGTGTGCGTTAGTATGCGTTAGTGCTCGTTGGTACGCGTTTTTTTCCATAGCAGTGCATTGGGAAGAAAATTTCAGTTAATACGCATTAAGTGTGAACTGTGCCATAGGAAACCATGGGCATTACTTTGAAAATCAATTTTCTTTCAGTTATAACTGAGAGCAACTGATTAAGTGTAAAAGGGGCCTAAGAGTAGGGAAAGGTATAGTTACAGTACAATATTTGTAATATATACAATTTATTAAATTATGTATATTTACACAAAGGGGGGGGGAGGTCTAGGGGTTAGGGATAGGGATAGGGAGAGATCTGTGCGAGCTTACAGTTATGTATAATTGCAGTAAAATACCTGGAAAATCTACTATTGTTTTACTATGCTTAATACAAGTGTAAATATAGTTTTTTGTTATAGAAACTATTTGGCGTTTCATTTACACGAATTCGTTTTTGTTATAGACGGTATTTTGCCATTTCATTTCTGTTTATTCAACCTATTCAGCACTAGATTTTCATTTATAAGCTATAAACGAAAAATAATGTATTACATTACAACTTATAATTTCGGCTATATCCCGCGCTCTTCTTTCCATGCGCCCTTTTTTGATGCACGCATCTATTCGACGTTCAAAGTACATACAAAGCAATGCGTTCCAACGGACTATAGCACCACCATGCACTACATGCAGTGTGATACCGAATAACATGCATTAAAGGACAACCGAGGTGACACGTGACATGATGAGATAGACATATGTATGTACAGTGCCAAGCACACAAATAACTAGGCTGTGTTTTTTTTTCTTTCTCTGCATGAAAAAGTTAAACATCTGCTATGCAACTGACAGTTTCTGCCCAGGTCGGGACCAGGTCAGACAGGGTCAGACAGACTATAGCATAACCCTCACTTATAAGTAATTACAGGAATAAAACACTTTCCTGCCAGTAAATGGCTTCTGAGAGCAGGAAAGAGATAAAAAAAGGGAAATAATTCATTGGTTTGAGCCCTGACAACTTCAATGAAGGTACCGTTGAGCAGAGACAATGAAACAGTAAAAACTAGATTTAAATATAAAACAAAAATGTGAGGATAAGTCATTTTTAGGAGAATGAAGATAGATACAATACTTTTTCTCATTAGTTTATTTTCACCTCGGATGTCCTTTAACAGAGGCAGTGAAGCTTACTTTTTATTGACTGTATGCTACGCAAAGGACACATAACGAGTGGTGTGACTTTTTTGTTCCATTTTTACAGGGAACGCAACACAACTCCCACTGTGAATGTAGCCTAACAAAATAAGCCCTGGAAAAATGGATTTGAAGGAATTTCACTCCACATGCAGCACGCCAAAGATGTACAGGAGATAGTGCTAGAGCAAAAACCCGGCCAGTGCAGAAGGGAAACTGACAGGCGGTGAACTCAATGCCTGTCAGCTGCCTGTCTGAAAAAGGCCTTATGGTAGCCAAGCGCATTCCACAAATTATCATGGCTGCCATTTTGGATTTTAAGTCTCTCACATATAATGTCATATCTCACACTTTTTTGTTGTTGTACTTAAACCAACTTTATTTACAAAATAAACGTACAGCCCTTTTCCACAGGCGGCTGAACTGCACTCTCAATGAGCAGTTATCAAGCAGCTATGAAACAAATTGTGCAGGTAAGCTCTCATACTACATGGAAGTGGTAATATCAGCCAATCAAAATTGGACGTGGGTAGACACTTTTTCTAGCTCTTCCATGCAGCATGAGGGCCATCACGTTAAATACCATGAACAGATTGTGTAGGTATGCTCTCATACTACATGGAAATGGTAAAATTGGCCAATCAATATTGGATGAGTATATGCAGCTTTAGTGTTCAATTGGTCACACAGTCTAATATGTGCATATGAGTGTGGAAGTGGTACACCATCTGTGTTGTGTGCTTGATGATGTGATACCGGCAATATCACTTGCCATAGTAGATAACAGAGTCCATCAGCACATCAGGTTAGCGGTAATCGCACATTTTTTATTGTGCTCCAAAACCACAATTAATGGGACAATTGTTTCAGGAGCTGCACAGGGTCTCCCCTTCTCAAGGCATGTGGCATACAATGATACAAAACACAATAGTGGTATATATACAGAGTCATAGGTTTAGGCCCCGTTCACACTTGCGTTTTGGCAAGTAAACGGACCGGATCCTGATCGGATCCTGATCGGATCAGGACCTGATCCTGATCAGAACCGTACGGTTCCGATCCGGATCCGATCTGGATCCGGTCCGTTTGTATCAGGCATGCATCAGGCTGCCATCTGGATCCGTGGGCAAAAAATAGTGAAATTTAAATAAAAAAATGTTGGGGTCAGCAGAAGGTGCACCTGGTGCACCTGTAGAATCAGGTTCCTCCACTGTAGGCCTCACCTCCACCTCCGACATTCTGTCAAACAGCTCCAGCACATCTGTCACTGCTGCTCCACTCCAGACATGCTTGGCCCATGTGTCCCCATCCGAAATGGCCGCTTGGATACGCATAGGAAGTGGGGTAGAATGTCAGGTTTTTGTAGGCAGTGTGTTCTGTGCCTTCCGTTCCCCATTGGTTTCTGTGTTCCGAAGGGTGCTGTCAGGCTCAGATCCGGCTCCTGTCCGGGTGCGTGGGCCGGAGATCCGGACCCAAAAAATAGCGCATGTTGGAAAAGTGTCCGGAGTCCGGATCCAATCCGGCTCCGTACTGTACGGAACGGACACGTGTGAACGTCCGCATAGACTTTACATTGCTATGCGGAACGTACGTTCCGTTTGTACAGTATACGGTCCGGATCAGATCAGGAAAATCCGGACAGGGAACGCTAATGTGAACCGGGCCTTAGAATTGTGTTGTGTACCACTATTGTGTTTTGTTTCATGGTGTCCCACATGCCTTGAAAAGTGGAGACCCTGTTCAGCTCGGAAACAATTGTCTGATTGATTGTGGTTCTGAAGCACAATAAAAATGTACAATTACCCCTAACTTGGTGTGCTGATGGACTCTGTTATCTATGGCCTAATGTGTGTCACTAGAGCCTGGTACACACTTTCAATTATGATTGACTAATCACTGACCAATTTTACCACCTCTATGCAGTACAAAAGGTCAACAGATATTGAATATGAGCATATTATATAGGTAAATCCTCATAATTAAATGGAGGTGGTAGCATTCATTGGTCAGTGATTGGCCAATTATAACTGAAAATGTGTATCAGGCTTCACAATCTCATTACTCACATATATTCACATTAAAGAGACTCTGAAGTGATTTTAAAAACAGCTTTTTACCTTATATTCTACATGGGCATGGTTGCCCCTGCTGAAACGCAGCTATCCCGCGGCAGAACAAGGGCTTTTTACCCCCCAAATCCCCCCCTGCAAAATCCACGACCAACTTGGTCGTAGATTTTGCTGCTCATGGAGGCAAAGCTAATGGCTGTAGCTCTGCCTCCATGCGTGTCTATCAGCGGCAGATCTTCGCCTCTACCCCGCCCCTCTCAGGGAAGGTAGACTGAGAGGGGCAGGGAGAGGAGAAGATATGCACTGATAGACGCGCATGGAGGCAGGGCTACAGCCATTAGCTCTGCCTCAACAGGAAGCGCTCCCCGGGCACCACGGAGGGGATTTGGGGGTAAAGACCCCTCGTTATGCCACGGGATAGCTGCGTTTTAGCAGGGGCAACCATGCCCCTGTTGAATATAAGGTAAAAAGCTGTTTTTAATCTCGCTTCAGATTCTCTTTAAGGCTAAAGCCTAGTACACACCTTCAATTATGATTGGCAAACCATTAATCCATTTTACCACCTCCATGCAGTACAAAGGTCAATAGATATTGAATACTGTGAGCAGACTGTGTAGGTAAATCCTCATACTACATGGAGGTGGTAAAAATGGCCACTGATTGGCCAGTTATAATGTGAAGGTGTGTACCAGGCTTTAGTCATGGACTGGCGAGTGGGCAACGGGCACTTATTTGCTAGTAGTAATGTAAAGCCCTAGTTCACCCTCTTGGATTTTTCCTTCTTATGCGGACATCTTCCGCAGCACTTTACAGAGAATATATAGTCTTGTCACTAACTGTCCCCTCAGAGAAGCACAAAAAAAAGAAACAAAAGGCAAAAAAAGAAAGAATCAGTGACAAAACAATATGTTTTTTAAGTGTTACTGTTGGGCATAAAATAAAAAAAAAATCTAATCTTTATTTTTATCTGGTAAACAAGTAATAAGGATGCTAACCAGGCAATCCAAAAGTTTAAAATCACTATTACTTTTCTTGTTGATAAATGATCATTCCCCAGTTTACCTGACTCTTATTTGGTACATTGCCACACAAAGGAAGTTGCAGCAGGACATGATGGGTTGTCTTTTTTGCATCTTTATTTCCCCTCAGACAAAACTAATGCAGCCTGGTTGGCTGAAGCCTCCTTGCCTCCTGTTTTCCCCTCCCACATCTCTGTTCCTCTCTGATTGGCCAATATTTTTCATGCTGAGACAATGCACTTTGTATTGCAGAGATGGATGGGAGTGCCTAAAGACTGGGAGGAGGGTGAGCAATGCATACACAATCAGGCATAGGAGGGTAAGGGAGGAAATGACATTAGGATTGGCTTCAAGATAGACACAGTTAAAATGAAGACTCCTAAAAAGGATTTTCTTTTCTTTTTACTATAGAAAAATCGCTAAAATGTGAACAGTGCAATACATACTGTATGTTATGTATTGTTGAACAAGTATTTATCTACTTATATATGTGAGTTTTTGTCTGAAATAGTATGGCTGACAGCTCCTCTTTAAAGTACCATCTAACCAATTTCTACCTTTGTTTGTTCATCCATCTTTTTAACCATTTTATCTCCTTATTCATGCATACTTACTATCTACAGTTCCTCATTCTCCCTTGTCATACCATTCTCCTTATTCATACATACATACATTATACATACTATTCACCACCTTCTCCCCTGTCATGTGGCCAATAGATCTCTTGGCTATTCCACTTTACCTCTCAAGAAACATATTTCTCCACTTTTCTTTCATGTTCTAACTTTTCATGCTTCTATCTGCTTCCTCCTTATAACTGTTTATATTTTCTGTAAGTAAACACACTTTTGTTAACCAGCCTGAAAAAGTGTGTGACTCCATATTAATCCGCCCTGCACGCTGCACTGCAATGCCCCACTGCAAATGTAGCCGAAAGGTGCGTACACACGCACTACAGCAGCCTACGACGGGTTTGTCGGCACCTCTTGCTGGGCGGGTTTTCAGTAGATCGTTCAGGAACAGCCTTATCAGTCTGCCGACAGTGCGTACATACGCACTGCAGTCTGCTGAAAGTCCGCCCAGCGGGAGGGTCCGACGGACCCATCGTTTGCTTCTGTAGTGCGTGTGTATGCACCTTAAAGGAATACTTAAGTCAGCTAAAAAAATGACTTTTACTCACCCGGGGCTCTCCTCAGCCCCCTGCAGCTGAACGGTGCCCTTGCCGCGTCCCTCCGATGCGCCTGGACTCGCCGGCGGCCACTTCCGGTATGGCCGTCACCGGCCAACAGGCTGGGAACGCGGCTTAGTAGCCGCGTTCCCGGCCGCAATAGCATTATAGAGGGTGCTATTGCGGCCGGGAACGCGGCTAATCAGCCGTGTTCCCAGCCTGTCGGCCGGTGACGGCCATGCCGGAAATGGCCCCCGGTGAGTCCAGGCGCATCGGAGGGACACGGCGAGGGCACCGTTAAGCTGCAGGGGGCTGAGGAGAGCCCCGGGTGAGTAAAAGTCATTTTTTTTAGCTGACTTAAGTATTCCTTTAAGGCTCCGTCCCCCATTTGCCACAGATCTGTTTTGCATAGAGTGGAGAGAATTATTATGTTGTATGGCCTTAGTATCCCAACAAGTTTTCTTCAGACGGCAAAAATTCTAGAACCTGCCGTGCAAAAGCTGCCAGATAAACAACTTCCCAGTAGTATGTTTAATTTTCAAACTTTTGTTTTTCCTGCTGTCACAATAACTGAGAGCAGATCATATATGCTCACTTAGGGCATGAAGTTTAAGGAGCCCCTCTGATTTCACCAGATCACCCACCAAGGGATGAGGGATTGGTAGTGCAAGTGATTGCCAGGTTAGTGGCTGCCAAGAACACCCAGATGGCCACCCCTCAGGCTCGCCCTATTGCTGACTGAACAGAACAGGTGACTCTGCAATGTACAGATTGTCCAGAAGAGGGTAGAGAATGAACTTAAGTTGGTTCTTATCTTTGCTGAAGGTGAATTGGCAAAGAAGGAGCAAGACAATTCAGGTGGGGAAGTTGAGGCAGTAGGCAAGGCAAGGTCAGTGAAGTTTGGTATAATGTTCAGCAACATGATAGGATAA
This sequence comes from Hyperolius riggenbachi, assembly GCF_040937935.1. Classification (NCBI taxonomy): domain Eukaryota; kingdom Metazoa; phylum Chordata; class Amphibia; order Anura; family Hyperoliidae; genus Hyperolius; species Hyperolius riggenbachi. Next base: position 150,200,057 of record NC_090651.1, on the reverse strand, counting down.
TTGAGAGTAGTCAATCAGGCCAGCCGGAGATCAAGTTGTGAGAAAGCGCAAAGGAGCCGCCGCCATGAGTCAGCGGCGGGCGGCTCCTTCAGCACACAGCGGGCATCCGCACGGAGAGGCAGCCGCCTCCTCGCATCATGAGGCGGCTGCCTCCGTGCATCAGAATGTGGAGCGTGAGGAAACCGCCGCGTTGGACGCGGCGGTTGGTACGCGGCTCCCCGCTGCGGAGACTCCGCAGAGCGGGGCTGGGCTGGCTGGGACGCATAGTCCCTCAAGTTTCAGAGTGACGCGCGCGCGCGCACTCAGACTAAATTTATGACTCTTAGGGGAGAGTCAGCTGACCAGGCAGGTCAGCTGACCATAGCTTCACTCCCCATTGGTCAGCAATCAGGGAGGTGCTGGGGGACACTTAAGTGTATATATACTGCCGGCTGTTCATTCTTCTGGTGTCTGGCGTTGCGTTCACATACGTGGGAGCACCCAGATCCGTTAGTCAGATCCGTTAGTGTGCCGGGACCAGCAGGAGCTGTAATCCTACACTAAGTTAGATTGTTGATAGCTTAAAGTACTAGTTTGATTGTGATTATATGTTATGACCTTTGCCTGCCTCGACTATTCCTCCGAACTCTGACCTTGTACCTCGTTATTTCTGATACCTGTTGCCGAACCCTGCCTGTACCTTGACTCCGCCTCTGCCTCCTGATTTTGTACCCTGATATTTCTGATACCTGTTGCCGAACCCTGCCTGTACCTTGACTCCGCCTTGCCTACTGTATCTGTACCTATCTGTCCGTGTATTTACGACTTGGCTTGCCCGACCTCGAGAACCGACCTCACGATTGGAGGCGGTTCCTAGTCCCGTTAGTGACACTTGCGCCTGAGTGTCATTTTCGGGCTTTCCTTCCTACTGTCAGTCTGACTCCTCCCGTCTCGGAGAGCTCAGACCTGTGGAAGGAATCTGTGCAGTTCTCCTTGCTGCACTGAGGCTTGTCCTCTGTATTACTGTTGCACCAATCACAACACTCTACACAGGTGACCAGAGGTTTGTTAGTATATTGGATTATCGGTGATACTGCAGATCACATATAATCTGATATACGTCTGTATTTCCCGTGATACTGCAGTTCACCGGTAATCAGACCTCTCTGTGCTTCACCGAGCGTTACAGAACGCCAGACCAAAAATACTATGGAACGCACTGATCCTCTGACGGTGCTTGCCACTTCGGTGGATAGCATTCATCAAGCACTAGGCCAGCACAAAGCCTTAATTGATGCCTTATCAGGCTCTGTGAGAACCCTCCAGACATCAGTTGATTCAGTGCGATCCCCTCCCAGTGAGGACATACGTATGCCTGTCCCTGATAAGTTTTCCGGCCACAAGTCTGACTTCCGGAATTTCAGGAGTAGAGTGTTGTCATATTTTGAGTTAAGGCCCCGATCCTCGGGGACTGAGACCCAACGGGTTATTTTTATTAAAACCTTGTTGACTGGAGACTCCCAGTCGTGGGCATACAACCTGCCCGCTACCGATACTGCTTTGACCTCAGTGGAGGAATTCTTTAAGGCCATGGCCATAATCTACGACGACCCTGACCTTGCGGCATCCTCAGAGCGAAAGCTCAAACTCTTACGGCAAGGCAGAGGGTCGGTCGAGGATTATGCGGCAGAGTTCCGTAGGTGGTCAGTCACCTCAAGATTTGATAATTTTGCCCTCATGGACTATTTTCTGTCTGGGTTGTCGGAGGAGGTTTCCGACCTAATGTTGACTGTGCCCGAGCCCAAGACAGTTGACGAGGCCATATCATCGGCCATTCGAGTAGATCGCAGACTACGCCATCAGAGGCAGGCTAGGAGTAGTCACCGTGTCAGGGTGACTTCATACACAGTACCGGCTGTTACATCCCCAGTAACTACAACTCCGCCTATCTCAACCTCTCCGGCCTTGCCTCCACCAGAGCCAATGCAAATTGGTCGATCTAAACTGACCCAGGTGGAGCGGAGGAGGAGAATGACGGAACAACTGTGTCTATACTGTGCGGAGGCAGGTCATAGGGTGCGAAACTGTCCTAACAGGTCGGGAAACGGGTCTGCCTAGGAGTAGTGGGGGGTGACACCCTAGGCACACAATTTTCACCCCTTAAAGAGAAAAAACTGCTTCTCCCCTGTATGATTACATGGGAGAATAAGTCAGTAGCCACTGAAGCATTTCTTGATTCCGGCTCAGCGGCTAATTTTATGAGTCTTGCATTTGCTCAGGAGTTGGGTATTCCCCTCAGTCCCGTGAGTCCCCCCATTCAGGTCACGGCGGTGGATGATTCCCCGCTGCAACGGGAGCGCCCACTGTCACAGACTCCGGAGGTGAAAGTCACCATAGGGGTTCTGCATGGGGAACTGTTACGTTTTTTTGTGTTACACATGTCCACCTCCACCATTATCCTAGGCATGCCGTGGTTGCAAACCCATTCGCCGCAAATAGACTGGGCCACGGGGCAGTTAACCACCTGGTCACCACATTGTTTCCAACAGTGTTTGGGGAAATTGACATTAGGGCAAACCAAGGTTCAGGTGGGAGGTGTGCCAGATCAGTACTCTGAATATGCCGACGTATTTTGTCCCAAGGCAGCTGACAAACTGCCCCCTCATCGGCCATTCGACTGTCCCATCGATCTCCGTTCAGGTTGTGTACCCCCTCGGGGTCATCTGTATAATTTGTCGGGACCCGAGAAAGTGGCCATGGGAGAATATATTCGTGAGAACCTAACCAAGGGCTTCATTCGGCCATCTCGGTCACCCGCCGGGGCAGGGTTCTTTTTTGTTAAGAAAAAGGATGGGGGCTTACGGCCATGCATCGACTACCGGGGGCTTAATAAAATCACAGTGAAGAATCGCTACCCTTTGCCCTTAATAGATGACCTTTTCACACAGGTCACGGAGGCTAGGATATTCTCGAAACTGGATTTACGGGGGGCATACAATCTTGTGCGGATCAGAAAAGGTGACGAATGGAAAACGGCCTTCAATACTCCGGACGGGCATTACGAGTACCTGGTGATGCCCTTTGGGTTATGTAATGCCCCGGCCGTTTTTCAGGAACTTATTAATGAGGTCTTTAGAGAGGTGCTGGGGAAGTTCGTTTTGGTTTACCTCGACGACATTCTTATATTTTCTAACAATCTTTCTGATCACAGAGCTCATGTCAGATGGGTATTGAACAAGCTGAGGCAGAATTTATTATATGCTAAGTTGGAAAAATGCATTTTCGAGGTCACGTCGGTAGCTTTCCTGGGATACATAATCTCTACCTCGGGCCTGTCTATGGACCCTGCTAAGGTCTCCGCGGTCTTGGAGTGGCCACAGCCGGTAGGGTTAAAGTCCTTACAACGCTTCTTGGGGTTTGCAAACTACTATAGAAGGTTTATTAAGGGGTACTCTACTGTAGTTGCACCCCTCACCAGTCTTACTAAGAAGGGGGCAGACACCACTCACTGGTCTCCCGAGGCCGTACAGGCATTCACCACTCTAAAAAGATTGTTCTGTTCGGCACCTATATTGAGGCATGTGAACACTTCTTTCCCATTTATAGTTGAGGTAGACGCCTCAGAAGTTGGAGTGGGGGCTGTGCTGTCTCAACGTTCAGGTCTTCAGGGGAAATTACACCCGTGTGCCTATTTCTCCCGGAGGTTCTCTCCGGCAGAGAAAAACTATGATATAGGCAACAGGGAGCTCCTTGCCATCAAGTTAGCCTTTGAAGAGTGGCGTCATTGGCTGGAAGGTGCGGAGCATACGATCATGGTTTATACCGACCACAAGAATCTCGAGTACATCGAGGGGGCTAAAAGATTAAGCCCCCGACAGGCTCGATGGTCGTTATTCTTTTCGAGGTTCACATTCTTGATTACATACACTCCTGGTGTAACACCTCTGAAATGCTTTAACTGTAAAGAAATCCTCCAGACACCAATCAAGTTCTTTTTAAGAAATATTTGTATTAAATGATATGGATAAAAAAAGAGTTTAGTGACAAAACATTCATAAATTTCTTATCTTCAGCCTGTTAGGATCAGGGCTAGTTCAGGAACCATATAAGTAATTCAGTTTATTAGCATTTACTTGCCAGAATTTTCCATACACAGCACTCCGCTATTTGCCACTTCTTCACTGCTGTCTTTTTAAACAACAACAACAACAACAAATAACATTTGTAAAGCGCTTTTCTCCCGTGGGACTCAAAGCGCATAAGCATGGCTCAGACCATCGTGGTACAGAGGAAGAAATTTTATAAATCTGGAAATGCCAGGCTAAACAGGTGGCTTTTCAGTCTGGATTTGAATAGCTCCAGGGATGGTGCTGTCTTTACTGGGTGTGGTAGGGAGTTCCAGAGAGTAGGGGCAGCATGGCAGAAGGCTCTATCTCCAGATTTTTTGAGGTGCACTCTGGGAGTGACCAAGTTTATAGAACTTGCTGATCTGAGGTTGTGAGAGGTGTGGTGCAGCTTCAGCAAGTCCTTCATGTATCCAGGGCCTAGACTGTGCAGGGATTTGAATGTCAGCAGTCCAATCTTGAAGAGTATTCTCCATTCTACTGGTAGCCAGTGCAGTGAGCGAAGGATCGGTGTAATATGACAGTGGCGAGGCTGGTTTGTTAGCAATCTGGCAGCAGAATTCTGCACTAATTGCAGGCGGCGCAGGTCCTTTTTGGGGAGGCCAACATAAAGGGCATTGCAGTAGTCCAGACGTGATGTGATGAAGGCGTGGACTAGGGTTGGAAGATCCTCTGGGGGAATCAGATGTTTAATCTTTGCAATGTTCTTCAGATGAAAGAAGGAGGATTTAACTACAGATGAAATTTGGTTTCTGAAACTCAATTCCCCATCGATTAGTACGCCAAGGCTGCGCACAAAGTTGGAGCTGTTTATGTCTGAATTCCCAATCCTGATTGGTGTTGCTTTAGGATAGAGCTGTTTTGATGGCGGGCACTGGCTTTGGACAAACAGGACCTCAGTTTTGTCAGCATTCAGTTTCAACCAGTTATCATTCATCCATGCCTGTAGCTCAGCTAAGCAAGAGTTTATTTTTGGGGTAGGGTCTGTTCCACCAGGTTTGAAGGACAGGTATAGCTGTGTGTCATCGGCGTAGCAGTGGTACGTCAGGCCATGTCGTTGGATAAGTGTGCCGAGTGGCAACATGTAGATTGCAAACAGCAGAGGGGATAGGATTGATCCTTGTGGCACTCCGAATTGTAGAGGTGCAGGTTTGGACATTATGGGTCCTAGGGATACTCTCTGTGTTCTGTCAGTCAGGAATGATCTGAACCACTGGAGGACTGATCCACTGATGCCACAGTACTCCTGCAGTCTGTTAAGCAGGATTTCATGGTCAACTGTATCAAAAGCCGCTGAGAGATCCAACAGGATTAGGATGGAGCATTCCCCTCTGTCCCTTGCCATGAGCAGATCGTTGCAGACTTGGATGAGGGCTGTTTCACAGCTGTGGTGTTTCTTAAAGCCAGATTGTAGAGGGTCCAGGATGTTGTTTACTGACAGCCAGGTTTCAAGTTGCAGATAGACAGCCTTTTCAATAACTTTACCTAAGAAGGGGAGGTTGGAGACAGGTCTGTAGCTGCTCATAGCATCTGGATCCATGGAAGGTTTTTTAAGAAGGGGCTTGATGATTCCTTCTTTTAGAGAGGTAGGAAACCTCCCTGCTTGTAGAGAGCAATTTACTATTTTGTGAAATGCTGGACCAAGCAGGTCAGGGCATTTCAGCATATGTTTAGTTGGTCCAGGGTCCAGGTCGCAGGTTGTCTGGCGGAGGCGACGGAGGATGTCTGAGATCTCTTCCACACTAATACTTTTGAAGTCAGTCCAGGGTGTTAGGTTGTTTTTGCAGCTATTTCCAGGAGTTGCATGAGTCTTGGGTGCTGTGGATTGAATGAGAGACCGAATGGAGGATACTTTGTCAGCAAAGTAGCACGCAAATTTCTCACATAGCTCATAAAGTGGACCTGAATTCTTGCATAGGACAAAAGGGAAAGTAGAGAAATGTCTGGTGGTTACCTAGCAACATCCAGGATGAGACAACTATGTTGAATTGATAATTGTGAATGATCACTTAATGTATAAGAAGCACTGCTGTCTCCTCTGTATTTTGTCTGCCAGCTGTTGTCACACCATCTCTTCAGACACTGCACTGCAGTCTTCACTCCTTTTCTGTAATCCTGTCACTTGTTGCTCTGTGTCACTCTTGTATGCATTGGTGTCCTGCTGTCCCCGTGTCACTGTAATGTCTCTGCTGGTTTCTGTTATCTCTCTGTTACAGGTACATTTTAATGTCCTTGTCTTTCATTCTTATTGCTTACTGTTTCTCTTCTGGCTTATCTCTCCAGTATTGCTGCTCTTTACTGGCCTGTAGCTGTGATTGGTCTCTCTCCTCTCCTGTAATGTCTGCAGCTCTCTTTCTCTTCCTTAGATTAGTTTGCAGTAAGTGGTCACTTGTCTGTGGCTCTGCCTTGCTCAGACTGTCTCACCAATGGCTGGTCTCTTCTTGTGTCTCTATTTGCTCACAAATCATGCTTATCTCTTGCTGCAGTAGTGTATAGTATTTATTTCTTGCTGCACAATTTAGTGACACAATTTATTTCTTGCTGCATCATCAGCTCCGTCTCCACGGCTACTTGGCTCCTCCCCCTCACTAGCCTTCAACTGTAAAACTCAACTGTTACTTCCTCCCTGCACATGCCCAGCTTCTCTCTCTTCTTCCCTGCTCATGGGCTCCTCCTGGCAGCACCTGCAGGCTCCCTTTACAGCAGCACTTTCCACAAAAAGTAAATGCATCTGTAACCCTTGGTGTGTGTGTCTGTTGCAATGACACACACACAGGGTTACATTCACCCCCTTTTTTTCAAATTGTAGTCCCTACAATTTTTCTTTTAGCCAAGTCTCAGTGTCTACATATAATCCGAACTGTTCAGGAAGTGGGGAATGTTGAGTATTTTTCCATTTTGACTCGTGGTCTAGCTCTGTTTGCGTTGAGCACCTTTGCTCTCCCTTCTCTGACTTCTCAAACTCTTTGTCTTGAGCTACCTTGACGTTTGTAAGCTGAATGGTTTCCAATGAACGCTGTGTCCGTTTAGAATGCTTGAGCCGTTGAGGTTGTGGCATCGGTTGCCAATACGATTCCACTTCCTTTCTTCGAGAAATATCTGTTCTATGTTGTAATACTTCATCTCCTACTAAGAAGTCGTTAATCATTACTTGCTGACTAGGTCCTGGTATTTCTCTATTTATCCGACTACTTTCACAGTCTTCAGCCTTCTGATGGCCTAAATCTTCTGGTGCTCTACCCTGAGCATGAATAATAGGTTCATCTGGATTCTTACTTTTGTTTCCTTCATTAGTTCCAGCTTCCAGAAAGCTTCCAGTGTCACTTGTTGTTCTTCCTGGTTGAGGAACAGATGAATCTGGATCACACCTCTGTCTAAATTCTTCATATAAAGTAGGTTGTACAGGGTATTTTGCTCCTCCTTGTTTCTGGCTGTACAAGAAGCTCTTCAAGTGATAATCACCATAGTTTCCCTGAGGCTTATATGGTCTCCAACGTCTTGCATCCTTGCTACCTTGAACTGGAGTTCCACCAGGGCCAGTTACATTAGCGGCTTCTGTACCTTTCCTTCCTTCCACAACGTCAAATTCAACCAAATCTCCATCTCTTAGACTGCAAAGATAATGCCTGTTGTTGTTCTTCTTCATGGCAGACCAGTGCACAAACACATCTTCTTTGGTGTCATTCCGATTTAAAAATCCGTATCCATTTCGCACATGAAACCATTTGACAATGCCTAGAACTTTGGTTGCGATGACCTTATTTTTTCTCTTTAGCTTATCTTCCTTCCATTTCTCTGAGGCCTTCATGTTTTGTCCTGCCATGCGGACCACCACTGCAAAATTCCTTGATTTTCTCTGAAAGCCTCTTCCACAGTCTCTTGCAGTGTGATCACTATGGTGACAGATCCAACATCCTGATTCCTCCGTGTTTCTATATCTCCACCTTAAATTTCCTGTTCTGAGTTCAGTTTTCTCCATGTTTTGTTTCATTTTGGCTAACTCTTCACTTAGTTCTTTGAGTGTTGTTTTTATTTCTCTCAATTCCCCCTGAGTGTTATTGGTTATGAATTCAACTGCAGAATTTGTATGAGTAATCATAGTGGTGTTTTGTTGCAGTGTTCCCAGCTGATTGGTTTCTTCCTCCTGACTGAGCTTGATAGCTAAGCTTTGAAGTGTCCGGAAATTTAAACTTGGAGAATATTCTACTTTCTGCTTTAAGGATCTTTTAATAAAGTTGTTCCTTAATCCCCATATAAACTGATCTCTCAGCCACATAGCAGAATTTGTGGTAGTTTGTCCTCTTTCCTTTTCCTCTTTTATCTGTAGTCCACTCATTATTTCTTGTAAGGCATTGGCGAACTGAGGAATATTTTCGTTATCCTTCTGAATTCTGTCAACAAATCTCTTTCTCCATAAATGCAGCTCTGTAGGATCTCCATATATGTCTTCCAATACCTCGATAATTTGTTTCAGCGATACTGGTGTGGGCAATTTAGCATTAATTACTGTTCGTTGAGCATCTCCCTCCAAAGTTATAACTGCTATTTCCATATGCAGCTCTATGGGCACTTTATAAGCCTGCACAGCACTCTCTATTCTTTCACTCCACTCTCTCAGGGCCATATTATAACCATTGAACCTTGGTAGGTATGCAGCTAACATCCCAATAGCAGTCATGGTCAACACTGATGTGTAGCTTGCTGACCATTCTCCTGCAGCCTGAGTAGCTGAAGCATCATTTCTGGTGGGTAGTGTAGGCTGAGACTCCATCTTCCAGTTTTAAGGCACTTGGGTAATATCCTGCCGACTGTACGCCAAATGTAACACCTCTGAAATGCTTTAACTGTAAAGAAATCCTCCAGACACCAATCAAGTTCTTTTTAAGAAATATTTGTATTAAATGATATGGATAAAAAAAGAGTTTAGTGACAAAACATTCATAAATTTCTTATCTTCAGCCTGTTAGGATCAGGGCTAGTTCAGGAACCATATAAGTAATTCAGTTTATTAGCATTTACTTGCCAGAATTTTCCATACACAGCACTCCGCTATTTGCCACTTCTTCACTGCTGTCTTTTTAAAGTGGACCTGAATTCTTGCATAGGACAAAAGGGAAAGTAGAGAAATGTCTGGTGGTTACCTAGCAACATCCAGGATGAGACAACTATGTTGAATTGATAATTGTGAATGATCACTTAATGTATAAGAAGCACTGCTGTCTCCTCTGTATTTTGTCTGCCAGCTGTTGTCACACCATCTCTTCAGACACTGCACTGCAGTCTTCACTCCTTTTCTGTAATCCTGTCACTTGTTGCTCTGTGTCACTCTTGTATGCATTGGTGTCCTGCTGTCCCCGTGTCACTGTAATGTCTCTGCTGGTTTCTGTTATCTCTCTGTTACAGGTACATTTTAATGTCCTTGTCTTTCATTCTTATTGCTTACTGTTTCTCTTCTGGCTTATCTCTCCAGTATTGCTGCTCTTTACTGGCCTGTAGCTGTGATTGGTCTCTCTCCTCTCCTGTAATGTCTGCAGCTCTCTTTCTCTTCCTTAGATTAGTTTGCAGTAAGTGGTCACTTGTCTGTGGCTCTGCCTTGCTCAGACTGTCTCACCAATGGCTGGTCTCTTCTTGTGTCTCTATTTGCTCACAAATCATGCTTATCTCTTGCTGCAGTAGTGTATAGTATTTATTTCTTGCTGCACAATTTAGTGACACAATTTATTTCTTGCTGCATCATCAGCTCCGTCTCCACGGCTACTTGGCTCCTCCCCCTCACTAGCCTTCAACTGTAAAACTCAACTGTTACTTCCTCCCTGCACATGCCCAGCTTCTCTCTCTTCTTCCCTGCTCATGGGCTCCTCCTGGCAGCACCTGCAGGCTCCCTTTACAGCAGCACTTTCCACAAAAAGTAAATGCATCTGTAACCCTTGGTGTGTGTGTCTGTTGCAATGACACACACACAGGGTTACATTGGTAGTAAGAATACCAAGGCGGATGCACTCTCTAGGTGTTTTGAACCAGAAACAGCACAGCCCTCTGTTCCTGAGACCATTGTTCCACGGAAATTGGTGCTAGCCGCTACTGAGACTTGGGAGAACTGGAAGGAAACTTTGGGTCCTTTCCAGCAGGATGTCCCAGAAGGAAAACCTGAGGGGGTTTTGTTTATCCCGCTGCCCTTTCGGCTCCAGATTTTGGAGTTCGTTCACTCACACAAGAATGCGGGACATCCTGGGGCGTCTAGGACGCAAGATCTCGTGGCAAGGTGTGCATGGTGGCCCTCTCTGGCAGCTGATTGCAAGGAGTTTGTCAGGGAATGTGCGGTGTGCGCAAAAAGCAAGCCCTCCCGGCTGGCATCTGTTGGTACCCTACAGCCTTTGCCCACCCCGAGTGAACCATGGACCCACTTGTCCATGGATTTTGTGGGGGAGCTTCCGAGGTCAGAGGGCATGTCGGTCATCTGGGTGGTAGTCGACCGCTTTAGTAAAATGGCCCATTTCGTGCCCTTGAAAGGACTCCCCTCGGCCCAGGAATTGGCCGACCTGTTCATCACTCATATTTTCCGGTTGCATGGCATCCCGGAGGACATAGTTTCCGATCGGGGAGTCCAGTTTGTTTCAAAATTTTGGAGGGCATTCTGCCACCAAATGGGCATGGGACTGTCATTTTCATCGGGTTACCACCCACAGACGAATGGCCAAACTGAGAGGGTCAACCAATCTTTAGAGCAATTCTTAAGATGTTACGTGGCTGAAGCACAGAATGATTGGGTTAAATTCTTACCTTACGCAGAATTTGCGCACAACAACTTAAAGAGTTCTTCCTCGGGGTTCTGTCCGTTCCAGATAGTGACCGGGAAGTTACCTAAATTTTCCCCGTTGCCGGTTGCGTCCAGTCCGTTTCCAGCCTTGGAGGCCTGGCAGAGGACATTTAGGGACATGTGGAAGATCGTAAAAGACAACCTTGTGAGAGCATTCCAGAGTCAGAAAAGTCAGGCTGACAAGAGACGCTCGCTGGAGTGGAAATTCAAACCAGGAGATTTGGTTTGGGTATCAACCCGTCACCTGACCCTAAAACAACCCTCTGACAAACTTGGTCCCAGGTTCGTGGGTCCATTCCCAGTTACTAGGAAGATCAACAATGTCACATACACCGTTGATCTTCCCACCAGCATGCGTGGAGTAAGGTCTTTCCACGTATCACTGCTCAAACCCGCAGTCCTGGTGGGTCCCACCCCTCCTCCTCCTGTCTTAGTCGATGCCCAACCCGAGTATGAGGTGGAGAAAATCATAGATTCACGTACTGTACAGAACTCGGTGCAGTATCTTGTACATTGGAAGGGTTACGGCATTGAAGAGAGGCAATGGGTTCCGGGGAACCGTATGCATGCGGACAAGTTAGTGAGAGAGTTTCATACGGTACATCCAGAGAAACCTGGAAGGAGCTGTCCGGAGTCCACTCCTCGGGGGGGGGGTACTGTGAGAAAGCGCAAAGGAGCCGCCGCCATGAGTCAGCGGCGGGCGGCTCCTTCAGCACACAGCGGGCATCCGCACGGAGAGGCAGCCGCCTCCTCGCATCATGAGGCGGCTGCCTCCGTGCATCAGAATGTGGAGCGTGAGGAAACCGCCGCGTTGGACGCGGCGGTTGGTACGCGGCTCCCCGCTGCGGAGACTCCGCAGAGCGGGGCTGGGCTGGCTGGGACGCATAGTCCCTCAAGTTTCAGAGTGACGCGCGCGCGCGCACTCAGACTAAATTTATGACTCTTAGGGGAGAGTCAGCTGACCAGGCAGGTCAGCTGACCATAGCTTCACTCCCCATTGGTCAGCAATCAGGGAGGTGCTGGGGGACACTTAAGTGTATATATACTGCCGGCTGTTCATTCTTCTGGTGTCTGGCGTTGCGTTCACATACGTGGGAGCACCCAGATCCGTTAGTCAGATCCGTTAGTGTGCCGGGACCAGCAGGAGCTGTAATCCTACACTAAGTTAGATTGTTGATAGCTTAAAGTACTAGTTTGATTGTGATTATATGTTATGACCTTTGCCTGCCTCGACTATTCCTCCGAACTCTGACCTTGTACCTCGTTATTTCTGATACCTGTTGCCGAACCCTGCCTGTACCTTGACTCCGCCTCTGCCTCCTGATTTTGTACCCTGATATTTCTGATACCTGTTGCCGAACCCTGCCTGTACCTTGACTCCGCCTTGCCTACTGTATCTGTACCTATCTGTCCGTGTATTTACGACTTGGCTTGCCCGACCTCGAGAACCGACCTCACGATTGGAGGCGGTTCCTAGTCCCGTTAGTGACACTTGCGCCTGAGTGTCATTTTCGGGCTTTCCTTCCTACTGTCAGTCTGACTCCTCCCGTCTCGGAGAGCTCAGACCTGTGGAAGGAATCTGTGCAGTTCTCCTTGCTGCACTGAGGCTTGTCCTCTGTATTACTGTTGCACCAATCACAACACTCTACACAGGTGACCAGAGGTTTGTTAGTATATTGGATTATCGGTGATACTGCAGATCACATATAATCTGATATACGTCTGTATTTCCCGTGATACTGCAGTTCACCGGTAATCAGACCTCTCTGTGCTTCACCGAGCGTTACACAAGTAAAGTTAGGTTGGCTGAGTCACAATCGCTGTTTTAAAAACAAGCAACAAGGAGACTCACACCAGAACTGAAATAATTATAAGCCCTGAATGCTGCCTATGAGGAGACTTATATGCAAGGGTCCAGAAACTGAAACCCCCACTCAGTTGATTGCATCAATATCTATACAAAACTTAACCACTAGCCTCATTCGTGGCAGTATATCTTCGCCCCTTGGGAAGACTGTTCACGCCTGAGGGGCGTAGATATATGCCTCTCGCCGCTGCCCGCTACCGCTCACTCTTGCGCTCGCTCCCGTGTATGTTCTCACCACTGATTGTTAGAGGGGAGATCAATGAATGTGATTGATCTAAGTCCCCGTGTCAATGATTGCCAGCATCAATGAGATGCCGCGGTCATTGTATCAAACTGAATTACACAGCAACACATTATTTGCTGTTCGCATACTATTAGTACGCGCCAGGAAGAAAATGTGTGAGGACATCTATTGGCCAAATAATAATATTACACCTACACACATGTATTTCAATAAAAAGACCTACACATCATTTAAAATTAACGCCTAACCTCCCGCACTCATCCATAAACACCCAAATAAAAGTTTAGCATTAAAAAAAATAATAATTTACAATTAAAAAAAAAATAGTTACCTTAGGGACTGAACTTTTTTAATATACAGTACAGACCAAACGTTTGGATACACTTTCTCATTCAAAGAGTTTTCTTTATTTTCATGACTATGAACACTGTAGATTCACACTGAAGGCATCCAAACTATGAATTAACACACGTGGAAGTATAGTACATAACCAAAAAGTATGAAACAACTGAAAATATGTAATATTCTAGGTTCTTCAAAGTGGCCACCTTTTGCTTTGATTACTGCTTTGCACACTCTTGGCATTCTCTTCATGAGCTTCAAGAGGTAGTCACCTGAAGTGGTCTTCCAACAGTCTTGAAGGAGTTCCCAGAGATCCTTAGCACCTGTTGGCCCTTTTGCCTTCACTCTGCGGTCCAGCTCACCCCAAACCATCTCGACTAGGTTCAGGTCTGGTGACTGTGGAGGCCAGGTCATCTGGCACAGCACCCCATCACTCTCCCTCCTGGTCAAATAGCCCTTACACAGCCTGGAAGTGTGTTTGGGATCATTGTCCTGTTGAAAAATAAATGATGGTCCAACTAAACGCAAACCGGATGGAATAGCATGCCGCTGCAAGATGCTGTGGTAGCCATGCTGGTTCAGTATGCCTTCAATTTTGAATAAATCCCAAACCGTATCACCAGCAAAGCACTCCCACACCATCACACCTCCTCCTCCAAGCTTCACGTTGGTAACCAGACATGTAGAGTCCATCCGTTCATCTTTTCTGCGTCACACAAAGACAAGGTGGTTGGAACCAAAGATCTCAAACTTGGACTCATCAGACCAAAGCACAGAATTCCACTGGTCTAATGTCCATCCCTTGTGTTCTTTAGCCCAAACAAGTCTCTTCTGTTTGTTGCCTGTCCTTAGCAGTGGTTTCCTAGCAGATATTCTACCATGAAGGCCTGATTCACACAGTCTCCTCTTAACAGTTGTTCTAGAGATGTGTCTGCTGCTAGAACTCTCTGTGGCATTGACCTGGTCTCTAATCTGAGCTGCTGTTAACCTGCAATTTCTGAGGCTGGTGACTTGGATGAACTTATCCTCTGCAGCAGAGGTGACTCTTGGGCCTTCTTTCCTGGGGCGGTCCACATGTGAGCCAGTTTTTTAATATGTTTGATGGTTTTTTAAGACTACACTTGGGGACACTTTCAAAGTTTTCCCAATTTTTCGGACTGACTGACCTTCATTTCTTAAAGTAATGATGGCCACTCGTTTTTCTTTACTTAGCTGCTTTTTTATTGCCATAATACAAATTCTAACAGTCTATTCAGTACGACTATCAGCTGTGTATCCACCTGACTTCTCCACAATGCAACTGATGGTCCCAACCCCATTTATAAGGCAACAAATCCCACTTATTAACCTCCCTGACACAGTGTTGGGCTAGCCGTCGCAGGGGATCGCATGGCCTTGGGAGGATTTTTGCCTATAAAATGTTATTTATAGTGTTCAGCTAGCACTTCGCTAGCTAAGTGTGCCCCACAAGTGCCTCCGGTCCCCTCTGATCGCTGCCGATTGCCGCCGGTATATGTACCCCCCAGGGATCTCGCGATGGTGCAGCCTCCCAATCAGCTCCCGGCTTCGCTATGGGGAGGATCGGAACTACGCATGACGTCATGATGTCGATGACGTCATGACGTCGATGACGTCATGTCCGATCGTCACCATAGCGACAGTGAAGCTGCATGAAGAAGCTGCGGCTGTCGCGGGATCGCGGACGAGTAAATATTACCGGCAGTGATCGGGGATCAAAGGGGACTGGAGGCACTTGGGGGGCACACTTAGCTAGCGAAGTGCTAGCTGAACACTATAATTAACATTTTATAGGCAAAAATCCTCCTGCGGACACAGACATTGTAACTGCGTAACGCTAGGGAGGTTAAACCTGGCAGTAATCAAAGCAAAAGGTGGCTACTTTGAAGAACCTAGAATATGACATATTTTCAATTGTTTCACTCTTTTTGGTTATGTACTATACTTCCACATGTGTTAATTCATAGTTTGGATGCCTTCAGTGTGTATCTACAATGTTCATAGACATGAAAATAAAGAAAACTCTTTGAATGAGAAGGTGTGTCCAAACTTTGGGTCTGTACTGTATATCTCAAGCGGGCATGTTATTGTTATTTTTGAAAATATGGGCTTGTAAATAGTAACATAGGGACACAATTTAAACGGTGTAATAACCAAGACAAGTGAGCAAATAAAATATGGTAATTATGGTAGCGTGTATTATTTTGAAACTATAATGGCCAAAATTGGAGAAATAATGAATTTTTAAAAATGTTTTTCTTATTATTCCCATTAAAATACATTTAGAATAAATTAATTCTTAGCAAGAAAGCCTAATTGGTGGCAAAAAAACAAGATAGTTATCATTTTGTTGTGATAAATAGTGATAAAGTTATTGGCGAATGAAAGGGAGAAGCGCTGATAGGTGAAAATTGCTCTGGTCCTTAAAGAGACACTGAAGCGAAAAAAAAATTATGATATTATGATTTGTATGTGTAGTACAGCTAAGAAATAAAACATTACGATCAGATACATCAGTCTAATTGTTTCCAGTACAGGAAGAGTTAAGAAACTCCAGTTGTTATCTCTGTGCAAAAAAGCCATTAAACTCTACGACTTTCAAAGTCGTGGAGAGGGCTGTTTTCTGACTTTTATTATCTCAAGTGTTAGTTAACTATTTACTTTTTCTCTGGCAGAGGAGAGGTCATTAGTTCACAGACTGCCCTGAAAGAATCATTTTGAATGCTGAGTGTTGTGTAATCTGCACATATTAGAGAATGATGCAATGTTAGAAAAAACACTATATACCTGAAAATAAAAATATGAGAATATTTTCTTTGCTGCTAATCTTCTAGTTATTATTCATAGTACACAACCAATTCATTATTTCATATATTTTTTTTCGCTTCAGTGTCCCTTTAAGGGGAAATACCCCTCAGTGGTGAAGTGGTTAATGCAATAAGGGACAAACATGCTCACACCACTTGCCTTATTATTTAATGTATGGACAGTTACACACATGAGATCACATGCACTTCCAGGGGAAGGAGACCTTGGGCTTGATTTACTAAGCTGGCTTAATGAGAGCTGAGAGTGTTATAATGCTCTGCGCATGCTATGCAGCCATAGCATGCACAGTGAAATTACGCTGTGCTCAGATAGTGTAATGGCCACTTCATTACACTTAACAAGCGCTCCACTGAACCCGCCTGGAGCCAGTCCAGTAGCTTCAAAGCCCTGCACTTTCATTGGCCCAGTAGGCTGTCTGCCACCTGTAGCAGCGCAGCTTAGTGAATCAAGCCCCTTGTGTGGCATGACACCTGTACTGCAGATTATTTTGGTAGGCTGTTTCAGTATGCCAGGTTTGGCAGATCCGTGTTACCTTTAACCCTTTGCATTGCAGATATAGCAGATAAACGGTCACTCAGACTGATCTCTCTTGCGGTCCTGAATCCAAGGACTTGAAAAACTGTCAGAATAACGTCATAAGTTGAGTGTCCTAATTGGCTGTGGATCACGTGATAAACTCATCATGTGACAAGCCTATATAAACACATTCATATTTAGTGAATTCGGTACTGCATGCAGTGCCTTACCAGTCACCTTGCACAGTAACAGTATAAGTGAAGCAGACTTTTCATTGACATGCTTCACTGTACCCAATGCAATGCGTGCATAACATGCAATGCTGCAGTGCTGTCCTGATCCATTGCATTCCTGCTGTGACAGGGAACACAATACAACAGCCACCGTTAACGTGACCTTGCAGTCAAACTGGCCGATCAAAATATGTGCAGCCTTGTCAGTTCTCCGGTCTGGGACCACGGTGGAAGGATTTGTGATCATCTGTGATGAATTTTCTCAGTGAGTTACTGCTGTACTCCCCTACAGCCAGGGTTCACAGCCTTCCCCTTCGCTTGCTGCTCCCTCGAAATAAATGTTTTGTATGTATCCTAAGCATATCCTCTCAATGTCGGCTGAGGCAGATATTTGCAAAATATTCAAAAGTTTTGACCATTCCCTACTCCTGTTAAAAAGTGTTTTTATTTCTGTTGGTGTTTGTGTTGAAGAGAGCTGTTATCCTTGAACTACATGCTTAATCTGTAATTACTTAATTGCTTTCTTGTGCAATCAATTTCTCATGATTATTTTACATCACATAGGTTAAAATGGACAATTTTATTCATGTGATTAAGCAGTTATCTGCCTCAGTTACACACTGCCTCAATTTGGCTGCGAAGCAGAAAGTAATAATGACTAATCTCCCTTTAATTCTCCATAGGCTTACATAGACAATGAGATTAATCACATAATGACCTTTCATTTTACAGGTATTTTCCTATTCTATTCTATTCTAGGTAAACTCCAAGATTAATCTTTTTGTTTTTTTTGTTTTTCATTTTATGAGATTGAAAAAAAATGTCCCTTGTGACCACGAGATTCTTTGACAAGTGGCACACTGAGGTAGGATGAACTCTTAAAGTGTACCTGAGATCAATGACTATCCTTTATTCAGGTTCACTTTAAGAGGGATTGTCAGCCACAAAATCAAATCCCATTTACCCGCTGCTCTATGTTCATTATGCAGCCTGGAACCTTACTCTGCATTGCAAGCACTCTAATCTAATCAGGAATGTTTCTGCTGTAATAAATCTCATCTGTCAGCCTGCCTCTATTTGGTACATTGCTGACGAGAAGGAAGCTTATCATCTCTCCTCCCACATTCCTGCTCCTCACTGATTGGCTGAAGGCAGTTCATTGTGACATGAGGCTGAAATCTGATCTTGCTGTGCTCACATGTTTGCAAAGCAAGCTAGCTAGAGCCGATTGTAGGAGAAAAAAAGAGTAAAGTAGGAAATTACATCAGTAGTGGCTTCACTCAGAGGAAACCAAAATGACAAATGCCAGGAACAGAATTCTCTTTATTTACAATATAAAATTCAAAACGTGGACAGAATAATACATGTGTCATGTAAGTGGAACAAGTGGTTATCGTCTTATACAGTATATATGTTTTTACCTGGCATAGTATGGCTGACCCTGCTGCTTTAAAGGGCAACTGAAGTGAGAGGGGTATGGAGACTGCCCTATTTATTTCCTTTTAAGCAATACCAGTTGCCTGGCTAGCCTGCTGAACCTCTGCCTGTAATACTTTTAGCCATATACCCTGAATAAGCATGCAGCAGATCAGGTGTTTCTGACATTATTTGTCAGATCTGACAAGATTGGCTGCATGCTTGTTTCTGGTGAGAGAAGGCCTGAAACCTACTAGAAGCCCTTGTCTAAGCCTTTTGTAAGCCTTTTGTAAGTGCTTGTGATATGAAAAGCTCTTGCTAATGTAATGCTATGGGTGTGATCCCACTTGAGGGATGTGATTTTTTAAAAATCCCCCATAGCATTGCATTAGCAAGAGCTTTTTAAATCACTAGTGCTTAGAAAAGACTGGTTGTGGGTTTGAGCCCTTCAGTTTATTTAACCACTTGAGGACCCACCCTTTACCCCCCCTTAAGGACCAGCGCTGTTTTAGCTGATCTGTGCTGGGTGGGCTCTGCAGCCCCCAGCACCGATCATGTTACATGCAGAGCGACCAGATCGCCCCCCTTTTTTCACCACTAGGGGGATGATGTGCTGGGGGGGTCTGATCACTCCTGCCTGCCTGGGTGTTGCGGGGGGGCACCTCAAAGCCCCCCTCCGCGGCGAAATTCCCCCTCTCCCTCTCATCCCTGTCCCCCCTGGCAATCTGGGCTGCACAGGACGCTATCCGTCCTGTGCAGCCAGTGACAGGCTGTCCCCTGTCACATGGCGGCGATCCCCGGCCGCTGATTGGCCGGGGATCGCCGATCTGCCTTACGGCGCTGCTGCGCAGCAGCGCCGTACAATGTAAACAAAGCGGATTATTTCCGCTTGTGTTTACATTTAGCCTGCGAGCCGCGATCGGCGGCCCGCAGGCTACTCACGGAGCCCCCCCGCCGTGAATTGACAGGAAGCAGCCGCTCGCGCAAGCGGCTGCTTCCTGATTAATTAGCCTGCAGCCGGCGACGCAGTTCTGCGTCGCTGGTCCTGCAGCTGCCACTTTGCCGACGCGCGGTATGAGTGCACGGTCGGCAAGTGGTTAAAGTAGGGATGTAAATTCTAAGTTAATGCAAATTGTTATGACAATTTTATCCTAATATATGCAATCCAAAAAAAGCATTGGCCAATGCAGGGAGGGGGGGGGGGGGGAGATTACAACTGCCCAGAATCCCCCCTCAGACCAGGGCTGTTGCCGTGTATGGGGACAGGCACAAGTTGAGACACCAGAATATCTGCCATGCTGTTGCCTGCACTATGTGGGTCCCACCACCTTTATTTTCCCTGCTACAGTATACTTTGGATGTAGCAGCAGTGTGTGTACAGAGCATGGAGCAGCAGCATGTGTACAGAGCATGGAGCAGCTCCGAGGAACTTAACAGAGTCAGGTATGAGCACAGCCCTGTGCCCTGCTGGGTGGATGCTTCACTTTCTCCTTCATTAGCAATGTCAGCAGTCCTCATTATTATCTGTATCCAAACTGCTCCTGATCAATCCCATTGTCGATCGGGAGCAGATCGGACATTTAGGAAATAATTGTCAGATCCTGTCAGTTGGACGGGAAATTGCATTATGTGTACCCAGCATGACGTCCTACCATATATATACTGTATATTGTACATGGCTGAGGGAGACCTTTCAGGAACCCCCCCTTGAAAACCCTGGGTTTGCCCCTGAAAAGGACCAATCAAATGCTTCTGCAGCAGCACACATTAGCATAGTTCTTTTCACCTCTATTTAGATTCTTGTGTTACAGACTACCCAGCAAGTTCATGGTGAACCAGAAATCCTAGTGTGTAAGGGGCTACAAAGGATCAAAAAGCCCTCTTAATAAAATTTTATGCAAAACAAAAGTTTGTCTTCTTAAAACAGAAGGGGCAGCAGGAAAAAAGGGCGCCAGTGGCTAGTGGACGAAAAGGGTGTCGCCATAGACTCTAATGCATTTATTGCTAATACTGAGCCCAAAGCAGAAAAAAGGGCACGGGATAAATATCGTTTTCAATATTAAAAAGTTAACGTTTTTGACATATGTTATCTTTTAGAAGCTTGCAACGTTATAGTTTTTGTCATATTATTTTGTTTGTTTGTACACATTTTACGTTATCCTCTATAATAAAACCCAAGTGTCTCTGCGTCCCATGTCCCTGTGTGTGTGTTTTGTTGTGCTGCACATGTGCAGGGAGGGACGCAGAGACACTAAAGGGGAGGAAGGGGTGGGCGTGTGTACGTGAGCGCACGCAGCGGATGTGGGCACGTGGCGCACGTGCGCTGTTAGTGTGCGCGCAACGGGCGGGTGCGTGCATGCGCGAGGCAGGCGCACGGTGACAGACCTAGCCCGTTTTTTAAACGGGCTAAGGTTGCTAGTCAAATATATTATCATTTCTATATGTGTAAGGGTGTTTTTGCAGGGGGGGGGGAGGTTAGGGTTAGGCACCACCTGTGGGGGGTTAGGGTTAGGCATCACCAGGGGGGTGGCTAAGGTTAGGCACCACCGGGGAGTTAAGGTTAGGCACCACGGGTGGGGGGGGGGGGGGTGGTTAGGTTTAGACACCACCAGGGGAGGGTTCTGTGCGTAGGGTGGGTTAAGCTCTATTGTTGAATTATGTAAAGATTTTTAAAGTTAATATCTTTTTGCTTTCATCTCCCTCCTGTTTTAAAACGGTATTTATTGTTAACGAATTCTGTTAACAATGATTATCGTTATTGGGATTTCGTTATCCAGTCACGCCAATTTGTTATCCAACTGGGCCCTTTTTTCCTGGTGCCCTTATTTCATGCATCCAGAGAAGGTATTTACCAGTGATGCTCGGATGTCCCGATCCACGAATTTGGCAACCACGGGCGTTGGCGAAAAAAAATCCACCTCCGGCGTGATTGGTTCCGGATTTTGATACGCGTCCATGCCACGACACGGATTTTCAGTCGTGAATGACGCAATCACAGCTGGATCCACGACCAGATCTGGATTTTTTTTAACGTTCATAGCAAAGCCCCATACATGCTACAATCCCCCAAATTATATGGATTGTCAAGGTGATAAGGGGCTACAACTTAAACAAAAACATTCCAAAAATAATTTTTTTGTTTTTGAGAAAATGGATTTTAAAGTGAAATCAACACTTTAAATGGGGCTATTAATTGGTAATAAGTGGTTTTAAACAGGGAAATACACGTTAAGCAATCACAGAGGTGAAGGTGAGTCCCAATGGCACTTGGTGGTGATGGTGCCACTGGAGGAGGATGAGCGGCTGATGCCAAAAGGACCTAGAGAGGTTTTTATAATTTATATTTTTTGCAGCGATATAGCAATGACATGACAGCAGAGTTGTCAGTGGACCCCGGCAGTGTGAAAGCAGACTTTAACCACTTCAGCCTAACTGGACGAAAATTTTCGTCCAGTTAGGCTGCACACACTCCCACGGGTCGTGCGCCCTCCCGCAGGCCCCCCCCATGCGCGCTCCCGCTGGGGGCCATTAGCCCAGCGATCAATGAAAGGGATTATAAATCCCTTTCACTGATCGGACCCCCCCTCCCCCCCCCCCGGAGAAAAGCCGACAGCGTCTCTTCAGACGCTGCGGCTTTTCTGAGATCAAAAAGTTCCCCTGCTTCTATCTTCTTCCTGGGAGCGAGATCGATCGCTCCCAGGACTTTTTGACGGTGGCCATCTTGTGGCCAAATAGCAAACTACACCAAAATCACTTTACATTGAATAAATACATTTTTACACTTGTAAAATCACCTGTTTACCTCCCACACCAAAAAATACCCACATACAAGTTTTAATACAAAATAAAATAAAAAATTACAATAATAAAAAAAAAAACATAAATAGTTACCTAAGGGTCTAAACTTTTTAAATATTCATGTCAAAGGAGTATATCAATATGATTTATTAAATTATGGGCTTCTAAATAGTGATGGACGCAAATTGAAAAAAATGCACCTTTATTTCCAAATAAAATATTGTCGCCATAAATTGTGATAGGGACATAATTTTAACGGTGTAATACCCGGGACATATGGGCAGTGGCGGACATACGGCCGTGCAGGCCGTGCCGCCGCACGAGGGCCCCTGAAATTCCGCTGCTTCAGGGGCCCATTAAGTATTGCTGGTTTTTTTTTAATTTTTATTTTTTTTTAACCTGGGGGGCCCCGACTCCTGTCCTCCCCCCTCACATCGGGCCCCCCCCCCTCATGCGGCGGGAGAGCGGAAAATACAGGAAGTCTCCAGGGCTGCAGCAGACGCTAGAGGCAGCTGCCGCTTGGTCTCCCCTGTCTTCAACTCTGTATACTGCTCGCTACTAAACCAGGAAGTAGCGAGCAGTATACAAAGTTGGAGACATATCGGAGACCAAGCGGCAGCTGCCTCTAGCGTCTGCTGCAGCCCCGGAGACTTCCTGTATTTTCTGCTCTCCCGCCGGCCGCCGCGCATACCGGGAGGGGGCCCCCCGAGGTGAGGGAGGGAGGATAGGAGTTGGGCCCCCCACCCGGATAGCTAAAGGCTACCTTACCCACCCGGCTACCTACCCGGCTACCTAACCACCCACCCGGCTACCTACCCACCCGGATACCTACACACCCACCCGGCTACCTACCCGGCTACCTAACCACCCACCTGGCTACCTACCCACCCGGATACCTACACACCCACCCAGCTACCTACCCACCCGGCTACCTACCCGGCTACCTAACCACCCACCCGGCTACCTAACCACCCACCTGGCTACCCACCCACATGGCTACCTACCCGGCTACCTAACCACCCACCTGGCTACCCACCCACATGGCTACCTACCCGGCTACCTAACCACCCACCCGGCTACCCACCCACATGGCTACCTACCCGGCTACCTAACCACCCACCCGGCTACCTAACCACCCACCCGGCTACCTAACCACCCACCTGGCTACCCACCCACATGGCTACCTACCCGGCTACCGAACCACCCACCTGGCTACCCACCCACATGGCTACCTAACAGGCTACCTAACCACCCACCCGGCTACCTAACCACCCACCTGGCTACCCACCCACATGGCTACCTACCCGGCTACCTAACCACCCACCTGGCTACCCACCCACATGGCTACCTACCCGGCTACCTAACCACCCACCTGGCTACCCACCCACATGGCTACCTACCCGGGTACCTAACCACCCACCTGGCTACCCACCCACATGGCTACCTACCCGGCTACCTAACCACCCACCCGGCTACCCACCCACCCGGCTACCTAACCACCCACCTGGCTACCTAACCACCCACCCGGCTACCTAACCACCCACCCGGCTACCCACCCACCCGGCTACCTAACCACCCACCCAGCTACCTAACCACCCACCCGGCTACCTATCCACCCGGCTACCTAACCACCCACCCGGCTACCTACCCACCCTGCCGGCTACCTACCCACCCGGCTACCTAACCACCCACCCGGCTACCTATCCACCCGGCTACCTACCCGGCTACCTAACCACCCACCCGGCTACTTACCCACCCGGCTACCCAACCACCCACCTGGCTACCTAACCACCCACCCGGCTACCTACCCGGCTACCTAACCACCCACCCGGCTACCTACCCGGCTACCTACACACCCACCCGGCTACCTACACACCCACCAGGCTACCTACCTACCCACCCACCCGGCTACCTACCCACCCGGCTACCTACCAACCCACCAGGCTACCTACCTAAAGACCCACCCGGCTACCTACCCGGCTACCTACACACCCACCCGGCTACCTACACACCCACCCGGCTACCTACACACCTACCAGGCTACCTACCTACCCACCCACCCAGCTACCTACCCACCCACCTACCCACCCACCAGGCTACCTACCCACCCGCCTACCCAGCCACCCACCAGGCTACCCACCCACCCGGCTACCCAGCCACCCACCAGGCTACCTACCCACCCGTCTAAGGGCTACCTACCTACCCACCAGGCTACCTACCCACTCACCCACCAGGCTACTTATCCACCCAACCACCCATGGGAGCTGCGCGCCGGATGGAGGCTGGGACAGGAGGTCTGCTGCTGCAGGTGAGTAAATGTTTTTTTTTTAATTTATTTTAGCAGGTGCATGTTCTGGGCAGGTCTGCCACATGATTGCGTGTATGTTCTGCGCAGGTCTGCGACATGATTGCATGTATGTTCTGGGCAAATTTGCTTCATGATTGCATGTGTTTTCTGGGCAAATCTGCCGACATGATTGCACGTATTTTCTGGGCAAATCTGCCGACATGATTGCACGTATTTTCTGGGCATATCTGCCGACATGATTGCACGTATTTTCTGGGCATATCTGCTCACATGATTGCACGTATTTTCTGGGCATATCTGCTGACATGATTGCACGTATTTTCTGGGCATATCTGCCGACATCATTGCACGTATTTTCTGGGCATATCTGCCGATATCATTGCACGTATTTTCTGGGCATATCTGCCGACATCATTGCACGTATTTTCTGGGCATATCTGCCGACATCATTGCACGTATTTTCTGGGCATATCTGCCGACATCATTGCACGTATTTTCTGGGCATATCTGCCGACATCATTGCACGTATTTTCTGGGCATATCTGTCGACATCATTGCACGAATTTTCTGGGCATATCTGCCGACATGATTGAATGTATTTTCTGGGCATATCTGCCGACATCATTGCACGTATTTTCTGGGCATATCTGCCGACATGATTGAATGTATTTTCTGTGCAAATCTGCCGACATGATTGAATGTATTTTCTGGGCAAATCTGCTCACATTATGTGTATTTTCTTGAGAAAACCTGCACAATTATGTGAATTTTCTGGGGAAAGGGTCACCAAAACTTGGGCCCACTGTCTTTGCGTTGCAATTTTCAAGGGAACCTGAGGTAAGAATAATATTGAGGCTGCCATATTTCTCTCCTTTTAAGCAATACCAGTTGCCTGGTTGCCGTTCTGGTCCTCTGCCTCTTATTCTCTCAACCATAGACCCTGAACAAGCATGCAGCAGGTCAGGGGTTTCTGACAATATTGTCAGAACTGAGAAGATTAAGCTGCATGCTTGTTGATGGTGTGATTCAGTTTATTACTGCAGCCAAATAGATCAGCAGGGCCGCCAGGCAACTAGTATTGTTTAAAAGGAAATAAATATGGCAGCCTCCATATCACTCTCACCCCGGGATCACTTTAAATTACAGTTAGCTCCGCCCTTATCCGGTCATTGCCACGCCCATTTTTTGCCACGGCGCTACGCGCCGCAGGTTCTATCCACACAGGTTATAGCCACGCCCATTTTTTGCAGCGGCGCACTTCGCGCGCCGCAGTTCAGGGGGGCCCACTATTGATATTTTGCACAGGGGCCCACTGCTGGCTGTGTCCGCCACTGCATATGGGCAAATACAATACGTGAGTTTTAATTATGGAGGCATGTATTATTTTAAAACTATAATGGCTGAAAACTGAGAAATAATGATTTTTTTCCGTTTTTTTCTTATTCTTCCTGTTAAAATGCATTTACAGTAAAGTGGCTCTTAGCAAAATGTACCACCCACAGAAAGCCTAATTGGTGGTGGAAAAAACAAGATATAGATCAATTCACTGTGATGAGTAGTGATAAAGTTATTGGCAAATGAATGGGAGGTGAAAGTTGCTCAGATGTAAAAAATTCTCAACACTGTAGGCTGAAGTGGTAAATAGCGACTGAGTCAGGAAGACAAAGCGGCCGGTCAGTGCGGCAGCACAGAAAGACCATGGCAACTCACAGGTAGTACCACAGTGTAATAGTGCTGCCCAAAAAATTAAATGCGTCCGTTGACCCGGGCAGTGTGAACGCAGAGTGTAATAGCGGCTGAGTCAGGAGGACAAAGCGGCCGGTCAGTGCGGCAGCACAGAAGGACCATGACAACTCACTGTTAGTACCACAGTTTGATAGTGCTGCCCAAAAAATTAGATGCGTCAGTGGACGCGGGCAGTGTGAACGCAGAGTGTAGTAGCGACTGAGTCGGGAGAACAAAGTGGCCAGTCAGTGCGGCAGCACAGAAGGACCATGGCAACTCACTGGTAATACCACAGCCCAAAAATGAACCAAGGCAGGCAGGCTGTTGTAACTTTTAGCAGCCACTTTATGTCCCCCTGTGTCCAACAACAGGGGCCAGGAACTCACCTTCCACCCAAGCCTGGTTGATTTTCAGGAAGGTCAGTTTGTCCACAGAGGCATGGGAGAGCCGAGAGTGCTTCTCGGTGACCACGCCACCGGCCGCACTGAAGCATCTCACAGAGAGGACACTAGAAGGGGGGCAGGACAAGAGTTCCAGGGAGTACTGGGCAAGCTCCCTCCAGATGTCCAGTCTCTTGACCTAGTACTCCAAGGGGTCCATGGGGCCGTGGGTGTCATTGAGCCCACTGAATGACCCCATGTAGTAAGCCACCATGCTGGTCAGTCGCTGCTGGTGCTGGTTGCAGGTGGATGCTGGGGCTGGCACCTCTGCTCTGGGCCGCTGCACTGCACACAGGCTCTTGCTTAGGCTCTTCAGGTCTCCGGGGCGCTGGATGCTGCTGCTGGTGGTGGTGGTTGTGCTGCTGGTGGAGGCATCAGGAACCTGCTGCTCGTTTGGCAGAGCAGTTACAGTGGGGGTGGAAGGTTGGGGGAATGCTTCCAGTAGTCTGCACACAAGGGCCACCTGCAACACCCTTGTGTGTTGCTCGGTGGTGGATGGTGTCATGAACTCTCCCTGCTTCCCCTTCAGACGTGGGTCCAGCATCAAGGTGATCCGGATGTCCTCCCTTGAATGCATCTGGATAACCCAGGGGGTCCCTGCGAAGGCTGCGCAACATGTGCACAGCCATGGGGATCAATTGGGCATTGGTAAAAACATCTTCATCATCATCCCATATCACATGCCTGTCCACTTCCTGTGCTGGCTCCTCCTCCCCAAGCCACCATCGCTGTGCAATGCCAGCCGTGCTCTGCTCTTCCTCCTCAGCATTCAGGTTAGGGAACTCCAACTCCTCCACCTCCTCCACTACCTGTGAGCCCTCCTGTGAGCTGGACTGTGCTGACATCTGCTCCTTATCCAGCTGCCTCAGGGCGGCCTCCCCCTGTTCCAACAAATCGCACATTGCCTGGTCCAGCAGGCAAACCATGGGCACCCACTGACACACGGAGGCCCGTTCCTCACTGACCATCTTGGTTGCCTCCAGGAAAGGACTCAGCACCAGGCATACTTGCTGCATCCTCGGCATGACAATCTCTAAGGACCTGACTTGGAAAGCCAACACAACCTCCACCCAGAAAAAAGCCCAGCAGAGACTATTTTTCCTACGCCAACTAAAGAAGTTTGGTATGGCCCGCGAGCTTCTGACGAGCTTCTACACTGCCACAATTGAATCTGTTCTCTGCTCCTCCATCCTGGTCTGGTATGCTGGCTCCTCCGCCAGCGAAAGACACAAACTGCAGAGGGTCATCAGATCAGCTGAGAGAATCATTGGGAAACCTCTCCCCTCTCTAGATCAAATCTTCAACTCTAGACTGCGCTCCAGAGCTCATAAAATCGCTAATGATCCGTCCCACCCAGGCTTTTGCTTCTTCAGTAGACTTCCCTTAGGCCGGAGATTTTGATCCATTTACACCAGGACCATAAGGCACAGGAACAGTTTCTTCCCATCAGCCGTAACTGTCTGAACTCTTAGGTCTCTCTACTGGTAGCACCTAGCCTGACTGCACGGCTGCACACTACATGTAGACGTGTTCAAATGTATCAAATTGCTGTAATGGTATCCTTTATATTGTCCTGCTGCTTACTATGTATCTGTATTGTATGTCTTGTTCTTTTTCACACTAGCCCTGTATTTGCCAAATCCAATTCCGGGCACGGCCCAGTCGTGTTTGGCGAAATAAAATATTCTGATTCTGATTCTGATTCAGTGTCCACTGAGTTGCAGTGATTATTGGGACTTGCTGGTTGCTGATGACACTTGGGTCTAACATCTAGGCCCTAAGAGCCAGCCTGTGCCGACACAGCCGCTCCAACATGGCCAGAGTTGAATTCCAGTGAGTTGGCATATCAATGATGAGGCGGTGTGGCTTGCCATATTGCCGCTATAAGCTGGACAGGAGAGCAGAGGCAGTGGCTGAGCTGCGGAAAAAGTGTACCACCTCCCGGGCATCTTGCAGCAGGTCGCTCATCCGCTGGTAGGTGCGCAGGAACTGAATAATACCAGTAAACAGTGAGCAGTACAACATAACTGAAGGGAATCACTGGCTAATGAGCTGAATAATACCAGTGAGCAGTGAGCACAGCACAACATAACTGAAGGGTATCACTGCCAAATGAACTGAATAATACCAGTGAGCAGTGAGCACAATACAATGTAACTGAAGGGTATCATTGCCAAATAAACTGAATAATACCAGTGAGCAGTGAGCACAGTACAACGTAACTGAAGGGAATCACTGGCTAATGAGCTGAATAATACCAGTGAGCAGTGAGCACAGTACAACATAACTGAAGGGTATCACTGCCAAATGATTTGAATAATACCAGTGAGCAGTGTGCAGTACAATGTAACTGAAAGGAAATCACTGCCTAATTAGCTGAATAATACCAGTAAGCAGTACAACGTAACCGAAGGGAATCACTGGATAATGAGCTGAATAATATCAGTGAGCAGTGAGCACAGTACAACGTAACTGAAGGGTATCACTGCCAAATTAACTGAATAATACCAGTGAGCAGTGAGCACAGTACAACGTAACTTAAGGGTATCACTGCCAAATTAACTGAATAATACCAGTGAGCAGTGAGCACAGTACAATGTAACTGAAGGGAATCACTGGCTAATGAGCTGAATAATACCAGTGAGCAGTGAGCACAGTACAACGTAACTGAAAGGCAGAGCCGGGACAAGGTCCTCCAGCACCCAAGGCTGAGACACCAAAGTGCGCCCCTCCATCCCTCCCACCCCAGCCGTCACACACTGATTGTTATTATACTAAGAGGCACCCCAGGGCCCCCAACACCTTAATCTTTAGTTATCCGGCTTGCAGTCACTAGCATGTATCCCCTTTTCTTATTTCTCTTTGCTTCAAACACAATAGGGGAATGATAGCTGAGTGAGTTATGCGCCCCTTCTACACTGCGCCCTGAGGCTGGAGCCTCTCATTGCCTCTGCCTCGGCCCGGCCCTGCTGAAAGGTATCACTGCCAAAAGAACTGCATAATACCAGTGAGCAGTGAGCACAGTACAATGTAACTGAAGGGAATCACTGGCTAATGAGCTGAATAATACCAGTGACCATTGAGCACAGTACAACGTAACTGAAGGGTATCACTGCCAAATAAACTGAATAATACCAGTGAGCAGTGAGCACAGTACAATGTAACTGAAGGGAATCACTGGCTAATGAGCTGAATAATACCAGTGAGCACAGTACAACGTAACTGAAAGGTATCACTGCCAAATGAACTGAATAATACCAGTGAGCAGTGAGCACAGTACAACGTAACTGAAGGGTATTACTGCTAAATGAACTGAATAATACCAGCGAGCAGTGAGCACAGTACAACGTAACCGAAGGGTATCGCTGCCAAATGAACTGAATAATATCAGTGAGCATTGAGCACAGTACAACGTAACCAAAGGGAATCACTGCCAAATGAACTGAATAATACCAGTGAGCAGTGAGCACAGTACAATGTAACTGAAGGGAATCACTGGCTAATGAGCTGAATAATACCAGTGAGCAGTGAGCACAGTACAATGTAACTTAAGGGTATCACTTCCAAATGAACTGAATAATACCAGTGAGCAGTGAGCACAGTACAATGTAACTTAAGGGTATCACTTCCAAATGAACTGAATAATACCAGTGAGCAGTGAGCAGTACAATGTAACTGAAGGGAATCACTGGCTAATGAGCTGAATAATACCAGTGAGCAGTGAGCACAGTACAACGTAACTAAAGGGAATCACTGGCTTATGAGCTGAATAATACCAGTGAGCAGTGAGCAGTACAACGTAACTGAAGGGTATCACTGCCAAATGAACTGAATAATACCAGTGAGCAGTGAGCACAGTACAACGTAACTGAAAGGTATCACTGCCAAATGAACTGAATAATACCAGTGAGCAGTGAGCAGTACAACGTAACTGAAGGGTATCACTGCCAAATGAACTGAATAATACCAGTGAG
Organism: Hyperolius riggenbachi; assembly: GCF_040937935.1. Lineage (NCBI taxonomy): Eukaryota > Metazoa > Chordata > Amphibia > Anura > Hyperoliidae > Hyperolius > Hyperolius riggenbachi. Next base: position 150,169,427 of record NC_090651.1, on the reverse strand, counting down.
CAGTGAGCACAGTACAACGTAACTAAAGGGAATCACTGGCTTATGAGCTGAATAATACCAGTGAGCAGTGAGCAGTACAACGTAACTGATGGGTATCACTGCCAAATGAACTGAATAATACCAGTGAGCAGTGAGCACAGTACAACGTAACTAAAGGGAATCACTGGCTTATGAGCTGAATAATACCAGTGAGCAATACAATGTCACTCACGAAACTTAGTGAATGTACAGCACTGGCAGTAGGACTGTCTGTAAGTAGTAACTGAAGTGTATGACTGGCTAATGAGCTGAATACAAGTGCAGTACAATCAGTCTGAACCTGCCTGCCTGCACTAAACACACTAAATATGAGGCTGTGAAACATTTCAATAGAGTTATGAAAGGGTTATCATCACACCCCCTCCATCCATGCTTTCCAGCTATGCTCTTCTCTGGATAAGGATGTTTTCTAACAGACTGAGACAACACAATAATCAAACTGATATATTACATAGGCATGTATTTATAAACAATCACAAAAAAGAAAATGGGTCCTGCAGGAATTTTCATTCTCGGAATTATGCAGTAAATCATCAAAGCGTGCTGATTTTTTTTACTTCTGCTTTTTATTTAAAACACCTGATCTTTGGCTTTGCTTATGTTCCTTTAAATGTTTTCTGCTAAGCGACCATAATGTTGCCGATCATGGAAAATGTGACTTACCAGACCCGACAACGACTTGATATCTGTGAATTATAAATATGTTCATAACTATAATCCCTCTAGGGTGACATGTCTTGCAAATGAGAATCCATCAGCTGTCACTTGCTGCAGGGTTCAGTAGAGGGTCACACACTGTGTCATTACAGCCAGAGCCCCATTAAAATGACATCTGTGTTAATAAAGGGTCAAGCAGACTTGTCAGTGCCCTGTGCTGGTATTATGTTCAGCTATGCATCGGGCTAGCACCATATCACTACCCTGCTGCATAACTGAAACATACTTCCCCTTTTCTTTTCAATGATAGCAGCAGCAATTAGGTATGCTCACACTGAGTACATAGACATGCATGCCTAAAATGTGTACACTCTTGTTTATAAATAACATACAAAAAGAATGGATAAAACTCAGAGGCCCAAGCATATGGAGAAATAAACCTCCTGTGGACATTTGATGACAGTGACCTCTACACAACCGATATTTTAAAATAAACATTACATAAGTATGTAAGCTAAACTGAAGAAGACAAGTGTGAAAAAATATGGCCCCCATGGATTCAATGGCTACATAAGGGAAGTACCTTATTTCTTCTACACGGTCCTAAGTCCCCATTTTTATTTTTATTTCTCATTTTAGAACCTAAAATCTCCTTCATTTAGGTCCACTAGGCACTCACACTTGTCACAGTTCATTTATTATAGTTATCATAATAATACATCAAGCGTAAACAGACCTGAACTAGTATATTGCAGTAAACAAAAGCAAAAAGGAACTCACATGCAGTTACAGACTCCTGACACATTGTATATCTGTCAAGGGGTATTTGTTACATACAAAAGGTAATACTTAGTAAATTACTCTTTTTCTCAATGGGCACAGTTTGTAATAAGGAGGATGAGAAGGAAACCCTGATCTGGTTCTGGAATAATATTAGAAAAGGCTGGATTGAGGAATGATGCTCTATAGGCAGTAGCAGTGCTAGGGAGTCTTGCCCAAGGTCTCCTAATTGAATAGGTGCTGGCTTACTGAAATGGAAGAGTTGAGATTCAAACCCTGGACTCTTATGTCAGAGGCAAAGCCCTTAACCTGTACACTATCCAGACAGGATAGTGCCCTATAGGCAATGTTATAGCAGGATATTATGTATAATAAAATAATGATGTCAAATATAATTGTAGCTGACTGTGCTAAGAGTGTTTTGACCGTGAATTTACATTCAATTGCCAATAAATTTTTATACAACAAAAGTGAGCACAAAAAACAATATAGAGCTTTCTTTTGGTCACACACTGAGTATTTTAATTTTGGTTAATTGTTCAGGTAAATGTGGCAAAAACTTGAAGGAAAAATAATTTTTCTTGAATTTCTCCTACAAAGTATTGTTAATGGTACTGTTCAGTAGGTTGCCTGGGTACACGTATACACATATTCTCCTATTATCCCAATTTCTGGAATACCAAATGTGGTTATTCTGCATCACATGGACTAATTACCATGACTCAAAATAAGCATAAACATATGTATTTCTATAGATGAATACATTTTGGGTGCCATCATCCCCCCCAACAAAATCTTTATAGGTACCCTAAATGGCTTGTTGTACAAGATAGGACACTAAAATGCACAGATCAATCAACTGATTTGAATTATTTATTGTTGTTGGAAAACCTGTTTTACTTGTATTATTTTTGTATGTGTTTTGTTTTCTTTTTTTAACAAATGACCCCTTTCTCCTTACAAATCAGGAAGGGATAGATGCTGTAACGATTGGGTGCTGTAATTCAGACGTCTGATCATTGTTGAAAACAATGGTGCATGAGCCAGCCTGGTGCCCCGGGAACTCTCACTGCCCGGGGCCCCAGAATCAGCATCTAACACCATATGTGAGCGCAGCCAAAACCTTGGAGCTGCCACCTCCAAGGCCTGTCTCCTACTGCTCTAAAACTTACCAAACACACAATTGGAGAACCTCACTCCCAAACAGTTCTCTGCTGCTTTATAAAGCCTGCAGGCTGCTTATAAGCCAATGAGACGTGCACACATAATACACCTAGCTTGCAGTGATAATCAAGCAAAAGCTGAGCAAGTCAGCCAATTAGTAGGAGAGGGCTTCAGTTGCATATAGACAATGGCTATATGACCAGCAGGGGGCACCAACGTGCAGGATATTCCCTCTCATCTGCCCCCCTCCTAACTAAACTGCATGGGATACTACAATAATTAAAAACAATGGTGCATGAGTCAGCCTGGGGCCCCGGGAACTCTCACTGCCCGGGGCCCCAGAACCAGCATCTAACACCATATGTGAGCGCAGCCAAAACCTTGGAGCTGCCACCTCCAAGGCCTGTCTCCTACTGCTCTAAAACTTACCAAACACACAATTGGAGAACCTCACTCCCAAACAGTTCTCTGCTGCTTTATAAAGCCTGCAGGCTGCTTATAAGCCAATGAGAAGTGCACACATAATACACCTAGCTTGCAGTGATAATCAAGCAAAAGCTGAGCAAGTCAGCCAATTAGTAGGAGAGGGCTTCAGTTGCATATAGACAATGGCTATATGACCAGCAGGGGGCACCAGCGTGCAGGATATTCCCTCTCATCTGCCCCCCTCCTAACTAAACTGCATGGGATACTACAATAATTAAAAACAATGGTGCATGAGCCAGCCTGGGGCCCCGGGAACTCTCACTGCCAGGGGCCCCAGAACCAGCATCTAACACCATATGTGAGCGCAGCCAAAACCTTGGAGCTGCCACCTCCAAGGCCTGTCTCCTACTGCTCTAAAACTTACCAAACACACAATTGGAGAACCTCACTCCCAAACAGTTCTCTGCTGCTTTATAAAGCCTGCAGGCTGCTTATAAGCCAATGAGAAGTGCACACATAATACACCTAGCTTGCAGTGATAATCAAGCAAAAGCTGAGCAAGTCAGCCAATTAGTAGGTCTGCAGAATCACCAATATTACAGACGCTATACCTGATTATGTGGTGATCTGCAGTATCACCAATAATACTAGTATTCTAGCTAGCTGAGAGTAAGGTGTGGTGTTTGGTGCAACAGTAGAACAAATGGATAGCTCTCACCAGAGGAGCTGGTGATTACTATCTGCAACAACAGTGCTAGACCTCACCAGGGGAGCTGGTGGGTACTAGCTGCAACGGTATAGACTTCTCCAGAGGAGCTGGAGGGTCTATCAACACAATTAACAATACCTTTACCAGAGGAGCTGGGAAAGTACTAATAATGAGAGAACTAAAGAAGTTTGGCTAAACCTTACCAGAGGAGCTGGTAAGGTACTGACAGTACAAATGACTGAATAGTTAAATTAAACCTTTCCAGAGGAGCTGGGAAGGTAATAACAGCACAAGTGACTGAATAGTTTAGCAAGACCTTTCCAGAGGAGCTGGGAAGGTAATAACAGCACAAGTGACTGAATAGTTTAGCAAGACCTTTCCAGAGGAGCTGGGAAGGTAATAACAGCACAAGTGACTGAATAGTTTAGCAAGACCTTGCCAGATGAGCTGGGAAGGTAATAACAGCACCAGTGACTGAAAAGTTTAGCAAGACCTTTTCAGAGGAGCAGGCAAGGTACTAACAGTCACTGGAGCTTATACTAGTGAGTCTGAACCTCACCAGAAGAGCTGGTGGGTTCTAATGGCCAGAGCACCTCACCAGTGGCTAGGGCCCACTGGTGAGTAGAGTAGTCAGACAGGCAAAGTACGATAACAAGCAGGCAGAGACAGTATCAAAATAGCAGGCAAGAGAGTAGTAATATCAGGCAGAGGTTCAGCAACTAAAGTCAGAAAGGCAGAGGTACAGTAACGTTTAGAAATAGCAAGGTCAGAGAGTAGCCAGAGTCATACACAGGTTATCAGAATACAATGTAATAATAACTAACTATAGATAGATGTATATTGCAAACACTGCATATACATCTATCATCAACAGGAACCTCACTAGGTCTGAGCGCTAACACGAGTGTATTCGCAAAAGCAGACGAGTTATTATTATTATTTATTATTATTTATTGTATTTATAAAGCGCCAACATATTACGCAGCGCTGAACATTAATTTAGGTTACAGACAATATTTAGGGGTGACATACAGCAATATGACAATACAGGAATACAAGAAAACCAGATCACACAGCACAGTATGAGTACCAGGTAATGCTTAGTCAGTCACTGGATGGAGCATGGAGATTAGGCAAGTTAGGTTCACTCAGATGCATAGCATGGGTGCAAAGTAATGGAGGTGCAAGATCAGGTAGGACACAAAAGGAGGAGGACCCTGCCCAAAGGCTTACAATCTAGAGGGAGAGGTAAGGACACGAATGGTAGGGGACCAGAGTTCAGGTGTAGGTTTAGAGCACTTGTGAGGGGTGGTAGGCCAGAGTGAAAAGGTGAGTTTTGAGGGCTTTCTTGAAGATGTTGAAGGAGGGGGCTGCCCTAATGGGTGGAGGTAGGGAGTTCCATAGTGTTGGAGCAGCTCTTGAGAAGTCCTGGAGGCGTGCATGGGACTGGGTGATTCGGGGGGCGGTTAGGCGAAGTTCATTGGAAGAGCGGAGTGAGCGGCTAGGTGTGTACCTCTGAGTAAGATCGGAAATGTAGGTTGGACAGGTTTTGTGGACAGATTTGTAGGTCAGACACAGTATCTTGAATCTGATTCTGGACTGGATAGGAAGCCAGTGGAGGGATTCTAGGAGGGGATCCGCCGTGGTGGAGCGATGGGAGCAGTGGATAATTCTGGCTGCCGCATTCATGATGGACTGCAGTGGGGCTGTTCGGGTCATAGTGAGACCAGACAGCAGGGCATTGCAGTAGTCAAGGCGGGAAATTATGAGGGCATGGATGAGGAGTTTGGTGGTGGCAGAGGTCAGGAAAGGGCGAATCTTTCAGATGTTACGAAGGTGGAAGTTGCAGGACTTAGTGAGGTTTTGGATGTGGGAAGTGAAGGAGAGTGCGGAGTCCAGGGTGACACCCAGACAGCGGGCTTGAGAGGTAGGGCGAATGGTAGTGTGGTTAACAGTGACATGCACATCTGGGAGGTTCGTGGATGGCCGGGGTGGGAAGATCATAAATTCCGTTTTGTCTAGATTTAGTTTCAGGAACCTATCGGACATCCAGGAGGAGATGGCTGATAGGCAGGAGGAGACCTTGTCCATGGTAGTGGTGGATATGTCAGGGGTGTGGAGGTAGATCTGGGTGTCATCTGCATACAGATGATAGTTAAAACCCATGGAGGAGATAACCTTGCCAATGGAGGATGTGTATAGGGTGAACAGTAGGGGGCCAAGGACCGAACCTTGGGGGACTCCCACCGAGAGGTGGTTGGAAGAGGACTCATTGAAGGCGGTTGCCAATGAACGGTGAAGGCTTAAGAAGCCGAGGAGAGCCCAGCGCCACGCCCCCTAGCAATCAGCCAATCCTAGCGGCGCGAGTTACTCCTGACATCAGCCGACCGGCAGGTCAGCTGACGCGCCTTCTTCCAGCAGAAAGGTCCTGTCTCCGCGCGCGCCTGCTTGATACAGAGACCCTATGAGCCAGAGACAATGCCGTTCCCGGCGTGCTGGACGCCGCCGGGACGGATAAGGCCTGTGAACAAAGAACAAAGGCGGCTGCGGATCTATCCTGCGCATCTGCAGCTGCCACAGTTTCAGACGTTACAGATGCGTGTGAAAATGCTGGCTCGATCAACCTTGCCACATACCCTCTAGCTCTAGATCCTACGTTCTCAACATGTGGTACGTGTACCCCAGGGACAAAGGCTGATGGTTCCAGGGGGTACTCGGGCTTGATATACTTAACCAAGAATAACAAATTTAGAGTTTTAGAAAATGATCAATCTTATTTACATAAAACCAAATTAGTATTTTAGATAATGAAAAGTAATAGTAAATGCTTGGACATTGTTTAGAACCAATTATAATGTACTATAATTAAATATATATTTGTCAGAGGGTACTTGTGATAAAGTTCATTATGCTAAGGGGTATTTGGTGAGTACAGGGTTTTAAAAGGGGTACATACCAATAAAATGTTGAGAAACACTGCTCTAGATCATGTTTTTAGCTGCCAATCAGAGAGCGCCATTCATTGTGCTGCTCAATTGACTGTTGCAGACTCTCTGGAAGCCAAGCTGCATAGGAGCCCAATCTCAGAGCACAGAGAACGGCTGAGACAATGGAGGGAATAGTAGCATAGTGGAGGAACTTAAATCTGGGCCCCAACACCAAGAAAAGGTTAAGCACATATGTTTGAATATGTATCTAAGGTTATGATCATAACGTAAAATGTTAAGTAAAAGTTACTTTAAGTGACTCTGTAACAAAAATTACAATGTTTTTTCTACCATCCTACAAGTTCCTAAACCTATTCTAATCTGTTCTGGCTCACTGCAGCACTTTGTACTATCACGGTCTCTGTAATAAATCAATGTATCTTTCCCCTGTCAGACTTGTCGGCCTGTGTCTGGAAGGTTGCCAACTCTTCCGTGCTGGTCTGTTCCTCTATGCACACTTCAGTGTGTGTTTTATTTACATAAGCCAGCAGCTTCTCTGCTATCTTATCAGTGATAGAAGAGAGCTGGATAAAAATCCTCCTCTATTAGGCTGTGAAAGTAGCTGGCTGACACATACTGAGGAATTACAAACACAGGCAGAGCTGTCTGCAGGAAGCCTGTAATGTTCAGTGCATGAGAGAAGAAGGGGACAGAAGGTAAACACACAAATGATCTTTTGAGATTCAAAAGGAAAGCTGTATACAGCCTGCTTGTGTATGGATGTATTTTCTATGTGTGGACATATTGTACATCAATCTACTTCCTGTTTTGGTGGCCATTTTGTTTGTTTATAAACAAACTTTTTAAAACTGTTTTTGACTACTTTTAATGCGGCGGGGAGCGGCGAAATTGTGACAGAGGGTAATAGGAGATGTCCCCTAACGCACTGGTATGTTTACTTTTGTGCGATTTTAACAATACAGATTATCTTTAAAGATTATTGAAGCAATGGGGCATATTCAATTTTACCCCAGGCAAATAGCGCAGTCTGCATTATATACATGAAGTGCACATGAATAGTTTAATGCCTGTTATGCAATGGTGTAAGTGTGCATTGTGTCCATAATGTGGGTTGCGCTATTTATGCAACAAACACTGTTACTTGCGTAAGTACCAGTAAAATTGCTGTGTGCTACCAGCATACAACAATGTCACCACTGTTAAATAAATATACCCCAATCTGGGCAAATAACTGTGGAACAAAAAGGCATCCAGACACACTCAAACCCAGCATTATTGCAATAGAAACTGCATAAGCTCATGAATTCAGCCAGGCATATCCACAACAGTGGCAGACTGAGCTATACATAGTCATAAACCTGTGAATACTAGGAATGTAGTTCAAGATTTTACAATTTATTCATCCTGCTCACGTTTAACATTGAAGAATAGGAAAAGGATTGTGAATTGTTTATTTGAGTAGTCATAAAGCTGCTTTGTTTCGAGTGTCTTTGCTGGCTTCAGGATTTGGAGCAGATTGGACCAGAGGCAAGATTTAGCTGTGATAGAGGTAGCAATAATGTAACACATGCAAATATTGACTCCTTTGATTCAATAGTAAAAACAATTCCACGCGAAAGATTATCTCACTTCCTTAAAGCAGATATCCAGCCTGAAAACTCTTTGCAGGAGTCTTCCTGTATGGCAAAATTACAATTACCGGTGTTGTCTTGTCCCCAAAGTTGTCCCTGCAGCCCCCGAATGGCGACTTCTGGTGTGTAGCCCCGCCCTCTGAAATATAAATTCTGTTTTCTCTATCTCAATAGAGAAAACAGAATGGTGTGTTTTACAGGGGGGCGAGGCAATGCGCTGGAAGCCGTCTGAGTCAGGGGCTTCGCTTTAAAGTGGACCTGAACTCTTGCACAGGACAGAAGGAAAACATAGAGAAATGCATCCTGTATGTAGAGATTAGCCTGTCTAATTTTCCCCTCATTTGTGACTATGCACAAGTTGTAATTTGATCCCTCATCTGTGTCAGCTGTTTGCGATGGCAGAGAGTTAATTGGTCACTGCAGATTTATTGCAAGATTTGTATAAGCTATAACAAATAAATGTTTTTATTTAAAGGGTATTATGCTGTTGTGTTACTTTTAGAACAAAGAAGAAGTTCTGAGTTCAGGTACACTTTAAGCAGGAATAAAATAGCTTGTGTGAGAAGAATGCTTTCATTATTGGTCTTGTGTTCTGTCCTTATGACCACGGCAGGCCTTTGACCTGAGCGACCAAAGCGGTCGCTCAGGGCGCCCGGCAGCCAAGGGCGCATGTGCAGGGCTTTCTATTCCCCTCACTTACACTCCCTCCCATCCCCGACACTCACTGTCAGCCCTGTTAGTTCAGCCGTGGGCTACCCGGCAGCAGTGATGACAGAGGGAGCCCAGTGGTAGTGCTGTGTACCTCAAATACAGGGAGTGCTTTCCTGAATGAGCACTTCCTGTATTTGAAGTATACAGCGGCTTCACTCGCTCTGTCATCAATGCTGCTGGGCAACCCACCGCTGAACTACAGGGCTGGCAGTCTGAGTGCCGGGGATGGAGGGAGCCACCAGAGAGGGGAACTTGTTTTGATGCAGCCCACAGGTCTGTGTATGCAGGAGCACATCGCCCCAGCTCCCCCAGAGTGCCCAGTCTTTCTCACTCCCCTCCATCCATCATCCATCCCTATCTGTCTCTCTCTCTCTCTCCACATCCACCCATCCATCATCCATTCCTATCTGTGTCCTTCTCTCTATCCATCCATCCATTCATCCCTATCTGTGTCCTTCTCTCTCTCCATCCATGCATCCATCCCTATCTGTGTTCTTTGCAGATTTGGACAGAGGCGCCAGGCAGGTTAAAATGATCTAAAAACAACTAAAAAGGAGGAGTACAGGTGGACTTACCTCCTGAAATGATGGACAATCGAGATTGTTCAAATCGCAAATAACAATTTATTTTGGCACTCTGCAACGCGTTTAGCAGGTATAACCCGCTTCATCAGGCAAGGAGTGCAAGCTAAAAATCAAGCATACAAACCATAAACAATATACAATAAACAAAACACGACCCTAAGAGCTTGCCATCATAATACAAAATGCAAAAATGACATATTATGTCTGTCACAGAAAGGGGCGATCTGCTGTGACAGGAGACGTGCAAACACCAAAGGCCTGATTTACCAAAGGACGATAAGCCCCTTTGCATGTCTAATTGTTTGTTTGCTCCTCCAAACATCTGCGAGAGCTATCGCGGACACCCGGACGCAATGTGCCGCCCCGGACGCGCAAAGCCCATAGACCCGTATCGTGCCTCGCACATCCAAGAAGACGCACCCCGTGCAAACGCAGCACGTGCAAATGTATGCGCGTGCAAAAACCGCTTAGCGCGAAAAAAAACGCGCCAAGCGGTAGCAAATCAGGCCCCATATGTAATGAGGAATGCGACCAAAGTAGTACAAGAATCTATCATGAAACAGCACATAAATAACTTTTCATTCAATTGTCAGCATAAGTTATTATGTATATCAGCGGAAGTTATTATATAGTGACAATACCTGTGTGTCCATAATGGTGTAATAACTATCTACATAGCCGCAAAAGTATCATCTATAAATGTGAAATATAGCTCTTTGAATAAATAGGGAATTCCATCTTACCTCAAAAAGGTCCAATAGTGGCAATGCGCCTCTGTAACTCGCGCTGCTGCTGTCTGCTGTTTATAAAGGTGTCTATGTGCCTAAATTAAAGGTAGGATACCAGGTGAGTACAGTGTGACATCACATCCCCCACACGGGGCTTATACCGGAAGTGATGCGGGGAAGCATGGGCGAGGTGGCGTCGGCCATGTTGATTGTGGGCAATTTTACCAGTAGCTGTAAATATGTATAAAATTTGGCGTTTTTGCCACACTATGCATCTAAACAATGTTTCCATGCCTATGCGACCATATAGTGGCACTGATAGCGTTACTGGCTATCATTAGATTGTGATCTCTATTTGTTGTTCCTGTATTCGTATAGTCTATGTAGTATATATATGAATGTTACCATCTAGTGGTCAGAATATGGAATAGCAGGTAAAAGTAGTTCTACTGCTGTACAAATGCATAAAACTGAATTAAATCCAATAACAGAGATAAAACAACAGTGTTAATATGGTAAAGAAGAAGTAACATCAATAAAATATATTTAAAAAATCATAAAAATATGCTTATCTAATATAACAATTATAAGAAATGTATAAAAAAATATATAAAAAAACTAGAGGCAGAACAAACAAAATAAAAGAGAGGATTATCATAATAAAACATTGTTTGCTATTAACAAGCGACTGTTTGGAGTAATAAGAAATAATGAATCATTAAAATGCTTTTTCTAAAACCTCATTCAGACCATTGGGTATCAGGCACTTTAGAATTTGTATCCAATAAATTTCCTTTTGGCGCAGTATCTCGAAAGCATTTGTGTGGGATGGGGAAACTGATTCAATGAAAGTGATTTTAAATAAGAGAGGATTATTGTTGTGATGGATACCAAAATGTCAAGAAACGCGGTGTAAATTGTAATTATTTATGATGTTTCTCTTGTGATGGCCAATTCTGCTGCGAGCCTCCTGGGTCGTACGACCAACGTATTGAGGCCCACATGGGCATGAAATAAGATAAATAATAAAACGAGAGTCGCAATTGATATGTTGCGTGATAGGATATTCAATGTTTGTAGTGTGGGACTGAAAGGTCTTAGTGTTCACCACGAACTGGCAGGCTGTACATCTCACTTTGTGGCAGGCATGTGATCCTGGTGGTAGGCGGGGGCCGGTGGATTGGGAGAATGTCCTCAGTTTGCTGGGAGCTAATAAGTTACGCACATTAGGTGCACGTTTAAATGTGAGTGTTGGTTTGTTGGGTAATAATGGTTTTAGATAGGGATCTTGTGTTAATATGTCCCATTTAGACTGCAACATGGTTCTAATAATATTGTGTTGTGAACTGAAGCGTGTGATAAACCTGGGAAATGGATCATTAACGTTAGTAATATTGGAATTAGGGGCAGTCTGGGATGTAGTGGTGGGGGTGTGAATTGCTTTGTATTTGGCGTCTTTGATTAATTTGTTTGGGTATTGCCGTTCAGAAAAAAAATTTTTTTGTCAATATTGTCGACTGTGTATGGTAGTCATTTATGTCAGTACAGTTCCGGTAAATCCTTTTATATTGGCTGTACGGGGTGTTGGTAATCCAAGGTCGATGATGGTGACTGTTGAAATGAATGTAATTGTTGGCATCTACTTTTTTGAAATGGGTTTTGGTTTTTATATTGAGTAATTCGATGAACAATACCAGGTCCAGATATTCTATGGTGGTTGGATGGTATTAAAGTGAAAAGTAGACCGGCCGGATTGTTGTTGAGGTATTGCACGAATAGAGGAATATTGTTGGGGTCGCCTTGCCATATGAAAATCAGATCATCAATATATCTACGATAAAACTTAATGTTCTCTGTAAAGGGATGCTGGGAATGGAATTTTAAATGCTCTAGGTAACCCATGGTGAGGTTCGCAAAGGATGGAGCAAATGAACTCCCCATGGCTGTACTTGTACGTTGGTGGTAATATTTATCCCTTAAACTGAACGTGTTATGTTTAAGTATGAATTCTGCACAGTGCATAATGAAGTTAATCTGTGGATGAGGCATGAGCGGATTGTTGTTTAAGAAGAAAGATAAAGCTGTAAGTCCAAAGTCGTGTGGTATATTGGTGTAAAGCGAGGTGACATCGCAGGTTAACCAGTAATAATCAGATGGCGCCGGGTGAGGACGCCACGGCCACAGGGCTCCGCTCTCTTTTTCTTTTTTCCCCATAAATACCCCTCTGGCGACCTCCCGACCACCTCCACCCACCTGGAGATGATGCAGAGGCTTTGGATGTGCCTCACGGGCTGCTGGAGGATCGGAAGGGTCGCATGCTCTGATGCGGGTGGGATCGCCGGAACGGGGAATCGCTGCAGCCAGGGGAGCTGGGACGCCGCTCTGGAGCCAGAAGACATCGCACGCAGTGCCGCCTTCACGCTGCTCATGCTATGCCTGCCGGGGACCACATGGAGAGGGGCAGCGGGCGGCTCTACACTTCCCTCGGCCGCTCTTAGGTGTCTGGGGCTGCCGCCTGGGTAGAGGCCGCCGCGTGCTCCCGCCGCCATTACCAGCCATCCAGGGCCACCACTAGAGACCTCCCCATCTGCAGCCCAGGATTGCTGGGGCTGCCAGACTCCCTCCACCACGGGTCGCAAGGGGCTGGGGCTGCCGGACCCCCTCCACCACGGTTCGCCAGGGGCTGCCTGCCCCCCTCCACCACGAGTCGCCAGGGGCCTAGGGACCAGGATTCCAGCAAGGGCACGTGGGACACCCTCCCCGTGCAGAGGAGGCCTGACTGCAGCTGCTCCCCCAGTCACCATGGGAACGATGCTGCCACCTCACAAATTGAGGGCCTGTTGCTGCCCCATCGCAGCCACAGAGGAGGTATGCTGCCCCTGGCCTGTCCACCACTGCTGCCCAGCCAGGATGCCTCCCCCCCCCCCCGGGCCCTATGTCCACCAATGTTGCCCAGCCGAGGTACCCCCCGGCCCCATGTCCACCACTGCTGCCCAGGCCCCACGTCCATCATTGCTGCCCAGCACAGGTGCCCACTGGCACAAAGGGGCCCCCCACTGTACTGCACCGCACCCTCATTAACCAGCCGTGCGGACTTTGGTATTAGGAGCGCTTCTCCTCGAGCAACCTGGCTCAAGTGAACTCTGCTGTCCGCCTCCATCATGATCCCCCTCAACTTCCTCTCTACTTTCGTGGACAATCGGTAGCACCTGTCTTGTTGGGAGCGTGTCGCTGTGTAGCGTCCAGTGCCGAAAATGGCAGCGCTCATATCAGCTCTCTTTTCTGTTCCTGCTATCAGTGTATGTTTTTTGCTATGTTTGTATTACGTTAACTGTGTTTTTTTTGCTATGTTTGTATTACGTAAACTGTATGTGTATGCTGGTATGCTCTCTGTTTTTGCTTTTTATTTTGCTATTAGTGCTTATATGTATGTACCATGCTTAACTGTATACGACTCTCTGCTAAATTGTACGCACAAGCTGCAATGTTGTCCTATGTATGCTTGTCCCATGTCTACGTATGTACCATGCTTAACTGTGCTATTTCTTGTTTCTCATCAATGACCCTGTATGCGCCAAAACCAATTCCGGGTACAATCCACCGCTGTACTTGGCGAAATAAATTCTGATTCTGATTTCCAATGGATATTTTTAATCAGATGAATTAGGTGTTGGAAGTCTTTTAAAAAAGATGGGAGGGACTGGACATGTGGCTGTAAGTGTTTATCTACAAATACAGATAAATTGCTGGTGGTGGAGTCTATGCCCGATATGATTGGTCTACCCGGTGGTCTGATGAGTGACTTGTGTATTTTAGGTAAATAATAAAAGAAGGGGGTTTTTGGGTGTTGATTAATGATGAATGCCCTTTCGTTTTTTGTGAGAATCCCCTTAAGATAATGCTCATTGATAAAGGTTTTTAATTTCGAGTTATACTCTTCAGTGGGATCATGATCAAGTACGTTGTAATGTAGGGGGCCATCAAGTAGACGCAAAGCTTCTTCGAGGTAGTCTACTTTGTTCAGAAGGACCACCCCCCCTCCCTTGTCCGCTGGTCTGATGATTATATCATGAGTACGTCTGAGGGTATGGAGTGCAGACGGTTCTTTGTTAGTAAGGTTGGATTGAGCCGGGAATGAATTGAGGTCAATTTTCTGTCGATCTTTGAGCACTAGAGAATGAAATGTCTGGATAAAATGACCTTTTGATGCAGTCGGGTAAAACCTTGAGCGGCCCTTAAGTTGTGTAGTAATATACTTCTCCATAGTCACTTCAGTGGGGTTAACAGAACAGATGGGTATATTTTCGTTGCTAGTAATGATAAAATTAGGGTCCGGATCGTTGAGTGATTTCTGGTATTTTTTAAGGGCAAAGTGTCTCTTCAGTGTCAGTTTACGTATGTATGTATTAAGGTCGGTATAAAGTTTGGATAATTTGGATGAATTAGTGGGACAAAAAGATAAACCTTTGTTTAAAAGTCGGGTTATATATGAATTTAATGCATAATCTGATAAATTAAAGATACTTTTCATTTGAGGATTGGTAGTGGTAGTATCGTGTTCGAGGTTTCTTTTTTCCTTTGGCCCGACATCCTCTTTTTCGAGGTCTGGGAGGGGCCTCTTCATGTTGTGTTTTGGTTTGAGGAGGACCCGGTTTATGGTGGGGCTGGGTAACGGAAGGACAAGGGTGCTCTGTGTGAGTGTGGAGGGGAGGTCTAAAAAAGCCGTGGTGGTAAGGGTAGTGTCGAGATTGTTTGACCCCTCGATATTGCTGGTAGGGTCTCCTACATTGAGTGGTGTCTGGGGAAGTTCTTTTGGCGATGGTATGGGTGTGTCATATGTGCTGAACTGAGAGGCCCCTAGGTCTTCTTCAAGTGGTGTGGTTTCACTGATAGAGCTATGGACCAATGATTGCTGAGTGAGGAGGGTAGTGGGAGGGGCTCCTTTAAGAACAATCCGCTCATGCCTCATCCACAGATTAACTTCATTATTCACTGTGCAGAATTCATACTTTAAACATAACACGTTCAGTTTTCAGGATAAATATTACCACCAACGTACAGGTACAGCCATAGGGAGTTAATTTGCTCCATCCTTTGCAAACCTCACCATGGGTTACCTAGAGCATTTACAATTCTATTCCCAGCATCCCTTTACAGAGAACATTAAGTTTTATCGTAGATATATTGATGATCTGATTTTCATATGGCAAGGCGACCCCAACAATATTCCTCTATTCGTGCAATACCTCAACAACAATCCGGCCGGTCTACTTTTCACTTTCCAATACCATCCCACCACCATAGAATATCTGGACCTGGTATTGTTCATCGAATTACTCAATATAAAAACCAAAACCCATTTCAAAAAAGTAGATGCCAACAATTACATTCATTTCAACAGTCACCATCATCGACCTTGGATTACCAACACCCCGTACAGCCAATATAAAAGGATTTACCGGAACTGTACTGACATAAATGACTACCATACACAGTCGACAATATTGACATTTTTTTTTTTCTGAACGACAATACCCAAACAAATTAATCAAAGACGCCAAATACAAAGCAATTTACAGCCCACCACTACATCCCAGACTGCCCCTAATTCCAATATTACTAACGTTAACGATCCATTTCCCAGGTTTATCACACGCTTCAGTTCACAACACAATATTATTAGAACCACGTTGCAGTCTAGATGGGACATATTAACACAAGATCCCTATCTAAAACCATTACTACCCAACAAACCAACACTCACATTTAAACGTGCACCTAATTTGCGTAACTTATTAGCTCCCAGCAAACTGAGGACATTCTCCCAATCCACCGGCCCCCGCCTACCACCAGGATCACATGCCTGCCACAAAGTGAGATGTACAGCCTGCCAGTTCGTGGTGAACACTAAGACCTTTCAGTCCCACACTACAAACATTGAATATCCTATCACGCAACATATCAATTGCGACTCTCGTTTTATTATTTATCTTATTTCATGCCCATGTGGGCCTCAATACGTTGGTCGTACGACCCAGGAGGCTCGCAGCAGAATTGGCCATCACAAGAGAAACATCATAAATAATTACAATTTACACAGTGTTCCTCGACATTTTGGTATCCATCACAACAATAATCCTCTCTTATTTAAAATCACTTTCATTGAATAAGTTTCCCCATCCTACACAAATGCTTTCGAGATACTGCGCCAAAAGGAAATTTATTGGATACAAATTCTAAAGTGCCTGATACCCAATGGTCTGAATGAAGTTTTAGAAAAAGCATTTTAATGATTCATTATTTCTTATTACTCCAAACAGTCGCTTGCTAATAGCAAACAATGTTTTATTATGATAATCCTCTCTTTTATTTTGTTTGTTCTGCCTCTAGTTTTTTTAATATATTTTTTATACATTTCTTATAATTGTTATATTAGATAAGCATATTTTTATGATTTTTTAAATATATTTTATTGATGTTACTTCTTCTTAACCATATTAACACTGTTGTTTTATCTCTGTTATTGGATTTAATTCAGTTTTATGCATTTGTACAGCAGTAGAACTACTTTTACCTGCTATTCCATATTCTGACCACTAGATGGCAGCATTCATATATATACTACATAGACTATACGAATACAGGAACAACAAATAGAGATCACAATCTAATGATAGCCAGTAACGCTATCAGTGCCACTATATGGTCGCATAGGCATGGAAATATTGTTTAGATGCTTAGTGTGGCAAAAACACCCAATTTTATACATATTTACAGCTACTGGTAAAATTGCCCACAATCAACATGGCCGACGCCACCTCGCCCATGCTTCCCCCGCATCACTTCCGGTATAAGCCCCGTGTGGGTATCACCTGGTATCCTACCTTTAATTTAGGCACATAGACACCTTTATAAACAGCAGACAGCAGCAGCGCGAGTTACAGAGGCGCATTGCCACTATTGGACCTTTTTGAGGTAAGATGGAATTCCCTATTTATTCAAAGAGCTATATTTCACTTTTATAGATGATACTTTTGCGGCTATGTAGATAGTTATTAGACCACTATGGACACACGGGTATTGTCACTATATAATAACTTCCGCCGATATACATAATAACTTATGCTGACAATTGAATGAAAAGTTATTTATGTGCTGTTTCATGATAGATTCTTGTACTACTTTGGTCGCATTCCTCATTACACATGGGGCCTGATTTGCTTCCGCTTAGCGCGTTATTTTCCCGCTAAGCGTTTTTTGCACGCGCGTACATTTGCACGCGCTGCGTTTGCACGGGGTTCGTCTTCTTGGATGCGCGGGGCCCAATACAGGTATGTGGGCTTTGCGCGTCCGGGGCAGCGCATTGCGTCCGGGCATCCGCGATAGCTCTCGCAGATGTTTGGAGGAGCAAACAAACAATTAGACATGCAAAGGGGCTTATCGTCCTTTGGTAAATCAGGTCTTTGGTGTTTGCACGTCTCCTGTCACAGCAGATTGCCCCTTCTGTGACAGACATAATATGTCATTTTTGCATTTTGTATTATGATGGCAAGCTCTTAGGGTCGTGTTTTGTTTATTGTATATTGTTTATGGTTTGTATGCTTGATTTTTAGCTTGCACTCCTTGCCTGATGAAGCGGGTTATACCTGCGAAACGCGTTGCGGAGTGCCAAAATAAATTGTTATTTTTCGATTCGAACAATCTCGATTGTCCATCATTTCAGGAGGTAAGTCCACCTGTACTCCTCCTTTTTAGTTGTTTTTAGTTTATTTTAACCTGCCTGGCGCCTCTGTCCAAATCTGCACAGTATTTAGTCCACCTTGGTTGGAGGGGACTTTCCCCTTCTTTCTATCTACAGAGAGCGACTTCTTAAACCTGAGTGGGGTCAGGCTCTAATGCTCCCCACCTGCATTTCAAGTGGTTGCCTATGTGGTAACCCGTGTTTGTGAGTATATCCACATCTGTTAATTATTTCGCCAACAATTGTTAGACTTACTGCACTATATTGGGCTCTCGGTTTTTCTTTTTGTTTCAAGTGCATCTATCTGTGTCCTTCTCTCTCTCCATCCATCCATCAATCCCTATCTGTCCCTCTCTCTCTCCATCCATCCATCCATCCATCCCTATCTGTGTCCCTTTCTCTCTCTCCATCCATCCATCCATCCATCCATCCATATCTGTCCCTCTCTCTCTCCATCCATCCATCCCTATCTGTGTCCCTTTCTCTCTCTCCATCCATCCCTATCTGTGCCTCTCTCCATCCATCCATCCATCCATCCCTATCTGTCCCTCTCTCTCTCTCTCTCTCTTTCTCTCCCTCTCTCTCTCTCTCTCCATCCATCCATCCCTATCTGTGTCCCTTTCTCTCTCTCCATCCATCCATCCATCCATCCATCCATCCATATCTGTCCCTCTCTCTCTCTCCATCCATCCATCCCTATCTGTGTCCCTTTCTCTCTCTCCATCCATCCATCCATCCATCCATCCATCCATCCATATCTGTCCCCTCTCTCTTTCCATCCATCCATCCCTATCTGTGTCCCTTTCTCTCTCTACATCCATCCCTATCTGTGCCTCTCTCTCCATCCATCCATCCATCCATCCCTATCTGTCCCTCTCTCTCTCTCTCTTTCTCTCTCTCTCTCTCTCTCTCTCTCTCCATCCATCCATCCCTATCTGTGTCCCTTTCTCTCTCTCTCCATCCATGCATCCATCCATCCCTATCTGTGTGTCTCTCTCTCTCTCCATTCATCCCTATCTGCGTCCCTTTCTCTCTCCTCATCCATCCATCTATAACTGTGTCCTCTCTCTCTCCATCCATCCATCCATCCCTATCTGTGTCCTTCTCTCTTTCTCCCCATCCATCCCTATCTGTGTCCTCTCTCCATCCATCCATCCATATACATCCCTATCTGTGTCCTTCTCTCTCTCTCCCCATCCACCCCTATCTGTGTCCTCTCTCCACCCATCCATCCCCCCCTATCTGTGTCTTTCTCTCTGTCTCCATCCATTCATCCATCCCTATCTGTGTCCTTCTCTCTGTCTCTCTCCATCCATCCATCCATTGCTATCTGTGTCTTTCTCTCTCTCTCTCTCTATCTCTATGTATATATACCTGTCTGTCTGTCCATCCCTTTCTCCCTATTAATCCATCCCTATATTATCTATTCATCCCTCTGTCTATCCATTCTTTCCTATATCTGTCTTTGTCTTTCTCTCTCTCGTGTGTGTGTGTGCGTATGATCCATCCCTATAATATTATTATTATTATTTTTTATTATTATCTGACTATGTATACTGGGTGCATCTGGCTACCTACACTGGGCAACCCAGCTGCTCTTGCTGGAATTATAAGGTGTGCTCATGCATGTGTGCGTCTTGGTTGGGATACTTTTTTCAGCGGGGGCTGGTAATAGTGGGCCTTGGGCGGCAAAAAAAGTACAAATCCGGCCCCGTGTGTCACGGAGATCTAAGCAATTTCAAAAAGGTTGGAAAGACTTTCCCAGGAGAAAATTGCATATGGGCCTGTGTGTGTGTGTGTGTGTGTGCGCGTGCGGTCGTGCGTGTGTGTGTGTATGTATGTGTGTGTGTGTGTGTGTGTGTGTGTATGTGTATGCATGCATGCGAAGAGGATGAAGGGGCACCAAAATCAGGCTTCGCTCTGGGCGCTGTGAAACCTAAGGCCGGCCCTGGTTATGACTCAATTAATGTTTTTAGATGTGAGAGACAGTCTTTCACTGGTTCTAGGACATAGATTGTACATCCTAATTAGTGCTGCTGTGGGTTCTACATACTGCATTAAAATCCGCCACTTGCCGCCGTGCATGCACGTACGCGCTCCCGTGTGTGCACGTTATTGTGCTCACCCTTGCACATGCACATGATCGTGCACGCTCTGTGCACATGCACTGTCCGGTGAATGATTGTTGCTAGCAACAATCATGCAATAAAATTAGGGGGAAAAAGTTTAAAAGAAAAAACATTTTTTTTAAAGTGACATGGTCCAAATAAAAAGTCTTTTTTTTTATTATTCCTAGTTACTTTTTAACCCCAGCCTAGCCTATTAACCCATTATTAACCCCTGCAATACCTATAGCTGTTTATAAACTTTTAATGACTGCCACCTGTAGTGATTGGATGTGATCTCTAGTGCGAAAGTTCAGGGCCCCAATGCTCTACAGATGTGTTGCTCTGCTGTTGCCTAGTGATGCCTCTGTACAGCACTATGGCCCCCAAACTGTCGCCATAGCGGACAGTTCCGATCACCACATACTCGCAGGCTGGGGTCAATGTGCCGCCACATGCTCAGATAATAGTAAAATATGGCATATGGGGTATGGTTTTAACTGGGAAAGGGGAAATCATTTTTATATGTTTTATAACTGTGGGGCATGTCATGCAAAAATTAGGAAGGGTGAAAAATTAAATAATGGGTATTTTCTACATTTACGCCTAATTTTTCCCCATAAAATGTCTATAAAATAAAATTGTTTTGGGAGAAAAATATTACCCAAAGAAAGCCTAGATTGTACTGTAAAAAAGTAAAAAAGATATATATTACTAAGATGGCATAAGTAATTAAAAATGTACAGCTGTATCAAAATGACACAGTCAAAATGTCAGGAAGCTTAAAGAAAACCTGTAACAATAAAAAGTTCCCCTGGGTGGTACTCTCTTCGGTAGGGGGAAGCCTCCGGATCCTATTGAGGCTTCCCCCGTCCTCCTGTGTCCCACGGCGGTCTCGATCTGGCCCTCAGAATGGCGGGGATGTAAATATTTAGCTTCCCGACTCCAGAGCAGGTGCAGTATCGGCTCTCCGCTCTGAGATAAGCAGAAATAGCAGCAGGCGCCTGCGTAGTAGAGCGGACCCGACGGAGATCGTCTATTTCTGCCTATCTCCGTGCTGAGAGCAGCAACAGCACCCCTGCTGGAGCCAGGGAAGGTAAATAAATGTAGCTTGTCAGGCTTGTCAGGCCTGTATTGCTGGAGACTTCGGGGGAGCCAGCGCTGGATTGCCTTCAGCTACAGTGGAGGGGGAAGCCTCTTTGGGACCCTGAGGCTTCCCTCTACCGAGGTGAGTACCCCCCAGCGGAAATTTTTTTGTTACAGGTTCTCTTTCAGGGGTAAAAACCACAGAATGCAAACCAGTTACTCTCACTAAATGCTAATGAGGAGAAAATGTTCTACCTGTTATCCCTTTCCATTGGCTAACTGGCCTGGTGTGAAATTATAGCAGTGGGCATAACCAATGAAAAAAATTTCTATTAAAAGTGCAACCCGGGTTTCCTCCCCATAAATGAGTAAAGGGACCCTCAAACAAGTAAGTAGGAAGTGTTCCCACCATGAACACACATTAGCCAGTGCTCTACGGAAATGCTTAAAACAGCTGAATTTACCGAGCACTTAGCAAAGTGTTTATTCATAAAGGCTGTTTCCGCATGAAAAGCTGACATTCTGGAGCAGAGTGATAAATTACCGCCTTGTGCAGGTGATTATGTTAACAAATGTCACCATAAATCAATTCATAAAGATTAGAGCAAGCGGTGTCAGCACGGAGATTACCGCTCCCTTTGATGTAGCGATAACCATGCAGAGAACAACTAAGCTAATGAGACAGACCTCCTAAGCAGCAGCTGCAGAGAGAGTAGAGCAGACAAGGCATTCTGGAATACCAAGGCTGTGTTTTTTTAACCCCTTGGGTACCTACCTGTTTTCAGATATATTTCACATCAGAAAGCCTGCATGTGTAACATTTTTTTGAACTTCCTCTAAGTTGTGGCAATTAAATAGATTGTTTAGAAAGACTAATAGACAGATTCAGGCAAAGCGAACCCGTTTTTAAAACATGCACGTGTAAAGGGATGCTGGGGCTGCCTCTTCTGTAGTAAGCTGTCTCTGGAGGAGAAAATGTATCAACTCGGCAGCTTCTCATGTTACACAAACGTACCGCCAGCCTACCGCCTGCCTAGTTCAGGGAAAATACCGAACTTGTTGTATCGCAACTGTAAACATTTTTATGAATGAGCACACAGAAGTCTAAACTACCGAATGCGGTATTTTCCCGCACAGATTTTTTTTGACCGCACTGTTTTTATGAATGATAGCCTTTGTACTCATCATTTCTTGATCTATCTTCTCATTTTTAATGTCTGACTTTGCAATCCATTGGTTTCATTTCCCCCTGCTACTGTCTTTCGGGAAAGTTACTATTTAAAGCCCTATAACACCTCCTAGATTTTTTATCTACAGCATAATGAACATGTAGAAGATAAACTCAGCATCGGTCAGGTCAAGCCACTGCCATCACTTATACGAAGGTCATTTTCTTATTTCATTAATAAAACTGTGTCCATTTCTGTATAGTCCTAAACCTATGAGAAAATGTGATTGCTGCATCCAGCATCATGGTGCTGCTAAATCAGGGGCGTCTCTAGACATTTTGTCACTCCAGGCGAGAAATCCTGTGGGCCCCCCCCCCCCCCGTGATTGCCCCCAGCCCCATACCCCCAGCCCTCGTGGTGAACACCACTCCTGTGGTGAACCCCACCCCCAAACCCCCGAAAATCATAATGCAGCAGCGTTTCACCAGAAAATACTCTTATTGCGGCATGGGTTCACCAGAAAATAGTTGTAATGCAGCAGAGCGTTTCACCATAAACTATATTTATTGCGGCATGCACTCACACACACCACACACAGTACACACACACACACACACACACACACACACACACACACACACACACACACACACACACACACACTTATCCCAGTACACACACACACGCACACACACTATACACACACGCACACCCACTATACACACACACACACACACACACACACACACACACACACACACACACACACACTACACTATACACACAGAGCACACTATAAACAGCACACAGACATACATTATACAATAATACAATAACATTTGTAAAGCACTTTTCTCCCATAGGACTCATAGCGCATAGTTGTGTCTCAGATTAATACAGGGTTGCAGGCTGGGTTGTGTTACAGAGGAGATAGTCAGATGTTCATGAATGCCAGACTGAAGAGGTAGGTTTTCAGTTTAGACTTAAATGATTCCAGGGATGGAGCTGTCCAGATTGGGTGTGGCAGGGAGTTCCAAAGTGTAGGGGCAGCATGACAAAAGGCTCTGTCTCCAAACTTTTTGAGGTGGACTCTGGGGGTGACCAAGGTGTTACGTCCTTTTGATCTAAGATTGTGTGGGGGTGTGATGCAGTTGCAACAAGTCCTTCAGGTATCCAGGGCCCAGATTGTGCAAGGATTTGAATGTCAGTAAGCCAATCTTAAACAGAATTCTCCATTTTATCGGTAGCCAGTGGAGTGAGCACAGGGTTGGTGTTATGTGGCAATGGCGCGGTTGGCTCGTTAACAGCCTTGCGGCGGCATACACTATACACACACACACACTATGCTGCTACCAGGGGAGGACTGGGACCTTCTGGCCTGGGGGGGGAAACACAGACTAGAGGCCCGTTATCATGGCAGCCTCAGCCCAAATTATGTCACAAACTCACCCCATGTCATATAGCTAATCTGTATTGCAGTCCCACATTACACAGAGGCTAGTTGCCGGTAATAGGACTGCTGTCCCTGCCAGTCTCTGACACAAGTCAGAAAGCAGCCCTCCTGGAGTCTAGGGACTGTCAAAACTTTTCAACCTGTTTAACACCTTATCTGCACATGCAGTCATTTTAACAATGGGGAGAGACCAGACAGATGTTTGCCCACGGACCCTCCTCTGCATCATGCTGTGTATATATACCAGCTTGCCTGCACTCTTATTGCACTTTTATCAGCTAGCCTAGTGTTTTACAATGCCTTACATCAACAAACCTGAATACAGCAGACACAGGACCAACCCTAAATCACTGAATGAAAGGCTGCCTGGGGGGCAGTCAATGACTGGCTGCTACACAGTCTCTACTTCCACACAGTTACCAGTAGCAGAGAGAGAGGGACTGAATGAAACTCAGGACTCAGGAGCTGATGCTGTACTCGGATCCCTGACTAGGATGAGTGCCTTCTCTCACTGACTCATTCATTACTGTGGTTCTTTGAATAATTGAGCTGAAGGAAATTAATGAATCAGTCAGTAAATCAGTGAGTCGAGTCAGGCGCTGCTGCTGCTGTGTAAATTGATACCTGAGTGAGCTGAGAGGCATTTCTTCTCTCACTACTCAGTGCAGTAGCGACCGCCGCCCTTCCCTCCTCCTGTCGCTGTAGACAAGAATTTATAGCTGCCTAATGGCTCAGACGCCTCTGTGCTAAATCAAAGGTAATGCTAAAGGTGGCCACACACTATACAATAAAATGATCAGATTTCACAGCAATTCAATAAAAACTATCAATTGTCCTAAAGAATAGAGTTGGGCCGAACCTCCGATTTTAGGTTCGCGAACCGGGTTCGCAAACTTTCGCGGAAGGTTTGGTTCGCGTTAAAGTTCGCGAACCACAATAGACTTCAATGGGGATGCGAACTTTGAAAAAAAAAAATTATGCTGGCCACAAAAGTGATGGAAAAGATGTTTCAAGGGGTCTAACACCTGGAGGGGGGCATTAGTGTTGGGCGAACACCTGGATGTTCGGGTTCGGGAAAGTGCGCCGAACATGGCCGCAATGTTCGGCATGTTCGGGCCGAACCCCGAACTCCCCGAACATCCCGCTTTTGGGGGCCCTATGGGGTCGCAGGCATAAGGGGGGAGCATGCCCCGATCGCGGGGGGGGGTCGGAAATTCCCCCCACCCCCTCCGCTAGCGCTCCCCCCTCTGCCCGCTTCCCCATACAAAAGTTTCAGGAAGTACCGGTCCGGTGGTAGTGGGTGGCTGGCAGTGGGCGGCACTGTGAAGTGAGTGACTGAGGAGGAGGAGTCCGGAGAGTGACGCGTTGAGGGAGGCCGGGCAGCGGGCGGTTCAGCAGTAGTACCGTACTACTGCTGAACCGCCCGCTGCCAGGCCTCCCTCAACGCGTCACTCTCCGGACTCCTCCTCCTCAGTCACTCACTTCACAGTGCCGCCCACTGCCAGCCACCCACTACCACCGGACCGGTACTTCTTGAAACTTTTGTATGGGGAAGCGGGCAGAGGGGGGAGCGCTAGCGGAAGGGGTGGGGGGAATTTCCGACCCCCCCCGCGATCGGGGCATGCTCCCCCCTTATGCCTGCGACCCCATAGGGGGGCAGTATTCGGCCGAACAGGGCCCTGTTCGGCCCTGTTCGGCGGCCAATTAGTAGTTCGGGGCGAACCCGAACTTAAAAGGCCGAACACCATTAGGTGTTCGGCCGAACTCGAACATCACCCGAACAGGGTGATGTTCTGCAGAACCCGAACAGTGGCGAACACTGTTCGCCCAACACTAGGGGGCATGGCGGAGTGGGATACACGTCAAAAGTCCCCGGGAAAAATCTGGATTTGACGCAAAGCAGCGTTTTAAGGGCAGAAATCATATTGAATGCTAAATGACAGGCCTAAAGTGCTTTAAAACATCTTGCATGTGTATACATCAATCAGGTAGTAATTAAGGTACTGCTTCACACTGACACACCAAACTGTTCACTGAACAGAACAGGTATACAGTGGCGGGTTCACTGAACAGAACAGGTATGCAGTGGCGGGTTCACTGAACAGAACAGGTATGCAGTGGCGGGTTCACTGAACAGAACAGGTATACAGTGGCGGGTTCACTGAACAGAACAGGTATACAGTGGCGGGTTCACTGAACAGTACAGGTATGCAGTGGCGGGTTCACTGAACAGTACAGGTATGCAGTGGCAGGTTCACTGAACAGGTATGCAGTGGTGGGTTCACAGTACAGGTATGCAGTGGTGGGTTCACAGAACAGGTATGCAGTGGTGGGTTCACAGAACAGGTATGCAGTGGTGGGTTCACAGAACAGGTATGCAGTGATAGGTTCACAGAACAGGTATGCAGTGGTGGGTTCACTGAACAGGTATGCAGTGGTGGGTTCACAGAACAGGTATGCAGTGGTGGGTTCACTGAACAGGTATGCAGTGGTGGGTTCACAGAACAGGTATGCAGTGGTGGGTTCACAGAACAGGAATGCAGTGGTGGGTTCACTGAACTGAACAGGTATGCAGTGGTGGGTTCACTGAACAGGTATGCAGTGGTGGGTTCACAGAACAGGTATGCAGTGGTGGGTTCACTGAACAGGTATGCAGTGGTGGGTGCACAGAACAGGTATGCAGTGGTGGGTTCACTGAACAGGTATGCAGTGGTGGGTTCACAGAACAAGTATGCAGTGGTGGGTTCACAGAACAGGTATGCAGTGGTGGGTTCACAGAACAGGTATGCAGTGGTGGGTTCACAGAACAGGTATGCAGTGGTGGGTTCACAGAACAGGTATGCAGCCAGGGACAAGCTAAGCCTAACTAATCTTTCCCTATGAGAGAGAGTGTGCAGCAGCTCGCCCTACTCTCACTAATGCAGGCACACGAGTGACCGTAATGGTCGCCGCTGCCTGCCTTTTAGTAGGGGGGGAGGGGCTCCAGGGGCTAGTGTAGCCTAATTGGCTACACTGGGCCTGCTGACTGTGATGTAGAGGGTCAAAGTTGACCCTCATGGTGCATTATGGGGCGAACCGAACTTCCGCGAACCGTTCGGCCCAACTCTACTGAAGAATCAATAGCTTTTTCTAATTTTTTTTTTTTCTTATTCAAGCAAGAAATCTGATTGGATTTCACATTTATTTGTCAATCGGGAGTGGTTGATTTTTCTGATCAATTTTTAGAAAAATTGAATCATGTAGGATAGATTGTCAGTTTATTAACCTCTTCTATACCAGCCGTCTCTGCCGCCTTAAGGACCAGAGACTGCTGGCACGGTAAAACACTGCCTCCCGACAAATAGCCACACATACCCGCCGGTCACGATGCCGCCCCATCGCTGCAGGCTCCTCTCTCTGCAGTTTCTATGATGGCAGAGTGCTGACAGCAGGTCAGGAGCCACTTTCATTAGCTCCTGATGCTGTCTATCAATGGGAGCCAATGTGATTGGCTCTCAGTGATCACGTGGTCAGGAGCCAATAAAAGTGGCTCCTGACCTGCTTACAGAGCTCTGCCGTCTTACAGATGGCAGAGCGAGCGAATTGCGGCAAGTGCAGAGCGGGGAGATTGGCGGTAACGGTGGGGACGCGGAATTCAGTGCGGCGTTGAAACTACGTCCAGTCCGGGTCGCTGCACCATCT
Organism: Hyperolius riggenbachi; assembly: GCF_040937935.1. Taxonomy (NCBI): domain Eukaryota; kingdom Metazoa; phylum Chordata; class Amphibia; order Anura; family Hyperoliidae; genus Hyperolius; species Hyperolius riggenbachi. The sequence continues at coordinate 150,141,815 of NC_090651.1, read as the reverse complement.
TTAAACTATGTCTAAGGGCAGATTGTAGGCCCGATACACGTCAGTTGATCCTGTAGTTTTATTACACTGTATTGTGGAATTTTTCAATACATTTATCAGCCTTTTTAATCTACCTGGTCTGGTTTGTGGATCTTTCCCTGTTTTCTGCGCTACTCCTCTGGTATGAGTGCAGCCAGCTGCACCCTCCCAAGCACAGGCATGTCTGCGGTGACACTATAAGGCTTGTTAAGCTGTCTGTGATCTGGCAGGGACCTGTGAGACCCTGTTGGTGTTTACACACAAGATCATTGCTTGCAGCACTGGGTGTTGTGGGAAGGAATAATATATTTGAAACAGTATTATGCTATGTCTTTTTATGTCTTCTTTTCTCAAGCTATAATTATGGAATGAGGACGTTTTGAAGTTGTGAGCGCAGTGTCTTGGTGGAATATCTGGATTACATCTTATGCTTGGTGACTGACGCTGCGATCCAGAGGACTTGTTTGTTAAGTAAAAGGACTTTCTGGGACTATTATTTAGTGAGCGCACTGATACATTGTTGATGTCTGCTCAGTAGTATGGAGCCACTTGTGTACGGGCGGCTTCAGCTAACTGCACAGGCGAGGCAGTACTCACACCAGAGCAGTATGGCTGCACTCGCATCTGAAAAGAAGCGCGGCCCCAATACTCATTCCAGTCTTTGTCGGAATTCTATAGGGGGGAGGGGGGGGGCGCGTTTGCCAACGGAGGACCAGAGGACACAGTTTGGAAGTCTCTATAGGATCCAGAGGCTTCACTCTTTTTAGGCATCTGTTTTGGTACCCGAGGTTGGCCTCGGGTATACTTTAAGCAGAGATGGCCCCAACCAGCCATTTCAGTTGAGAACCATCTAGTGTGTATACGAGGCTTTACACCTCCCAGCCTTCCTTATTGGTATAACGCTAGCTAAAGCCTTTTGGAGGTTAAAACATAATCTACGATGGTAAGATGTTATTAAACTTATGATGGAAATCTAAATAAAGGTTGCACTCCAACTGACACGGTTGCCAGGGAAATGGTTAACGTGATCATTTGCTTTTTGCATGAAAGGTCACAGTTTTACTAGAATGAACTGGCAAGGAGAAATACGACTGACACAGATTTATCGAACTCGGCACATTTTTCTTTTAATGATTCCAAATATTGATCAGGTTTAATCTTTTTCTAGGCAGCTGAGAGATGTATTATATTCTAGACAGTGCTCTTAAAACAGCCAATTCACTTGGACATAGTGTACTTAGCCTTTGGTGAGGTGCTCTGGACCAGCCCATCAAAACTGGATCAATCCATCACTTGTCATCTTCTATCAGGAGCCTGGCCAACGCATAGTCCTTAAAAGCTAAGAGAGAAATTAAAAACAGTTTTATATTACATAGTACTCAGAGTTAATTATTACAGTTCATGTGTCAATTCTTTATATCTCTATATCAATTAATTTTTGCAGTTAGTCATGACACCTCCATGGAGATTTCTTCATCTTTGCTGGATTGACTTTTTGTACCAATTTTATACAAAAAAAAAAAACCTTGTAAGTCAGCTTATATTACTAAGTTATATTGGGCTAGGGGGAATTGCAGGGAGCCGGGTTCTGAAGGTATATGTGGAGGGAGGAGGAGGAGGCGTCTGTGTGCTTTTAATTAATCTCTAGTTTACTGCTGACTGAGGAATAGGACAGACCTATTATTAATGTTCTCGGTCATAGTGTACAAGAGCACTGCATGTCTCTGCAAAACAATGATCTGCTAGAGCCAAGACGAGTTTTTAGATCTGTGACCTGTCACCCCAGATAATATTTTTTTTACAAAATGCACAATTTAGTTTTATATTTTAAATAGACTAGCATACTGTAAATGCTTTTTAATCAGCAATACTTTACTAACTTTACCCAATTTGAAAGGAGTGATATGAATATATACTTGCTTGGCCGTTGCTCTGATCTTCTGCCTTTATAGCAAAGCTGAACTGAAAAATAAAAGTCAAAATAAACAGACACAGGTCATACTTACCTTCTGCATAGTCTACTCTTCAATTTATTTCTCTTTTCCTGAGTCCTGTTTGTCCACTGTGATCGATGGAATTCTCTGTCTTCCATTTTAAAAATTGCAATGACCCCGTAACAGCTTCTGGGTCAGCACTCCGTTAACCTGTAATAAAGCCACAGGGAAACGTGGACATTACCTTGCACATCAGTTGTCCTTTCAGTTCTAACTGACAGCAACTGATATAGTGGAAAAGGTTTTTAGACTAGATCTAGTCAGAACTGGAAGGACTCATTGTTAGAAGAAAATGATGAGCCTCTGAGAGGAACTGATGCTGAGGTAAGTATGTAATATTTTTGTGCAGGTACATAATGTATTTATTTTAAATAATTTCGCTACGTGACGCATTATAACATAAGTAAAAATCATACAGCAACACACTGCAATGGTCCCCAAATGGGTGCATTCATATCTGTATATTGCCTCTATGCTGCAATGTTAACCATTCTAATAATGCAAACTAAGCTGTGTGCTTTCAGACAACATACACACTATGGCAAGGAAATGAACAGCCCTACTTAAAAACAGACAAGTGCCTACCTGCAAAAGAGTGCAAGCCCCACTTGTGGGATAACATACACACCTAGCATACACATGACCTGTCTACCACTGGAGGATGTTGGTTTCCGTAACAGCTTGCATGCAACCTATTAAGTACTCGTCCCTCCCACTGCGAAGAAGTCAATCCTCCATGGGAGGGGACCTAACACTAACTAAATCCTAACCTATGTATATGCATAGCCTGGGTGCGGCTAATCAAGTAAATTCGAAAATTGAAAATTGCGCAAAAGGTACCTCTGATTTGAGGCCATTCGGAGGCGGCCTGGTGATGCGCTGATCCACCTTTTGCGCAACATACACACTATGCCCACATTACAAATAAATGGCGATGATGTACCATGTGTTTCCACTAAAGGGATGGTGGAAGAAACTATTTTTGAAATCCATTGCAATGTCCTGCATGTGTGTAACAAAGGAGGTTGGGCTTGATTCACTAAACTGTGATAACTCATATCACGGCCGTTTTCACACGCATTTTCGCATTTGCATGTGATCGCAAATTTTTGCGCGAAAATGCATTCATTTTTGAAAACGCGAAAATACGCACGAAAACGGCCGTGATATGAGTAGGGATGATCACAGATATGCAAATAATTCTGAGTTGATGCAAAATTATGCAAATTAAAATTATCAAATGGTTTCAAGCTGTTTTTTTAGTGGAAACAAAACAGGAAAAGCTTCTGCTGTATCTTACTTTATTTTCTGCAGCAATTGCAATTACTTAATTACAAGACAATCTGATAATTTGTTCAACAAACAGCAATGTTATCAAATAGTTTCAGTAAAGTGTAATTTTACCTTCCAGTGACTATATTGTCTTTTTATGTTTTCAGTCTTTTTATGTTTTCTATTAGTTTTTTTTTTGCTATTTTTTAAAGCAGAATTGCATTTTAAGTTTTATACCAATTCAAAAGGAACCCGAGGGTGAGAGGGATATGGAGGCTTCCATATTTATTTCCTTTTAAACAATACCATTTGCTTGGAAGTCCTGTTGATCGTTCTGGTCAGTAGTGTCTGAATCACATACCTGGAACAAGAATGCGGCTAATCTTATCAGATATTTTTTGTCAGAAACATCTCAGCTGCATGCTTGTTCAGGGTCTATAGCTAAAAGTATTAGAAGCAGTTCATCAGCAGAAAAGCCAGGGAATGTGCATTGTTTAAAAGAAAATAAAAATGTCTCTCACGTCGGGTTTCCTTTAAAGGGACCCTGAACAGATGTTAAAAAAAGCCCTCAGTGCCCTATGGTCCCACTGGCAGCTCCGGGAGGTGCATGACTCCGGTCAAAGTTGCGCATTGCGCATGCGCGGCCCGACCAAGCACCCGGCACGTCATTTCACTCATCGCCGTAAGGTTCCTGAGCACAAGCGGTACTCAAAAGACTGAACTGCGCATGTCCAAGACCCTTACAGCAACAGGCGATGATGCGCCGGGTGCTTGGACGGGCCACACATGTGTGACTTCAGCTGAAATTGCCAGGTTTACGGAGCCACCAGCGGGACAACGGAGGGGACCCAGAGGACACCGAAGGCACTCGCGGGCTATGGGGGCTGGAGGAAGCCCCAGGTAAGTCCAGATTTGCTTTTTGCCACTGTTCAGGGTCCCTTTAAGGCTTGAATTATCTCACAGTGTAGAGATTCAGTTTTACTGAATTTTTTTCCACCTAGGTGGCATAAAAAAGTAGCCAGGAGGGGTGCGATGAGAGACCGCAAGAACAAGCCATTAAGCCACTAGTCTCTTAATTTAATACCAACATCTTTTTTTTTGTTTATAGAAACAAATGAGAAGTGTTGATTCTACTTACTCCATAAATAAAATGTATTGTGCGAAGAAAAGGAACAAATGTTGATTCTTTTGGCGCTGAGTTTTGCTAAGCACCATCGCTACAGAAGGGGATTGGCAGAAATGACTGCAGATTGAGTGAGCCTGTCTCATTAAGCCCTACAATTCAGAGTTCATGTGAAGGAAATGCTGCACCACCAGGATTAGCACATGCACAAATTAAAGCATATGAGGTTTTTTGGCCCATGTGCTGCGTGGCAAGAAGGTTGGGCCCGTTATCGCACATCACTGTGCCTGTTGTGAAGCTGGAGAGGGTCAGTCAAGCCTTAACCTCTGTTTGCATAGTGGGGAAGACCTAGCTGTGTGACTTCTCTCCCCCAAGCACCAATTTCAGAACTGCCAGGCAATCTATGTGCTTGAGAGAGCTGTTGGCAATGGCCGCTTAATCACATTATCCTCCATTGCTGGCTTTTCAGGGGTGTTAAAAATGGAGGGTGTGTGGGTAAAAGTAATGTAAGAGCAGGAGGTAAAGGACTGGTGTGGCCCATACTTTCCCACCATCTTGGTCCAGAGCAGTTGAAATGGGCCCAAGATGCATCCTGTTTACAATGGGATGCCTCATAATGCTGCGTGTTAAGGTTCCCATTGGGGGGGGGGGATTAGGGTTAGGTGCGGTGGTGGGGTGTTAGTTGCACATGAGGGGCGGGGGGTGTTAAGATTAATTGCCCACCATGGGGATGGTGCTATGGTTAGTTGCCAACTGGAGGTAGCGTTAAGGTTAGTTAAAGAGAACTCACGGTGGATGTTTGGGGGGGGGGGGCAGATGGGACACAGAGGAATGTTCTATGCCCCATGACATGGCTCTGTGTCCCCCAACTGCCGCTCTCTGCCTCCCCACCACGCGCTATAGCCCCCCGAGTTTAGCGACAAGATTTGTCGCTAACTCGGAGGTAGACACAGGGAAGAGGAATTCCCTGTTCAAAGCGCCCACCAGGGGCATTCCTGCAGGGTTTCCTGAGCTGCCATAGGGCAGCTCTCTCTGCCTGGCAACGTCTCCTGCTGCTCCCCTGCCACTCCCCTGCCTCCCTGCATGCTATGAGAAACACACAGTCTCTCTGTGCAGCGTCGTGACCAGGGGCATAACTAGACATCCCTGGGCCCCCCTGCAAAACTTTGGATGGGGCCCCCCCACGAAACTTTGGATGCCCCCCCCCCCATGAAGCTTTGGTTGGGGCCCCCCACCCCCCTAGCTTTCTGCACAGGAAAACTGACGACCAATGTGTTTTCTCCATGCAGATAAAAACACTTAGACTTAAAGGAATTGTCAGACAATCTATGCTACCCCCAGATCTACATACATGGGGCTTCCTCCAGCCCCTTGCAGCTGACAAGTCCCTGGTTGCAGCTCTGCTTCCAGTACATACATACACATATACACACACAGCCGTATTATTTTACTACATGAGAGCACATGCTATATGGAGGAACAACAATGACATGCTGAACATAAGATAGTATTCTCTGTAACTTTGGCAAAACATTCAGAATGTCACTGATTCATACTCTTATTACGGGATCTTGGACTCAGTGAGACAACAAGCTCTCAATGAAGCAACAACAGTAAGACATCAATCTTCACTCTGCTGTGTTGTAAAAGTAATTAGAGGCCATAAGGTCATTAGCCTGTTTGATAAGAATCTAGGATTCCTTTCAGAGTGAATAAGGGAAAGTCTATAAGTTTTTTTTAAAAATGTGACTTGGTTCTTTGTTAGGTTGTACATGCAGTCATCAGATCTTTGCAGCAGTGAGAGACAGATGTTTTTCTACGAACCCTAGGAAGCAGGGACAGTGTACAAATTCCAGAGTGTGTATGAGTCCTTATCTGTGTGGTGGACACATGCAGTCAATATAACAATGGTGAGAGCAGAATACGTTTTTTTTTCTCCTGCCCTTAGCTGTCAGTCTCTCAAACTTTTCCCCCCACGGGCCCCCTGTGGCTTCTGGGCCCCCCTGCGGAAGCATCCCTTGCAGGGTCTATTGTTACGCCCCTGGTCGGACTCGTGACCTAGAGATCACAAAAGTGAAAGTGGGCTATTGTGGCCCACGGGAGCGGTGGGGAGCTCAGCCCTGCGGATTAGGTGGTTTCCTTTTTTTATTTTTGAGCCCACCACTAGGGAGGGGTTAAGATTAGGTACCTACTGATGGGAGGATAAGGTTAGGTGCCCACCAGTGGTGGGTTAAAGTTAGGCACCACCAGGGGAAGGTTCTGAGTGGGAGAGTGAGAGTAGGGAGAGGTTAGGTTACAGTAAAAAAAATTATGAAATATTTATCCTAGTTTGACAAGACTGTGGCCCTTATTCAATTCACCTCTTTTCCTAAGTTTTGCCCTAGATGACAAAAAAAATTCTGTTTAAGCACCCAGCAAGCAAGAAAATATTAAGATTTTTTTTTTATATTACTTTTTCAACAACTTTTTACTTCTTTTTCAATTACATAGTGCTTAAAAGATATTTTAAACAAGAAATGAAAAATGATCTTCTAATAAAACTTAGGAAAATATGTGACTTGAATGCCTGTGTGTCAGTAAAAAACATAAAACTATTCTCGGGTTTGGATTGCTGTGGCCTGCTTTCTGTCTCTAGCTGTAGAAAAAAAAAGCAAACAAAAAGTATTTTGTGGCCACCAGAGGGCATAGTAAGTATAGATAAAAGCCCTGGTTTACAAATGTCACAATAAGATTAAAGTGGACCTTAACTCTTGCACAAGATAGAAGGAAAACAGAAAGAAATGCACCCTGTATGTATTTAGAGAGTTTAGCCTGTCTAATTCCCCCACATCTGTGTCTAATCACAGGATGTAATTAAATCTCTCCCCGTGTCACCTGACTGCCATGGCAGATAAGGTAGATAAACTCATTTGAAAGCACAGTATGTTAATATGTCTGCTTCCATGAAAGCAAGAAGTGCTATAATTAGGAACCACCCCGGTCCGAAACATGTCAGCTTTTATGTGATGCTGGATACGTCCTGAATAAAACTTGAAGCAGTTTGGACAAGTGCGAAATCCTTTAATTTTGTCTTCAAGAAGTAGAAACATTGGAGTTTAGCTCAGCTGTAACAAAGAAATATTTTTCTTTAAGGGTTATTATACTGTTGCATATGTTTTAGAGCAGATAGGATGTTCTGAGTTCAGGTCTGCTTTAAGGGAAAACAATGTTTTATCTTGGCTCACTACAATGGCACGGTGTATAATTTCAGACCATCATAATGGAGATTTATGTTCCAGGAATGACTGCAATGGAATGATTACCAGTCAACAACTCATACATGAATTTTGCAAAGGAGAATATTAATAAAACATCTCTGCTAGCTCAGATAAATTTTAAATTAGTGTAGACTAGACCCCCCTCCCCCTTTCCCCCAGTGCTACCTGGTTCTGAGAGTATATTATTAAAATCCATCTTCATAACTTACAGGGTGTATGGAGGAGGTAAACATCATTGTCATTCATCACCCCAATAAGAGGCACTCACTTTGGTGCGCAATAATGGCTATTAATCAAGGTCTGTATGTGGCCACTGTTTTTTTGATGAAGGATGATTTAGTGTCTTTGTGTCATCTTTATGCAATCGATTTTTGTTAACCTAACTTTGTTATTCAAAAGGAAAGTTTGGGGCACGTGATAAAATACTCAATTGAAAAAGGTTTTTATTTTAAACTTAGATATTAAAATAATTTTACTTCTAACTTTGGTAAATATTTCCAGAATTTCTTATTAATTTACGTTCACTTTTTCCAGAACCAGCTTTTAATGCACACTCAACACACGCTGACCCTTATTCAATTAACTTTTTCTCTAAGGTTGCTTTCACATGTAACACTAACAACGCGTGTAGAAGCTGTTCTCCTGCACGCGTTGACTAGCCTGCGGCTGTCATCGGGAATCTGCGGTGCGATGCTGAGTAGCGGCGGTAGTATCAATTAACCCGACGGGGAAACACCGATTCCCGACGATAAAAGGCTTCCGGGTGTGTCGTACCGCAACGCATCGAAACGCAGCATCGGGTGTGAAAGGTAAAATGAAAGTCTATGGACTTTCCTTTTACCTTAGTTAACGCAAAGTATAGACTTTGCGTTAAAACGCTGAAAAAGGGCTCTGGTGTGAAAGCTTTCTGTTAGGTGATATTTTCACATCTTATCAACACAGTGCTAGGATTACATGATATTGCCTATCTGCAGCTCCTTTAATAAAGGAATGGCATCTGAAGATTGATTATAATGCTAATGTGGAAGAATTTTTTCATAACAGTATTGTATAGAAATGCATTCTCACTTAGTCCGTATGGGTTGAGTCCAAGTACTCAGACAATTATTCGACCTTTATGAGTCTGTGACTATTCTTGTTTTCTGTAGAGGTAGTAATGGACAATTTCTCTTCTTTTTCTCTTTTATTTTTAATTCTTCTTTTCTCTTTACTTTACCTTTTTTACCATATCTTCATAGATATGGAAAGCTGGATATTATGCTGTATTCTGTATGCTGTATCATTTTTTGTATTTTGTCACTAATTATGTATCTTGTATATTAGTGTACACCATTGTCTGTATTATATACCCCATGTTTGTTTCTTACTTTGTACAGCGCCACGGAATATGTTGGCGCTTTATAAATCAATAATAATAATAATAATAATAATATTGTTTTTGTTTAAAAGGTTTCACAAATTTGGCCCCTTTTTTGGGCCAGCAGGTTAATTGATTATCTACAGTTGTAGTCATTTAGGGCTTGTTCACACTAGAGGCATTTTTTGGAATTTTTAAGCGCAGGCGATTTCTGCAAATCACCCTAAAAGCGCTTACACTATGCTTTCCAATGAGATAGTTCTCATTGGGGCGTTCCGTTTGCTTGCCGCTGACAAAAGCAATGCATGTACCATTTTCAGGGCAATTTGCCCTGAATCGAAGGTATAGGGAAATTGCAAAACGCTCACAAAATAGCTTTGTGCAGTGATTGCGTTCACATTTTTAAAAATTAATACATCCTATTTATTATTTTCCTGGTCAAAGAGTTCACTTCCTGACCTGCGTCAGGGTGTGAATTAAAAAACAGCTCTGGAAAAGCTCTTTTAACAAAAATGCAACGCCCACCCAAGCGCCGGGAGTCGCAAAAAATCGCTTCAAAAAATGCCCAACGCAACTGCTAATGCGATCGGAATGCAATGTGAACAAGGCCTAATTGTTTTTTATCTCTCTGCTGATAAGTCTAATTTTTTATGACACATTTATATGTGCTTTTACTTATTTATTGAATTGCTTTAAAATTCCTGTTTTTGTAAAGGTTTATGTATTTACCATTGCATGGCTTTTTGGCTGTATCACTTTATTTCAATCTATCATATTTTAATCTTCAAATAGTGAAAAAATAATAATAGTGAATAAAATGTGATAACTTGAACATCTTTGATAATAGCAAAGAATCTAGATAAGGAGGTATTAATGATCTTTTCCAAAACTCATCAATAGTTGGCACTGGGAGATTTGAGTGTTGATTTTGCAGTCTTACGCTAGGCATAGATGAAAGATTCGGCGGCCAATTAGCCGCTGGATCGACTCCAGCCGCGTCCCCGCTCGTCCGCGCGTGCGTGCGGATCGATTCGCGCTCGTCCCCGCTGGCAGTCCTTATCAGCCTCTCGATTCCCTGCCATTGTCCGCCGGCGGGAATCGAGCGGGCGCAGGTTGAGCGGCTTGATCGGGCAAGCTGAATATTATCAGCTGGCCGGATCAGCTGGTCGACACACGGTACAGAAACGTACCGTGTATCCCCAGCATTATAGTCCTTCGTATCTGCAAATAAATGATAATGTTTTAGCTGCAGTATTGGCTGATGAAGGATATTCTTGCATAAAGTATGTACTGTTCTACAATTTATTTCCATGAACACTAAAGTTCTTTTTTATGTGGTCCACACAATATAAAATATTCAGATTTTTTTGATTGTTAAAGTGAACCTCCAGGCTAAAAGTCTACTCAGCAGAACTGAAAAGGCTTGGTGTTTCTTTAACAGTTTCACAGCATCAGAACTTTGTTTTTCTTACCAAAGCATCATTTTTAGCTCCATTTTTACCTAACCTCCACCCATCAAAGAAAAAAAGCCCGGGCTTTTTTCCCTGATGCTGTGCAGAGCATAATGGGATTTCCTATGTTGTTATTAACGTTGCCTAGCAACTGGGAGAGGTGCTCAGGACACAGGACAGTTGGAACTGTGTCTCATACTCCCTGTCACCTCCTTTCAACTAAAAAGATGGCTGCCATCATGAAATCAAACATTTGCCTGTTCTTTTAAAACAGGGTGGGTAAGAGATTATATAACCTATCTATTTTAATTAACATAACTAATGTAACTTATTGACAGTATGTTTGTTTAGGCTGAAGTTCCTCTTTAAGTATTAGTCACAGGTTCTAGCACAGACACTTTTCCATTAGCCTTATTCACACAATGGGCTATATACACAAAACTTCTCAAACATGACCTATTTATCACCTAATTTATAAAAAATAACCTTTAAGCTCATTTACAAGCAAACCAATCATGCAAATTAAGTTGTTCCTGATTAACCTTCCTGGCGGTAAGCCCGAGCTAAGCAGGAGAATTTCTCAGGCCCTGCTGGGCCGATTTGCATAATTTTTTTTTGTACACGCAGCTAGCACTTTGCTAGCTGTGTGCACTGCCCGATCGCCGCTGCTCTGCGCCGATTCGCCGCGGCTCGCCGCGCCACGCCGCCCCCCCTCCCGGACCCCATGCGCTGCCTGGCCAATCAGTGCCAGGCAGCGCTGAGGGGTGGATCGGGACTCCTTTTGACGTCACGACATTGATGACGTCAGTGACGTCATCCCGCCCATTGCCATGGCGACGGGGGAAGCCCTAATGGAAATCCCGTTCAGAACGGGATTTCCGGACGGGCTTGATCGCCGGAGGCGATCGAAGAGGGTGGGAGGATGCCGCTGCACAGTGGCTGTCATGTAGCTAGCGCTAGGCTAGGCACATGATTTAAAAAAAAAAAAAAATTAAATAGTGCTGCGCTACCCCCTGGTGGTTTTAATTGACTGCCAGGAGGGTTATCCACTTCACAACTGAGGGGTTTTACCCTTTGAACACCAGAGCAATTTTCACCTTTCAGCGCTCCTTCCATTCATTCGTCTATAACTTTACCATTACTTATCGCAATGAAATTAACTTTATCTTGTTTTTTTCGCCACCATCTAGGCTTTCTTTAGGTGGGACATTATGCCAAGAATTATTTTATTCTAAATGTGTTTTAATTGAAAAATAGGAAAAAATGTGGGAAAAAAATCATTATTTTTCAGTTTTCGGCCATTATAGTTTTTAAATAATGTATGCTACTGTAATTAAAATCCATGAAATGTATTTGCCCATTTGTCCCATTATTACACCGTTTAAATTATGTCCCAAATTACAATGCTTGGCGCCAATATTTTATTTGGAAATAAAGGTGCATTTTTTCCAGTTTTGCGTCCATCCCTAATTACAAGCCCATAGTTTATAAAGTAACAGTGTTATACCCTCTTGACATAAATATTTAAAGAGTTCAGTCCCTAAGGTATCTATTTATGTATTTTTTTATTGTAATTTTTTTCTCTTTTTATTACAAAAAAAAAATAAAAAATGGGGAGTGTGGGAGGTAATGAGTTAATTTATAATATAATACTATGTATTTATATATGAAAAATGTTTTTGGGTGTAGTTTTACTATTTGGCCACAAGATGGCCTCAGTAATTTTTTGTGCATGCGTCCTGTAAGCGTAGGAAGTATGCTTACGCGAAGTACAATGAGGCGGGAAACTTTTTTTTTTTCCCAATGATCGCGCTGCTTCTCATAGAAGCAGACGATCATTGCTGGGGGGTTTCCCGTTCATTGATTTCCGGGCGAGCAGGCAGCGGCGTGCACGAGCACAGGAGCCCGCGCACGAGCGACCGGCAGCACGGACAGCAGCGGGGGTGTGTGTATCTACGCCCCTGGTGGGGAAAGGGTGTTAAAAGGGGCGTAGATACACACTACTGTTGTGTTAAAGTGGTTAACTTGATTTCAATATTACTTTTTTTTACCTTAGTTATGTTATATTTTTCCTCTCTGGGAACTTAAAAAAGTAACATACTGTAGATAAGGTGAAACAGAGGAAAATCTTTGTGAATCATGCCCAATGTACAGTTCTCATCACAGCACAATTTAGCGGACATGACATTTTTCTAGTACAGTATATAGTAATAGCAACATTACCAGCTTTCAATAGCTTTTCCAATCCTATATAAAACAATGCAGTGCCATGGAAAAATGTTAGTGCTTTATAAATCAATAATACAATTTATATTTTCAAAATAAAGTCTAATTTGTAAAAGGCAATATGGTACAACCAAAATAATATAGGATATTCTCAAATCCATAAAAAATGGTGTGGACATACAGGAAAATAAACATTCAAATAAACATTCAAAAGGCTTTTGTTTGAACTGGAAAAAAGGGTATTTTATAGTTATTAGTACTGATGGGCATAATGCCACTTAGCTTAAGATGTCTGCTAGTGGGATACACCTAAAATAGCCAGCCACCTCAATTGTATAAACAACAAATAAACACATAAATAAACATACAAAAATAGTAAATGACCTATTCCTAAACTAGACATACATATTTTAGACATCTAATGTCTACTCTGGGCTTTAATAATCAATTATATACAAAATAAATATAGAAACATTACAAGAACCATTTTTAAATTAGACAGACATTTTGGACATCTCCCTGCAATGACTGTTACACATTGCAGTGCAAGGGCAGTGCAAATTGCAGTGCAAAGAGTTGAAGGACTGGATTATGGTGAATTAGTTAATAATTTAATAGTTAGTTTAAACCCCAATAAAAGTAACAGCAGTCCTTTCAATGCAATTGATTGTGTGTCTTCATGAAAAAAAACAGCAGCCATGTGTTAACTATGATTAAGGCACAACTGCAGTCCATTCTTTAATAATATGAAGTTTTAAAGAGCATTCTTACAGTTACTGAAGCATTTTTTATTTGAAATATTGATCATCTGGCCCTATAACTGGAACTGCAAAGCTTCATGTGAAAAGAATCACACTGTACCACAAGATGGCAGTAGGTACAAAAGAAAGTTACATGGCTTACTCATGGATTATTACATTCCACCCAAACTTCCTCCTTAACAAATAGAAAGTAAAACCTGACAAAGAATTCCTGTAACAAACAAATACAGAATTAAGAATATGAATGGCTAGGCTGGAGACATGTGAACTGAAAAAAAAAGAAACCTGTAAAAAAAACCTGGAGAAAAAAAAAAGAAAAAAAACGAAGGCTGGCTGTTTCCTTATTTATTAGGTTATGTAAATATGATATTAGGCATCTACCTTGGCCACTCACCCTCCCTTGCTCCCACCCACAATCCATATCACCCAAAAGTGCATTGGATAGTCCAAGCTGCATTAAGTTTGTATTAAATCTGCTTGCAAGCCAGAATTATTAGCATTGCATTGACTGATGACGGCACTCCCTGCTGCCGCTCAAATCCCGGGTGGTGTAAAATACTATTCCCCCTCTGAGTCGTCGTAACTGGGAGGGAGTTTTAATTCAGGGTCCGTTGATAGCCGGAAACCCTGAGGCAGGGAACACACTTGTCTTTCAGTTTTCTGCGCGTGTTTTTCTGTGTACTTTTTCTGCACACCAAGTGTGTTTTTAAATTGGAAAAAGCGCACTTTTTTTTTTATAACAGCTGATGTAATTGATAGAGAAAACTGACAAAATGTGCAGAGTCATCATGCAGAATGTCAGTTTTTTTTCTGCGCGCGAACAACATAATAAGTGTGAACTATCCCATTGATTAACATTCTCAGTTTTTCTGTGCAGAAAACGCGCACCAAAACAGTCAAGTGTGTTCCCTGCCTTAATTATGTCTTATGCGCCCTGAGCAGTATAAAATGACTGCTACAGTGATGAGTGCTGTGTGCCGAAACTACCTGCTTCACAAGGAAGGAATGGAAACCTGAAGCGAGAAGTATCTGGAAACTGCCTTATTTGTTCCCTTTGAAATAATGCCAGTTGCTGGCTGGGCAATCCTGTATCAGTAGTGTCTGAATCACACACCTGAAACAAGCATGCAGCCAATCTTGCCAGTTTTTTTTTGTCAACCTCTGATATGCAATGCTTGTTCAGGGTCTATAGCTAAAAGTATTGAAGATAAAGGATTAGCAGGATGGCCAGGCAATCTGCATTGTTTAAAAGGAAAATGACAGCCTCCATTTCCCTTTCAATTCAGATTTCCTTAAATGGGCCAATGTTTAGTCAAGTAAATGCATCTAAATATTATTTTTTTCTTTTAGAACTACCACTGCTAACCAGAGCTGTTGACGAGGGAAAGGATTCCCCACCTTACTCAATCTCTTTTACCCAACAAGCCATTGCTTCAGTGTATAACTGACAGTGACAGGTCACCACTCAGCAAGTGTGAGGAGAAATGTAATGGTATTGTAAGGGTTGCATAGGAATCATGCATTGCACATCCTGCATAGCACTTTATGAGCAATGCATGAAAGCTGCAACCGAATAGGAAAATCACCAGTCAGGAAATAACTGAAATACCAAGGCCAGGAATAAATGAATAATGAAAGTTTATTAACAAAGGCAAAAGAACATAAAGATATGTGATCAGCAGCGTACATAATCTCATGCACAGCAATATAAATCAATGCAATAATATCCAGGTATAAAAACAAGATAATAACCCTGCAGGCAGGTGTATTCAACTCACCCTCCATGTCACACTACGTCGAAATATAAGTCTACACCGCAACTTCTGCTCCGCTATATCTGCCTACTCCTCCTTGTTGCTGGGGACATTTCACCTAACCCTGGACACACACTCCCCCCTGCTAATCACACTGTTTGCAATAAAACAAATTTTCCTTACTGTAACCTTATTAATATTCCACTCCTTCCCCCTACACCCCCTCCGATCTCGGCTGCCCTCTGGAATGCCCGCTCAGTCTGCAACAAACTGCCCTTTATCCATGATCTTTTCATTTCCAATGCTTTCACATTCTTTGGGATCACTGAAACCTGGCTGACCCCTTCTGACACAGTCTAACCTGCCGCCCTCTCCTATGGAGGTTTCCGCTTTAGCCACACTCCTAGAGGTGGGAATAAGCATGGTGGTGGTGTGGGCATTCTCCTCTCAGATAAATGCTCCTTCAAGCCTCTCACTCCTATTCCCTCTCTCTCCCTGCCATCCTTTGAAGTCCATGCAGTCCGACTATACTCTCCCTTGAACCTCCAAATTGCAGTTATTTACCGCCCTCCAGGCCCTGCTTCAGTTTTCTTGGATAATTTCGCTGCCTGGCTTCTCCAGTTCCCATCCTCTGACCATCATCATTTTAACCATTTTAACATTCCTATTGACACCAATAACACTGTCTCCAAAAAACTTCTATCACTCGCTTCCTCCTATGGCTTGTCTCAGTGGTCCTCTACCTCAACCCACACTGATGGCCATACGCTTGACCTTGTATTCACTCGTCTCTGCTCTGTCACTGACTTTACTAATGATCCTCTACCACTCTCTGACCATAACCTACTTAACTTTTCTCTCTCCTCCTCTTTTCCTACCACCCTGGCGCAAGCACGCTCACATACTCGCAGAAGCTATCGCAATCTAGACATTCAAACTGTCTCTGATGCCCTGGCACCTCTCCTCACACAATCCTTCACTGACCCAGACTCGGCTGCTATACACTACAACAGCTCCATTACAAAAGTCTTGGATGACTTCACCCCCCTCGTCAATGCCTGCCCTCACCGTGTCTGTCGCCAACCCTGCATGACCAAAACTACTAAACAGTGAAAAAGATGCTCTAGAGCAGCTGAACGGCGCTGGAGGAAAAGTAACACAAGTGAGGACTTCATCTTATATAAAATTGCCTTGAACAACTTCAGAAATGCATTCTTTGTGGCAAATTTTTTTTTTCTATTTTTCTTCCCTAATATCCGCCCATTTACACAATCCAAAACGCTTGTTCAGCACCTTCATCTCCGTTCTCCATCCCCCTCCTCCTCCTCCTTCATCTTGCTTATCAGCTGAAGAATTTGCAACATACTTCACTGATAAAATTGACAAAATCAGAAGTGAATTCTCCATGCAGCCCTCAAATCCCACCTCCACACCTCTCATTGACTGTTCTCTAACTGCCTTCTCTCCACTCTCTGAACACTCTCTTTCCTCTATAATTGCCAAAGCTAATCTAACCGCCTGTTCTTTGGATCCTATTCCCTCCCATTTCATTCCGCAGCTATCCTCATCTCTCTTGCCTGCACTAACACTGCTATCTAACCTGTCCCTCTCTACTGGCATCTTTCCGTCCCCACTCAAAAAAGCTGTTGTGACACCACTACTTAAAGGAATACTGTAGGGGGTCGGGGGGAAATGAGTTGAACTTACCCGGGGCTTCTAATGGTCACCGCAGACATACTGTGTCTGTGCAGCCACTCACCAATATTCCGGTCCCGCCTCCGGTTCACTTCTGGAATTTCAGACTTTGAAGTCTGAAAACCAGTGCGCCTGTGTTGCCATGTCCTTGCTCCCGCTGATGTCACCAGGAGCGTACTGCACAGGTACAGACTGTACTGAGCCTGCGCAATACACTCCTAGTGACATCAGCTGGAGCAATGACACGGCCACACAGGCGTAGTGGTTTTCAGACTGTAAAGTCTGAAATTCCAGAAGTGAACCGGAGGCGGGGCCGGAGCATCAGTGAGTGGCTGCGCGGACACAAGATGTCTGCGGGGGACCATTAGAAGCCCCGGGTAAGTTCAACTCTTTTTCCTCCTACCACCCTACAGTAGTCCTTTAAAAAAACCTTCTCTAGATCCTACCACACTTGCCAACTACCGCCCAGTGTCACTTCTCCCATTTGCATCCAAACTACTTGAACGCCATATACATGCAGAATTAAGCCATTATTTATCTGCTAACTCCCTACTTGATCAGTTCCAGTCTGGCTTTCGCTCTAACCACTCCACGGAAACAGCCCTTACCAAGGTGGCCAATGACCTTCTTACAGCCAAATCCAAAGGTCAATTTTCCATACTCATCCTTCTGGACCTGTCATCAGCATTTGATACTGTCGACCACACCTTACTCCTACAAATACTTTCAAATGTCGGAATAAAGGGCCTTGCTCTCACATGGTTATCTTCCTACCTCTCTGGAAGGTCCTTCACAGTCTCCTACTCAGATCAGATCTCTTCTCCTCATGCTTTGTCTGTCAGGGTTCCCCAAGGCTCTGTCCTTGGTCCCCTCCTCTTTTCCATGTACATGCATGGTCTTGGTGATTTAATCAACTCATTCGGGTTTCAATACCACCTCTATGCAGATGATACACAACTGTACCTCTCTGCCCCAGACCTTAACTCCCTCCTTAAACTTGTTCCTGACTGCTTGTCTGCTATATCCTCCTTCATGTCCTCTCGCTTCCTAAAACGTTAGAAGTAAATGTGAGTAAAACAGAACTAATAATTTTTCCACCAAGTAACAATAAATGTCAATAACACTCCCATAACTTCAGTTCCCAAAGCTCGGTGCTTGGGGGTGATATTCGACTCATCTCTCTCTTTTATTCCTCATGTTCACTCCATAACCAGCTCCTGCCATCTCCAACTCAAAAAACATATCTCGCATCCGTCCCTTTCTCACTCAAGACACAACTAAAATGTTAATACATGCTCTCATCATTTCTCGTCTGGACTACTGCAACGTACTACTTTGTGGACTACCGTCTAACAAACTGGCCCTGCTCCAGTCAGTACTGAACTCAGCTGCTCGTCTCATTCATCTTTCTTCTCGATCTTCCTCTGCCGACCCACATTGTCAAGCTCTTCACTGGCTGCAAATTAACCAGAGGATTCAGTTCAAACTCCTAACCCTAACCTACAAAGCTCTCCACATATCCTCACTAATCTCCAGATACAAACCCAATCGCAATCTCAGATCGGCACATGATCTTCTGTTGTCCTCCTCTAGAATCAGCTCCTCACATTTACGTTTACAAGAGAAGTGAAATTTTAGACTGACTCGATTATAAGGCGTCCTCTACTCCCCTACACTTTTGTACTTTAAGTCAGTCCTAATTTTCTGGACTGATGAAACTAAAATTGAGTTATTTGGGCATAACAAAGGGGCGTTATGCATGGAGGAAAAAGAACACAGCATTCCAAGAAAAACACCTGCTACCTACAGTAAAATCTGGTGGTGTGTAACATTCTCTGGAGATGCAGCTGCGGGCAGTCAGGATGCCCTCGCAGCTACTTCGGTTTCCCTGTCGGGCATTTCTCCTGTCCCTCCGGCGTCTTGCATGCTGAGGAGGGGATTGTCAGTGGCTCATAGGGTTAAGTCTTTAGGGAGGTTCTGGGGCGGTTCGTCCTAGTCTATTTAGATGACATACTAATTTTTTCATCTAACATTGCTGAACACAGGGAACACGTGAAGTATGTTTTAAGGAAACCTACGACAGAATTCCTTGTATGCTAAACACGAGAAGTGTCTTTTCGAAGTTTCTGAAGTTCCCTTCCTGGGGTACATAATCTCCACCACAGGACTCTCTATGGACCCCAAGAAGGTTTCTGCTGTCCTGGAGTGGCCTCAACCTTTAGGGTTGAAGGCACTCCAGCGATTCCTTGGCTTCGCCAACTACTACAGAAAGTTTATCAAAGAATTTTCTTCTGTGGTCTCACCTCTCACTGAGCTTACCAAAAAGGGGGCAGATACCTACAATTGGTCAGCAGAAGCACAGCCTGCATTCTTATCACTTAAAAAATTGTTCTGCTCCGCCCCCATTTTGAGACATGTGGACATTACTCTCCCATTCATTGTTGAGATGGATGCTTCAGAGATCGGTGTTGGGGCTGTATTGTCTTAGCACTCCGGTCTGCAGGGCAGGTTGCACCCTTGTGCTTTTTTCTCTAGTAGGAAGTTTTCCCCCGCCGAGAGAAATTATGATATTGGGAATCGAGAACTGTTGGCCATCAAACTTGCGTTTGAGGAATGGCAACATTGGCTCGAGGGGGCTGAACATACTATCACAGTCTATACCGATCACAAAAACTTAGAGTATATTGAAGGGGCTAAACGTCTCAGTCCCAGACAAGCCCGTTGGTGCCTGTTTTTCACGAGATTCAGATTCATTATTACCTACAAACCTGGTAGTAAGAACGTCAAGACTGATGCATTATCCAGATGTTTTGAGCCCGAGACAATACAGCCATCGACTCCCGAAAGCATCCTCCCTGAGAAAGTGATTCTTGCTGCTACTGAGACTTGGGAGGATTGGGCATCTACTCTGAAACCTTATCAGCAGGAGGTTCCCGAAGGGAAACCAGATGGAGTTCTCTTTGTACCACTACAGTTCCGATTAAAGATTCTTCATGTTTTCCATTCTCATAAGAATGCAGGTCATTCAGGGGTTGCCAGAGCTGCTAGACAGATATGTTTGGTGGCCATCCATTGTGTCTGATTGTAAAGAGTTTGTCGGAGATTGTTCTGTGTGTGCCAGGAGTAAGCCGTCCAGGCGTGCTCCTGTGGGTACTCTACAGTCGCTACCAGTGCCTGAACAACCATGGACCCATCTGTCCATGGACTTTGTGGGTGAGCTGCCCAGATCTGAGGGGAAAACAGTCATCTGGGTGGTAGTCGATGGATTCAGTAAGATGGCCCATTTTATCCCGCTGGACGGACTCCCCTCCGCTCAAGAACTGGCAGGACTCTTCATTCACCACATTTTCCGGTTGCACGGTATCCGGGAGAATGTGGTGTCAGACAAGGGAGTCCAGTTCGTCTCCAAGTTCTGGAGGGCGTTCTGTCATCACTTAGGTATGAACCTATCATTTTCCTCCGGCTACCACCCACAGACTAATGGGCAAACGGAAAGGGTTAACCAGTCCCTTGAGCAGTTCCTGAGGTGCTATGTGGCAGATGCTCAGTTGGACTGGGTGAAATTTTTGCCATTCGCAGAGTTTGCTCATAATAACTTAAAGAGCACCTCTTCAGGTTTCTCCCCATTCCAGGTAGTAACGGGGAGATCGCCCAAGTTCTCTCCACTGCCAGTAGTGTCATCTCCTTTTCCTGCCCTGGAAGAGTGGCAGGGAGCTTTGAAGAAGATTTGGAGTATGGTCAAAAGAAACCTAGGAAAGGCCTTTCAGACCCAGAAAAAACAGGCAGATAAGAGATGCTCTGTGGAGTGGGATTTTGCACCAGGTGATATGGTGTGGGTTTCTACCTGGCATTTGGCTTTAAAACAGCCTTCTGCGAAATTGGGTCCCAGATTTATAGGTCAATACCCAGTGTCCACAAAGATCAATAGTGTCACATATGTCATTTCTCTACCTTCCAGTATGAGAGGTGTGAAGTCATTCCATGTGTCTCTGTTGAAACCTGCTGTGCATGTGGATTCCTCTTCCCCCTCCCCCCCTGTGGTGATTGATGGGGAACCTGAGTTTGAGATAGAGCAAATTTTGGACTCTCGGTGGGTGCAAAACTCCATACAGTACCTTGTTCACTGGAAGGGGTATGGGCCTGAGGAGAGATCTTGGGTATCAGGGCATCGCATGCATGCAGAGGAACTTAAGGAAAGGTTTCATGAATTACATCCTGAGAAACCAGGTAGACCGTGTCCGGAGTCCACGCCTCAAGGGGGGGTACTCTAACATTCTCTGGAGATGCAGCTGCGGGCAGTCAGGATGCCCCCGCAGCTGCTTCGGTTTCCCTGACGGGCGTTTCTCCTGTGCCTCCGGCGTCTAGCACGCCGAGGAGGGGATTGTCAGTGGTTCATAGGGTGGCTTTGTCACGCGCGTGCGCATAGACAGGACCTTTATGCGGGGAGGAGGCGCGTCAGCTGACCTGCCGGTCGGCTGACGTCAGAGGAGACTCTCGGCAGTTCTGATTGGCTGATGGGTGTGGGCGTGGCCGAGGGGTCTCCTCTGCTTCTTAAGCCTCCGAGAATCACTTGCAAACTGTCTGCTGTTGCGAATGCTTCGTGTGAGCACTCAGACCTTAGATAGTTCTGGTGTGCTTTGATCTGAGAGGAAACTAGGGATTTCACACAAGACTAGGAATTATTATTACTATTGTTATTATTGCTTGATTACCTGTGTATGACTCTGGCTCTCTTCTGAATTCTCTTCCGCTAAACTATTCTGTACTTTACCCCATCTGATCCTGTTGCTGACTCTGCCTGAATTATCTCTATCCTTTTGCCTGCCGATTTTGTACTGTATCCTCCTGTCTGTTGCCGAACCGATCTGTCTGACCACTCCACTCACCAGTGAGCACTTGTCACTGGTGAGGTTCATTACTGATAGTACCCACCAGCTCCTCTGGTGAGGTTCTGCCAAAACTAATCAGTATTACAGTTGCACCAAGCACTATATACTTGCAATTACCTTGTTAGCTATACTTGCATTATTGGTGATTCTTCAGATCACCATACAATCAGGTATAGTGTCTGATTTATTGGTGATACTGCAGATCACACAATAACCAGACTTCTGTTTGCTACACCAATCGTTACATGGTGGTTCCATCATGCTGTGGGGCTGTGTGGCCAGTGCAGGGACTGGGAATCTTGTCAAAGTTGATGGACACATAGAATCCACTCATTATCAGCAGATTCTGGAGGCCAATGTCCAGGAATCAGTGAAAAAGCTTAAGCTGCCCGGCTGGGGCTGTATCTTTCAACAAGACAACGACCCTAAATATTGCTCAAAATCCACTAAGGCATTCATGCAGAGGAACAAGTACAACGTTCTGAAATGGCCAGCTCAGTACCCAGACCCGAATATAATTGAAAATCTGTGATGTGAGTTAAAGAGAGCTGTCCATGCTCAGAAACCATCAAACCTGAATGAACTAGAGATGTTTTGTAAAGAGGAATGGTCCAAAATACCTTCAACCAGAATCCAGACTCTCATTGGAACCTACAGTAAGCATTTAGAGGCTGTAATTTCTGCAAAAGGAGAATCTACTAAATATTGATTTCATTTCTTTTTTGTGGTGCCCAAATGTATGCACCTGCCTAAGTTTGTTTAAACAGTTATTGCACACTTTCTGTAAATTCAATAAACTTCATTTCACTTCTCAAATATCACTGTGTGTGCCTCCTATATGATATACTAGCTGGACGCCCGGCGTTGCCCGGGTATGTATTTGGCTGGTGTTGGCCTCACCCACTTTTCCTAACCCTAACACACAATTACTTAACCTGCTGAGCGGTCTGGACGAGCTCAGCTCGTCCAACACCGCCAGAGGCTGCCGCTCAGGCCCTGCTGGGCCGATTTTCACCAAATAAAGTGCAGCACACGCAGCCGGCACTTTGCCAGCCGTGTGTGCTGCCTGATCGCCGCTGCAGCGCGGCGATCCGCCGCGTGCAGCGGCGAAAGAGGGTCCCCCCAGCCGCCCGAGCCCAGCGTAGCCGGAACAAACAGTTCCGGCCAGCGCTAAGGGCTGGATCGGAGGCGGCAGACGTCAGGACGTCGGCTGACGTCCATGACGTCACTCCGCTCGTCGCCATGGCGACGAGGGAAGCGAAACACGGAGGGCCGCTCATTGCGGCCTTCCGTGTTATTTCTTGCTGCCGGAGGCGATCAGAAGATCGCCTCTGGAGCGCCCTCTAGTGGGCTTTCATGCAGCCAACTTTCAGTTGGCTGCATGAAATAGTTTTTTTTTAATTAAAAAAAAACCCTCCCGCAGCCACCCTGGCGATTTAATCAGAACGCCAGGGTGGTTAATTACTTAATGACCAAGTTTGTGAGCTTTGCGATCTTTGGCATCAATAATTTGCATTGAAATAAAATAAATCTGATTGGCTGTGGCTCCACTCCTTTTCTGAATTTGAACCCCAATCACCCAATGGCCAAGTGTACCAGGTACAGGTGATTAACAGTGCAAGAGGCTTGTGCCATTAACAGTGCAAGAATGGCAGCAATTAAATATTCCCCTTAAAAATCAATCGGTGGATTTTAATTGGTTTTTGTAGGCTCCACTCACCTTTCTGAATATTTATCCCAGTCACCCAGTGACCAACTGTGCAAAGTTTGAGAACCCTACCACTAACAGTGTAAGAATGGCTGCAGTTTACATTTTCCTAATGAAATTTTTATTTCTCTCTGCCCACTGATTTCCTGACATTGTTCGGGTATGTATTTGGCTGGTGTTGGCTCTGCCTACTTTTTTTAACCCTAACACACAATTACTCAATGACCAAGTTTGTGTGCTTTGAGGTCTTTGGCATCAATAATTTGAATTGAGATTAAACAAATCTGATGGGCTGTTTGTGGCTCCACCCCTTTGTCTAAATTTGAACCCCAGTCACCCAAGGACCAACTGTACCAGGTTTAAGGCTTGTGCCATTAACAGTGCAAGAATGGCAGCAATTACATATTCCCCTTGAAACTCAATAGGTGAATTTTGATTAGCTTTTGTAGGCTCCACCCACTTTTCTGAATATTAATCCCAGTCACCCAGTGACCAATTGTGCAAAGTTTGAGAACCCTACCATTAACAGTGTAAGAATGGCTGCAGTTTACATTTTCTCAGTGAAATGTGTATTTGTCTCCACCCACTGATGACCTGGTATTGCCCGATTATGTATTTGGCTGGTGTTGGCTGCGCCCACTTTTTCTAACCCTAATAAACAATTACTCAGTTACTCAATGACCAAGTTTGTGAGCTTTGCGATTTTTGGGATCAATAAAATGAAACAAATTAGATTGGCTGTTTGTGGCTCCACCCCCTTTTATCAATTCAAACCCAAGTCACCCAATGATCAACTGTACCAGGTTTGAGGCTTGTGCCATTAACAGTGCAATGATGGCAGCAATGAAATATTCCCCTGAAAAATCAATAGGTAATTTTTGATTGGCTTTTGTAGGCTCCACCTACTTTTCTGAATATTAATCCCAGTCACCCAGTAATTAACTGTGCAAAGTTTGAGAACCCTACAATTAACAGTGTAAGAATGGCTGCAGTTTACATTTTCCCAGTAAAATTTGTATTTGTCTCCACCCACTTATGACCCGGCGTTGCCCGCTTATGTATTTGGCTGGTGTTGGCTGTGCCCACTTTTCTAACCCTCACACACAATTAATCAATTACTCAATTACCAAGTTTGTAAACTTTGCGGTGTTTGGCATAAATAATTTGCATTGAAATTAAACTAATCTAATTGGCTGTTTGTGGCTCCACCCCCTTTCTGAAATTGAGCCCCAGTCACCCAGTGATCAACTGTACCAGGTTTGAGGCTTGTGCCATTAACAGTGCAAGAATGGCAGCAATGTAAATATTCCCCTTGAAAATCAATAGGTGAATTATGATTGGCTTTTGTAGGCTCCTCCCACCTTTCTGAATATTAATCCCAGTCACCCAATGACCAACTGTGCAAAGTTTGAGAACCCTGCCATTAACAGTGTAAGAATGGCTGCAGTTTACATTTTCCAGTGAAATGTGTATTTGTCTCCGTCCCATTTTTAGTAATGAGAATAAAAAGTATCCTATACTTTATTCCAGGTAATGTACTATGTGTGTGCTAAATTTCATTCAAATCCATTCAGCCATTTTTGCGTGATCGAGTAACAAACATCCAAACATCCAAACATCCGAACTTTCCCATTTATTATATTAATAGGATTTAACTGACATTTTTTTTATCGTAACAACCAAAGATTTATATAAGAAACTCATAATGATTAACAAGGTTGTCCAAACTTTTGCATCCCACTGTACATCAGATTTCAGCAGCTTCTGCAGAAGGGTGTGGTAATTTAGCTTCTGTTTTGCTTCTCAGCCTCGTTTCACACAATCTCTGTGAACTGCCCCCATGCCAATCAGCAAGGAGCAGGAATGTGGGAGGGGACAAAGGGGAGATAACAAGTCTCTTTTTAGCTTTCCTCTCTGCGGCAATGTAGGAGAAAAGATCCTGCTCAGTAGGCAGTAGCAGTGTTAAGGAGTCTAGCCCAAGGACTCCTTCCTGCATAGGTGCAGCTTACTGAACAGGAAGAGCTGAGATTTGAAACCAGGTAACCTGTGTCAGAGGTGGAGCCCTTTCCATTACACCATCTAGTCACTACAATGCAGGATCATGATGTAGATTACTTAATAAACACAGAGCAGTGAGTAATTTTATGGCTGTCAATCCTTCTTTAAGATATTAGTGATTTTTTTTTGGTCAAATGGGATACCTATAATTCTGAGGTGCATGCATATTTTATACAAATTGTATACAGTTTACAGGCCAATCAGATGCACTTCCTGTCTATTGTGAATGATTGGCCCAATACATGCATGCATATAATTTGCATTCAATTTGCTTTCAAGCCTTCATTTTTAGAATCCTATTGGCAATCTTTATTAGTCACCTACTTGTTCTTTCTTTGTATACAATTAGTTATTTTGTTGACCACACAAACTAACTTTTGGCTGATTTTGTCTCTAGTGCTGATTCTCCAAGGTTAAGAGCCCACAGGAAGATCACCTGATACTTATGGGGTCAATGATGCAGTCTGGAGGAACATGTGAGCTGTCTGAATGGGACAATGCAATTTAATAACATGAGAAGCAGCTATAGACTGTAGCAGCCGTTTCAGAGCATAGATTGAGATTATTACAGCCTGTTTTTGACAGGTTTACTTTAAAGTCTCCACAACAGCCGATCACTTGCATTGTGTTTCCTGCCACCGACAATGAAATGAGAAGGTGAAATAAATGTAGCCTTTCTTCTGCTTTAAAAGCTGGAGACTTTCTGCATTTTATGAACTTCTCCAGAAACTGTCTCTAGATAATTCCTATCTTTGTTCCTGCCTAGTTACATTAATAACACGTCTTAATAAGAGATTTCCACCTTTCAACTCTCTTCACCGGGAACATCTCAAGGCTTCTCTGGGTTACAAAAACATTACCTCTCTGAAGACAAAAGAGGCTATTATCATTGAGAAGTTAATGATAAGGTATTTTGTTCAAATTCCTGACAGTATTTACATTAAAAAAGTCATTTTGGTATGTCAGACTAATGAGGAAGCATTAGAAATATTCACTTCTCAGTACAGCCATTCAGTTGTGGGTGATAAATCTCTGATGATGAAACGATTAGCGGCACAAAAGATGGTTTCTTTGGGTATACAACGTATCTATGCCTGTGAGATGCTCCAGTAGTTTCATGCACAGCTGGGAGCTGGAATGGTGTGAGTACTGCTGCAACACTGAACTGAATTACATTCTGGAATATTTCACTTTCTATACACAGCTGACGTAATCCCCAGATCTGTGCTAACCCTCAGATCAGAGAAATGTCTGTGTGTAGCAGTCATGTGAATGCAGACATCACACGTTATTTGCCTATGGCTCATCCCATAAACACAGTTGCATATTCTGCATTTTATATTCATTATTGTTCTTTAGAGCATGTTGTGTTTTTTAGAATTTGTATTGTACATATTAATGTAACAAATGTATCGCTATACCAAGTCCTGTGTGTCAGCCAAATAGCACAACATCATTTGCTTTACAGTAATTATTTATTGAGAAGTCCTTAAAACACTGATAATAGGTCATACAGGCATTAAAGGATACCTTAGCGCTGGTATAATTTAAAAAACGGGAGAGCAAGAATGTGTAGGAAGTACTCCTCATGCCCACCGCTCCCCTCTTTTTCCTCCGTCCCCCTCCATTATCTTCTAAAGGCCCCCGAAGCTACTTCCAGGTCAGCCAGATCTTTGAGTAGTGTGCAGGCACAGCCCGGCAACGCATGCTCATGACGTCACAACAACGTAGTGTTCATGCGCAGAGCGCTCCCGGACGTGGGTGATCAAGTACGTACATCACTGGGCAGTGCCTACCCACTACTCACCGACCTGGCCAACCTGGAATTAGCTTTGGGGGGCCTTTAGATACTAACGAAGGGGAACGTCGGGAGAGCAGTGGACATGAGGAGTGCTTCCTACACATGCCTACTTCCCCCATCTTTAAAATTTTACCAGCATTAAGGTATCCTTTAAGCCACATTTAGAAAAAAATGCACATTTCTCAACCAGGATTTACATTTGAACTAATATCCTATACTGTATCATCTTTTTATATTCTCCAACTCCGTCTACTCATATGGACCAATGCTAAACTCATTTCAAAATGATTCCAGTACATTGATGGAATTGAACTCCGCGTCAAACATCACAAGCCATTAAAGAGAAACTGTGACCAAGAATTGAACTTCATCCCAATCAGTAGCTGATACCCACTTTTACATGAGAAATCTACTGTATTCCTTTTCACAAACAGATCATCAGGGGGCTCTGTATGGCTAATATTGTGGTGAAACCCCTCCCACAGGAAACTGTGAGGACCATGGTCCTGGCAGTTTCCTGTCTGTGAACCTCATTGCATTGTGGGAAATAGCTGTTTACAGCTGTTTCCAACTGCCAAAAAAGCAAGCACCAGCTACTTCCAGTGACATCACCTACCAGCAGTAAAAATGTCACCTTGTGATAAATGTCAGAATGTAAATCATGAGCGTAAAGCTTTTACAATGGGCAAACACTGACCAAATCATTTATACATAATTACTGTAAAAATGAAGCACTTTTTATTACATTATTTTCACTGGAGTTCCTCTTTAAGATCAAACTATCTTATCCAATGAGCACATAGTGTATACACTGGGCTGTTTCCACCCACCTGACCTGAAAAACACAGTGACACAACACCAATGGCGATTTTAGAAAACATAATCATGTAATTTTAGAATACTGAAGAAGTGAGACCAACTTCTAGAGAAATTTGTAGGGATAGAGTCACCCAGAGTATTAAATAATAGTTTTCTATGGGCATAAAAATCATAAAATTAAAAAAAAGAGGTTTAGCTATGACTAAGGACCCAGGAGGGTCAGAAACGTGTCAGCTCTTGCGCTGTCATTTTAATGATGATCGAATAAAGATATGGATTTTAATACGATGAAGGAGTGCGGACAACTTTGCTTCATATGGTCGTTAGGACTAGGAGTGGTGTTTCTGTCTCCTGCACCCTTCTACACACAGCACAGTAATATGAGCTGTAGCAGCTTCTTTTTCTTTTTTCACTAAAAAAGAGAGGCGTTCTCTTACCTCTATAGAAAATAGGATACCAGTTCTACTGGAAAAAAATGTATTCAAAACACAGACAACGCGTTTAATGCACAGTGCGCATAGAGTATGGGTGCCTCAAATTCTAAAGAGACAGAGGAACACCAACTGTTGCAGAAGGAGATACTTCATATTGAGTGCGTGTTTCGTGTAAGGGTGCAATTGACAGACGTGATTGTGTTTCCTGACATGTAAAAAAAGCCGTGGGAAGCTTTTTAAATGGGAGAATACAAAGCAAATTGCATAGCACCACATTTGCTACATGATTTTCTATATGACCTAAGCTAATTTCACACACAAGCAAACTACTATGTTAATCAAAATTCATGTAGCTTGGTGCAGCATTTGAAAGCTTTCTTTGCAAGCTTACAAATGCTGCACCAGTTTAGCCTGCTGCTTTGGTGCCCCTGCTCCTCTGGTGCCCTAGGCCATGGCCTAGGTGGCCTTGGCCTAAATCCAGCCCTGACATTATGGGGGAGAGAGGGGGTAACCACTGAAAAGGCAGGAAAACCTTTGGTCACTTTCTGCACTTTCAAAACATCCCCTGGGCAGAGGGTGTGTTTGAATAAAAAAGAGAAGGGTACTGGACTTTTGGAAGCCTTTTAGTATAATTAAATTTGGGAGTTTTTCCAAACTCTATTTTCATAGCTATAGCAAAGTGCATAATTTCAAATCAGAAAGCAGTGAGTCAAAAAGCAAAACACCTTGCTAACTGTAGGATAATTATGCTTTTTTAAATTGTGGGCACTAAACTTTCTGTTTTGGCAAGGAACAGCTACTAGTCACAGTTATTACCAGCATACAACAGTTGGTAATATCACACAAAACACTCCAACCACCTTGAATTGCAGAATGTCCCCGATGACATCTGGTGTGCATGCTTCTATACATGTATTATGGTCTGCTGACACACTGTTGACCCTGGCACCAGAAGTAGACATGGGCTTCCCCAAAGCATGGAATCTCAGTGGCTATGGGTCTACACCTGAGTACCCTGCAAGTGATGATGGTCTCCTACCCCTAGTGAGCTACAAACTATTTTGCTGCCTAATAGCCACTAGGTAGTGGCTTCTGGTATTTCAGAATCAGAATCATTTATTTCACCAATTACAAACAGGGGTTTGTATCTGGAATAGGTTTTGGCTCATACAGGTTCTGGAAGTATGCGGGAGATAATGTCTGAAAGCCAAGAGTCAAGGCTGCCATACTACGGCACCACCAGTCGCACTTGGTTATCATCTGTCATCCCTAAGGGGGAAGGGGGAAGGGGGGCAGAGGGAGGTGAGAATTCAGCAGTGAAGAGCCAGTTCTTCATGAAAGAAACCTGTGGTGATGGTTGATGCTGCTGAGGATCCTGATTGCTGGCATCTGGTATCTGGCAGTGCTGGCCAAGGTGTTGCATTCAGCAGGGCTGGTCAAGATAATCTGGCTTTCAAAGAAACGTTCAGCCTTGGCGGCCCTTACTTCCGGTTTAGTGGCTGACATCATGAGGGGCTGAACCAGAGGTGTCCCAACTGTGGTGGAGCAGCAGCAGCTAATGGATGGAGCCGGCATCCAGCGAGGCCAAAGGTTTCCTGATCAGCGTGGTTTCTTCCTACCTCAGTGGAGCTCTGAGCTCCTGGGTAGCAGTGGTGGACTTCACAAGGCCTGTACCAGCACAGACAATGGACCCAGGAAGCGACTAGGTGGAAAAAACTCAAGGTCCCAAACTCCCCACAGCCCACACCAATGTCCCAGGCTACACCAGACCACACTACACACCTCTAGAGGGGGGAACTAGGTGAACTGATAGGGAAAAGGGAGGAAGAAAAAACAAGGAAAAGACAGAATCCTGTGGCTATGGCTACCAATGAAAGGGATACTGTAGGGGGGTCAGGGGAAAATGAGTTGAACTTACCCGGGGCTTCTAACGGTCCCCCGCAGACATCCTGTGTTGGCGCAGCCACTCACCGATGCTCCGGCCCCGCCTCCGGGTTCACTTCTGGAATTTCAGACTTTAAAGTCTGAAAACCACTGCGCCTGCGTTGCCGTGTCCTCGATCCCGCTGATGTCATCAAGAGCGCACAGCGCAGGCCCAGTATGGTCTGTGTCTGCGCAGTACACTCCTGGTGACATCAGCGGGGGCGAGGACACGGCAACGCAGGCGCAGTGGTTTTCTGACTTTAAAGTCAGAAATTCCAGAAGTGAACTGGAGGCGGGGCCGGAGCATTGGGGAGTGGCTGCGCCAACACAGGATGTCTGCGGGGGACCGTTAGAAGCCCCGGGTAAGTTCAGCTCATTTTCCCCCGACCTCCCTACAGTATCCCTTTAAGTCATCATCTTCCTGAACTGCAGTTATTTGCCTACAACATCATAACGTACTCCACCAATTCTGAATCATATGGAGACCTATTTGCTGTATAAATGTTTGCATCCTTAATTCAGAAAGATCACTGCATCCTATTTATCAAAACGCTAGTACCCTATAGCATGTTTTGACCTGTAAGCCTAACATCATAGTCTTTTAGGTGGCAAAATGCATTGAGGTGAAGTAAATTAAAGTATTCTTTTATATATATATATATATATATATATCTATACACACATATCTAGTGATGCTCATCCGAGCTAGGATATCCGAGATCCTCGGATATCCTAGCTCTTTTTTCCTCACAATCCTTCAGGGCAAAGGTGAGACGTAGCTCCTCCCAGGAACAGGAACAGACAGCACTTCCCCTATAAAAAAAGTCACATGGTTAGTCCACCCTCAGTGCTGTTTGTTCCTGTGTCCAGGCAGGTCGGCATCTCCCCTTTGGGTGAAGCCTGTGTGCTGGGCTGCAGGTGGATCTCTCTGGGTGGCTGAGACTGTGGTACTGAGGCAGTCTGGCCATGCGCCCCAGGCTGGAGCTTTCCTGGGGTTTGCCTACCTTTCTCTCCCGCTTCCAGGGAGAGCAAGAGTGGAAGGCGTGGGTTCCCCTTGGCGGCCTTGCGGCGGAGTGAGCAGGACGGAGGTAAGCCGGCGGCCATGTGCAGCGTGGAGCGCATTGCGGCCATTAGGATGCGTACTTTCCGGCGGGTATGCCGAAGGTAGCAATTTGTAGTGCCGGCTCATTACTCTCTCTGCAGCTTCCGGTCCGCCACTCATCCATTCGCGGCAGACCAGATATGTTTAAAGGGGAAGCTGCACGGGCCTGTAGCACTGTTGCTCAGAGAGAGTTTGTCCTGCGCTGGATGTGTCAGCTGGAAGCATGTCAGACGCTGAGAGGATTGAGAGCAACCAGGCCGCCCAAAAGGTGAGATAATGGTTTCTCTTTCTGGGCTGATTGTGCTATAGCTATGAGCAGAGTTACATGCCTTGTTGTTTTGTTATTTATGCCAATACTAAGGCTTCTGCTAAATCTGCTGCTGCTGCTGCTGCTGCAGATAAGCATAGGCATCCTCCTAATGATAAAACATGCCCTTTGTGCAATTTTATGTTGCCCTATGCAAAAACTCTGTCAGTTGTGCATACAGAGGGTTGTAGGGGAGGAGCCGGGTCACTCTGTTCAGGATACATTGAATCCTTTAGAGGGGTGATTAATGCTTCATTGCAATCAATTAAGTCCTCATTATTGAATGCTAATCCATGCACATCTCAGGTTGCTGTATCTGGAGTATCTGTGACTGAAGTTGATATTAGTCAGGCTGAGTTTGCAGCTAGTTTTGAGGATTCAGACGCTAGAGAAATAGAATCTGAATCTGTTTCAAAGTTTAAATTCTGTATTGAGGATGTGGTAGCTGTTTTGTCTATTCATAATCAATTATACAAAGCTGAAGAATCCACTTGATTAAAAGGTGGATGTTTATTTGAAAAGGTGTGGGAGGCTAGTGCGGCTATGTTTAGGCCGGCTTTTACCTCTACATGTGTGGCCACAACTTTGGAGCTGTGGATTAATCAGCTCAAAGCCAACATACTGGCTGGTGCACCTGTTTAGCAATTGTTGAGTTCTATTGCTATTCTCATTTAAACTGCTGCATATTTAGCAGATGCTTCTGCTGAAGCAATTAGGTTTACAGCCAGGTCCATTGCTCTAATGTTTCTCTTAGAGCCTTGTGGTTTAAAATATGGGATGGTAATATCTCATCCAAAAACAGGCAGTGTGGTGTCCCTTTTTTAGGTGAATTGTTGTTTTGGTCCAGAGCTGGATTCAGCTTTGGAAAGAACATCGAATAAAAGGAAAGTTTTGCTTAAAGGGACTCCGGGCAGTGCAGACACTATGGAAAGATGCATATCATTTTAAAGCTCTCTTTCTCCTCTTTCCAATGATATATAAATCGCCGCCTTACGCCTTTTAGTTTTCGCTATTTTTGTGAAATCGCAGCTGCGGCAATTTCACGAAAATAGAGAAAACTAAAAGGCGTAGGGCGACGATTTAGGGGTCGTCAGAAAGAGAAGAAAGAGAGCTTTAAAATTATATCCATCTTTCCATAGTTACATTCTATTACACAGGCCGACTTTTTCTGCTGAATGGAGCTGCTGACTTTGAGAAAAAAGTCACCCTGTGTAATACAATATAACTATGGAAAGATGGATATCATTTTAAAGCTCTCTTTCTCCTCTTTCTGACATCCCCTAAATCGTCGCCCTACGCCTTTTAGTTTTCTCTATTTTTGCGATCGAAATCGTGGCCGCGGCAAATTCAATCGCGAAAATAGCGAAAACTAAAAGGCGTAGGGTGGCGGTTTATATATAATTGTAAAGAGGAGAAAGAAAGCTTTAAAATGATATGCATCTTTCCATAGTTTTTGCACTGCTCGGAGTCCCTTTAAGAAACAGAAGACTGTGGTAACAATTTTTTCGTAAGCCAAGGAGTGATCAAAAGGATCCCTCTAAGGATCAAAGTAAAGGAAGGAGGTGGACTTTTGACAAGTCCAGGAAAGGTGGGCAAAAGTGGCAAAAAATCCATTTATTCGCCAGACAATAATGTTTGGTTTCCAAATAGTTTGCCCTTCCTCCACCATCAAGATTAGTGATCTCAAAGGCCCTAAGAGATCCCACTCTGGTTCCAGAGATTTTGAGCATATTGCAGAACATGCTAAGACAGAATCATTATTATTATTATTATTATTATTGATTTATAAAGCGCCAACATATTCCGTGGAGCTGTACAAAGTAATGGAATTCATCCTGTGCCAGTAAAAAGAGAAAAAAAAAAAAAGTTTTTATTCAACTATTTTCTAGTAAAAAAGCAGTCGGGCAAGTTTCGCCTGATTCTGAACCTAATAAACCTGAGTCGGTTTATGAAAATTTTTCGGATGGAATTAGTAAGGGAGTTATTGTTTCCAGAGGCCTTTATGGCATCTCTGGATCTAAGAGATGCATATTGGCATGTCCCGATTCACCAAAAATCACAAAAATTCCTAAGTTTTGCAGTGAGAATAAATGGGATGGTAGAACACAACCAGTTTGTTTGCCTCCTGTTTGAGATCACTTCTGCCCCAAAAATGTTCACAAAAATTCTGGGAGAAGCATTAATTCCGTAAGGGAACAATCGATTTTAACCATTCCGTATTTAGACGACTTGCTTATTCTAGGAAGTTCAGCAGAACAGCTGAAAAGCCATTTGAATCTGGTATCGGAACATCTCCGATCCCTAGGTTGGATCATCAACCTGGAGAAGTTCTCTCTAATTCCAAGTCAGAGAACTGTTTCTTGGCATGTTAGTGGATTCAGTAAAACAGATGATTTTCCTTCCTCCCGAGAAGATTCTGAAGATAAGTTTGGCAGTGAAATCATTACAAGGGGAAGACAGTTTCCCTAAGAACGATTTTGTCGGTGTTTGGGTTAATGTCATCCAGTTCCCTGGGCATTAGCGGTCGTCCACAAACATTAGATTTCAAAGTCAAAATCCCTCAAACTGTGTGTTGTCTCTGCAATGGTGGTTGGAGGAATCCAACCTTGCGAAGGGCAGGCCTTGGAAGGAGCCTGTAGACAACATAATGACTACGGATGTAAGCGCCTGGGGCTGGGGAGCTCATATAGCTCACAGAGCTTTTCAGGGAAAATGGACAAAATCGGAGTCTCAAAGGTTATCCAATTGAAGGGAATTAACAGTAGTAAGGCTGGCTTTATTTCAGGCGCAACCGATACTGTTGCAGTCCAAGGTTCTGATCCAGTCGAACAACGTTACGGCAGTAGCGTTTATCAACAAACAGAGAGGCACGCGATCCCTGTTGTTGCAGGAGGAAGCGGAGGACATCTTGTCTTGGGCAGAAAAGAATGTGTCGTCTCAAGGAAACACTCAATATAGAGGCAGACCAACTGAACAGAAGCAGGATTCTGTCATCAGAATGGTCTCTAAACAAGGAGGTGTTTTCGCAAGACATCATAAAACGATGGGGAACACCGTCAATCGATCTGTTTGCAACAAAGACAATACCCAGATTCAGACTTTTTTCTCTCTCAATACAAGAGATCAAGGCCGGGGGGTGAATGCGTTCATTCAAGAGTAGAACTTTCCACTTCTGTATGCATTTCCTCCTCTCAATTTGATTCCGGTGGTCATCAAATGTAGAGGTTGTCAAAATTGGATGATTTTGATAGCACCTTGGTGACCGAGAAGGAGCTGGTTTTCAGCTTTCAGGAGGTTAGCATCAGAAGACCCTTGGAGACTTCCTTGCAGGCCGGATCTACTGCTACAAGGGAACCTGTGGCATCCGCATCCAGGCAGATTGAATCTGTTAGTCTGGATCTTGAATTAGCCTTACTCAAAAAGTTGGGAGTATCTGAGAAGGCGGCCTCTACATTGGTTACTAGCTGTAAGGAAGTTACTAGGAGGATCTATCTGAAATACTGGAAGACTTTCCATCTTTGGTTATCTGGCTCTAAGTTTGATAGCTTGTCAGTCCCAGCAGTCCTGGTTTCTCCAGGACGGATGGGATAAAAATATTTCTGGGAGTACGCTTAAGGTGCAGATTGCTGCCTTTTCAGGTATCCCCTTGTCTTCCTCTCCGATACTGAGATTTCGGAAGGCTCTATCTAGGAAACTGCCAGTTTACAAGCCATACATTTCTCCTTGGGATTTATCGTTCGTATTAGAGGGGCTGTCCAAAGGTCCTTTTGAGCCGCTAGGGGACAGTTCTTTAAAAATTTCTTACATTAAAGATGGTATTTTTAGTAGCCATCACTACAGCCAGAATGGTTAGTGAGCTACAGGCCTTGTCTATGAAAAGCCCTTATTTTCAGGATAGGTTAGTATTACAGACGGATCCAAAGTTTTGTCCAAAAGTTATGTCTAGGTTTCACAGGTCGCAGGATATTATTTTGCCTACCTTCTGTGTGAATCCAAGTTGTGGAAAAGAGAGGATTTTTCACTCATTAGATGTTAGAAGATGTGTTCTGGAATACTTGAACAGAACTGCAGATGTCCGGAAGACAGATTCTTTCTCTGTTTTATTTCAGGGAAAACTGTAGGTCAGAGAGCTTCTAAATCTACTATAGCTAATTGGATTAGGTTAGCTATTATAGAAGCTTTCAGAGTTATGGGAAGTGAGGCTCCTGCCTCATTTAAAGATTACTTTTCTAGAGCTAGGGCAGCTTCTTGGGCTAATAATGCAGGGACTTCGCCTGAGAAAATATGTAAAGCAGCAACGTGGTCAAGCTTTTCTACGTTCATCTGTCATTACCGAATTGATGCAATGTCTGCACACGACCAGGCGGTTGGTAGAAACATTCTCCAAGCAGTGGTCCCACCCTGAGGTTGTATTACTTGTTAATCGTCTCACCTTTGCCCTGAAGGATTGTGGGGAAAAAGCAGAGTTAGTACTTGCTAACGATGTTTTCAACAATCCTTCAGGGCAACGATCCCACCCGGGTGTTAATTGTCTGTGTCTGATAGTTGCACGGTTATGGGTTAGTGGAATGTTCACCTGTCGGGTACTTGGCTAAACGCACTGAGGGTGGACTAACCATGTGACTTTTTTATAGGGGAAGTGCTGTCTGTTCCTGTTCCTGGGAGGAGCTACGTCTCACCTTTGCCCTGAAGGATTGTTGAAAACATCGTTAGCAGGTACTAACTCTGCTTTTTTACTATTCGAGCTCGAATACCGAGCTCGAATAGTATTAGCTATCCTGGCTGTGCTATCCGAGCGCATTCGGATAGCAATCAGCTATCCGGAGATATCCGAGCTATCCAAGCTCGAATACGGAGCTCGGATAGCGTCATCAGCGGGTGACGTCACCTCGAGTCCTCACAAGCGAACCAGAGGGCTCCCAGTAGTGTTGGGCGAACAGTGTTCACCACTGTTCGGGTTCTGCAGAACATCACCCTGTTCGGGTGATGTTCGAGTTCGGCCGAACACCTGATGGTGTTCGGCCAAACCGTTCGGCCACATGGCCGAACTAAGAGCGCATGGCCAAACGTTCCCCGAACGTTCGGCTAGCGCTGTGATTGGCCGAACGGGTCACGTGGTTCGGACCCGAACGCGCTCTGATTGGCCGAACTGTCATGTGGTTCGGGTAAATAAATACCCAAACCACGTCATATCTCCGCCATTTGTCTGTGGGTTTAGCTTTGGGTAGGCAGGCAGGGTAGTTCGCGCTCCAGCCACGCTAGCCAGGGTCCCCCCAGTCATTGTGTCGCTGCTGGGAATAGTAGTACACCGCTCGCTCAGCCACACTATATAGCATTCTGTTTACTGCCACTCTGTGTACCTCGCTCAGCCACACTATATAGCATTCTGTTTACTGCCACTCTGTGTCTGCTGGGAATAGTAGTACACCGCTCGCTCAGCCACACTATATAGCATTCTGTTTACTGCCACTCTGTGTACCTCGCTCAGCCACACTATATAGCATTCTGTTTACTGCCACTCTGTGTCTGCTGGGAATAGTAGTACACCGCTCGCTCAGCCACACTATATAGCATTGTGTTTACTGCCACTGTGTGTACCTCGCTCAGCCACACTATATAGCATTCTGTTTACTGCCACTCTGTGTCTGCTGGGAATAGTAGTACACCGCTCGCTCAGCCACACTATATAGCATTGTGTTTACTGCCACTCTGTGTCTGCTGGGAATAGTAGTACACCGCTCGCTCAGCCACACTATATAGCATTGTGTTTACTGCCACTCTGTGTACCTCGCTCAGCCACATTATATAGCATTGTGTTTACTGCCACTTTGTGTCTGCTGGGAATAGTAGTACACCGCTCGCTCAGCAACACTATATAGCATTGTGTTTACTGCCACTCTGTGTACCTCGCTCAGCCACACTATATAGCATTCTGTTTACTGCCACTCTGTGTCTGCGGGGAATAGTAGTACACCACTCGCTCAGCCACACTATATAGCATTGTGTTTACTGCCACTCTGTGTACCTCGCTCAGCCACACTATATAGCATTGTGTTTACTGCCACTCTGTGTCTGCTGGGAATAGTAGTACACCGCTCGCTCAGCCACACTATATAGCATTGTGTTTACTGCCACTCTGTGTACCTCGCTCAGCCACACTATATAGCATTCTGTTTACTGCCACTCTGTGTCTGCTGGGAATAGTAGTACACCACTCGCTCAGCCACACTATATAGCATTGTGTTTACTGCCACTCTGTGTACCTCGCTCAGCCACACTATATAGCATTGTGTTTACTGCCACTCTGTGTCTGCTGGGAATAGTAGTACACCGCTCGCTCAGCCACACTATATAGCATTGTGTTTACTGCCACTCTGTGTACCTTGCTCAGCCACACTATATAGCATTGTGTTTACTGCCACTCTGTGTCTGCTGGGAACAGTAGTACACCGCTCGCTCAGCCACACTATATAGCATTGTGTTTACTGCCACTCTGTGTCTGCTGGGAACAGTAGAACACCGCTCACTCAGCCACACTATATAGCATTGTGTTTACTGCCACTCTGTGTACACCGCTCACCCAGCACACTATATAGCATTGTGTTTACTGCCACTCTGTGTCTGCTGGGAACAGTAGTACACCGCTCGCTCAGCCACACTATATAGCATTGTGTTTACTGCCACTCTGTGTACACCGCTCACCCAGCACACTATATAGCATTGTGTTTACTGCCACTCTGTGTACACCGCTCACCCAGCACACTATATAGCATTGTGTTTACTGCCACTCTGTGTCTGCTGGGAACAGTAGTACACTGCCGATCACTCAGTCACCCCATTACTATATAGCATTGCTGGGATCTGTAGTACTCTGCTCACCCACCCATACCATTGTACTGCCAGTCACTGTGTATATTGCTGGGATCTGTAGTACTTCACTCACCGTCAACCACTATATAGCATTGTGTACTCTGCCAGTCAGTGTGTATATTGCTGGGATCAGTAATACTCCACTCAACGTCAACCACTATATGAGCTCGCCATGAGTTCCTCAGAGACCGCCGCTGTGAGCAGCACTCCCAACAACAGCAACAGCCAACGCCCCACGCAAGCTATAACATCCACCCCAGCAGCCAGTGGTCAGCAGCAGCCCTCCCCGGAGGAGAACGTTGTGTCCATCGGTCCGGCGCCAGAGCGATTATTGAGGGCTGCCATTGAGGAGATGATGGGGCCTGATGTGGAGGAGGAGGTCGGGCTCAGGCCAGCATCCCAAGTTAATGTTGAGGACGATAAGGGGTTTGTGTCTGGGGATGTTGGGGTGGCAGAGGTGGTGGGTGGGTCAGACTCAGGAGAAGAGTTGTATGATGAGGATGATGATCGGGACCATCTGTATGTGCCTCAGAGTCCGACTCCGGAAAACATGTTGTATCGTGTGTTTAGGTACTAAAATCTGCGTTCCCAGTACTGCCCGGGTCCACGGATCCATATAATTTTTTGGGCAGCACTATCAAACTGTGGTACTATGTGTGAGTTGCCATGGTCCTTCTGTGCTGTCACACTCACCGTCTGTCTGCAGATGGATTGTTCAACACAGCTACGCCATCTGACATGTAGTCCTTGACCATCTTCTCCAGGCGATTGGTGTTGGAGGACGTGGAACTGCCCGAAAATGTTCCCACTCCAAGGACACTGCCAATACCATTCCCTTTTGGGCACTAGCAGCAGCTTGTGTTCTTTGCTGCCCTCCTGGTCCTCCTGGGTTTGCTGAAGTCAGTCTGTCGGCGTACAACTGGCTAGAGAAGGAGGAGGATGTCAATCTCCTCTCTAAAGTCTCCATCCTCAAGGGCCTGCTGGAATTGTTCCATTTTTGACCTGTCTGACACTTTCTTCAATCAGTTTTGTAACATTGTGTTTGTATAAACTGGGTATAAACCCAGTAATTGGTGTTGTCCAGAATAATGAATAATAATGAATAGTGAATAATGCGCGGGCCGCGTTCAATGCAGTTTAGCATGAATTGAGCCATGTGTGCCAGAGAATCCTGCCAGACTCCTCTGTCTTCATGTTCTTGTGAGCGTTGTGATTGTTGTGATGCACCATATTCGTCACCAGCATCACTTTCTTCCTCTTCTGCTGTCCATTCCCGCTAAATTGTGGAAGTCCAACGTGCACCGCTCTGTCCCTCGGCAGTGGGGGCATCCAATTCCTGCTCCAACTCCAGCTGTTCCTCGTCCTGTTCTTTGTCATAGCTGGGACCAGCGTTTCCTGAGGCAGGTTGCCTGATGTTGGTATCATCACGCTGATCGTTTTCATCTTCAGATTCCCCCCACTTGCATCATGCCAGCGGTTTCCATCTTCAACATTGATTTCTTCAGTAAACACAGCAGTGGTATTGTAATGCTGACTGTAGAGTTGTCACTGCTCAGTCACAAGCAACGTGGATTGCTCAAAATTTTGGAGGACTTGGCAGAGATCCAACATGGTGGCCCAATCAGATCCACAGAAGCTTGGTAGCTAGCTGCTGGAATGCGCCTCGGCACTGCGCAAAAGCGTGCTAGCATGTGCAGCGTAGAATTCCAGCGCGTAGGGAGGGACATCACCCAGCGAGCGATGGTGCGCTAGATTGAATCGCTCCTGCATCTCTTGGTGAGTCCTTCAGAGGCGGTACTGGACTTTAAAAAATGTTTTTTTTTTCCTTCAACAGAAGATCTGCCACGTTGGAGTGAGGAGGACGCCGCCGACCCCGACACCAAGCTGAACCCCGGCGAACTCCAAGCAGAGGATCTTCAGGAACCCTCAAGGCTTTGAGCAAGCTGAGGAGGATCAGCAGTCCCGACGAGACCTCTTCTCATACGTGACTGTGTGCAGTGGAGTAGAGCTCCCCAGAACAACCTCTCACTTGTCACTTTGTCACTGGTCACTTTGTCACTTTGTCACTTTGTCATTTTGTCACGTTGTCACTTTGTCACTTGTCACTTTGTCACTTGTCACTTGTCACTTTGTCACTTGTCACTTGTCACTTTGTCACTTGTCACTTTGTCATTTGTCACTTTGTCATTTTGTCACTTTGTCAGTCACTTTGTCACTTTGTCACTGGTCACTTTGTCACTTTTCACTTTGTCACTTGGTCACTTGTCACTTGGTCACTTGGTCACTTGTCCAGATAATCTCGGTACACCTCCTGCGATTCAAATTCCTGCACACATTGCTCTGGGATTTGGGTGTGATGAATGATGCATCTAACTGGCCACCGGAGGCAATTAAGGCCTTCAAAACATTGAAAGCAGCTTTCTGTTCCGCCCCCATTTTGCGTCATGTTGAGTTGTTGACGTCATGTTCATCCTCGGCCTTGCCTTGCATTTCAGTGCGAGGTGCATTTTCCACAGAAAAAGGTTGTGAATCCGGGCACAACATTTGTGGCTGTTCCATTGACCTTTCACAGGTAGAAGATTGTGGGGGTGGGAATAGCTCCTCCGAATAGCCCATTGTGTCCTGAAAACTACTCATTGCATTTCTTTGCGCACACATTTTTTTGTCCTCATGCAAGGCCTGAGTTGCGCCTGAAAGCGTGGCCTTCTCCTACTGCGCCTCCTCCTGTTCCATCACGTCTGCTGCTGCTGGGTTAGCGTTGCCGTCCGGTCCCTGTTTATTGAACCTCTTATCTTTATTACATTTATGACTGCATGGCGGTACAAAGCATGCTATCCGCACGCTTCTTGTCCTCATGCAAGGCCTGGGTTGTTGTGTCTCAAAGCGTGGCCTTCTCCTCCTGCGCCTCCTCCTGTTCCATCACGTGTGCTGCTGCTGCTGCTGGGTTAGCGTTGCCGGTCCATGTTTATGGAACCTCTCATCTTTATTACATTTATGACTGCATGGCGGTACAAAGCATGCTATTCGCACGCTTCTTGTCCTCATGCAAGGCCTGGGTTGTTGTGTCTCAAAGCGTGGCCTTCTCCTCCTGCGCCTCCTCCTGTTCTATCACGTGTGCTGCTGCTGCTGCTGGGTTAGCGTTGCCGGTCCCTGTTTATGGAACCTCTCATCTTTATTACATTTATGACTGCATGGCGGTACAAAGCATGCTATCCGCACGCTTCTTGTCCTCATGCAAGGCCTGGGTTGTTGTGTCTCAAAAAGCGTGGCCTTCTCCTCCTGCGCCTCCTCCTGTTCCATCACGTGTGCTGCTGCTGGTGCTGGGTTAACGTTACCGGTCCCTGTTTATGGAACCTCTCATCTTTATTACATTTATGACTGCATGGCGGTAAAAAGCATGCTATCCGCACGCTTCTTGTCCTCATGCAAGGCCTGTGTTGTTGTGTCTCAAAAAGCGTGGCCTTCTCCTCCTGCGCCTCCTCCTTCTGTTCCATCACGTGTGCTGCTGCTGGTGCTGGGTTAGCGTTACCGGTCCCTTTTCCTGGAACCTCTTCTCTGTATTACATTTATGACTGCATGGCGACAAAAAGCATGTTACCTGTGCAAAGAAACATGACATTTTCCACATTTAAAAGACAGTTTTTACTTTGAAACTTTACAATCAATTTTCTCAAAAACTATAAGCTCTTTTTCAAATATTTTTTTTTCCTCTTGTACCCACTCCCAAGGTGCA
The DNA here is from genome assembly GCF_040937935.1 of Hyperolius riggenbachi. Classification (NCBI taxonomy): domain Eukaryota; kingdom Metazoa; phylum Chordata; class Amphibia; order Anura; family Hyperoliidae; genus Hyperolius; species Hyperolius riggenbachi. Next base: position 150,099,263 of record NC_090651.1, on the reverse strand, counting down.
CATACCCATACACAAATTTGGGGTATGTAGCATGTAAGGAAGCTTTACAAAGCACGAAAGTTTGGGTCCCCATTGACTTCCATTATGTTCGGAGTTCGGCGCGAACACCCGAACATCGCGGCGATGTTCGGCGAACGTTCGCGAACCCGAACATCTAGGTGTTCGCCCAACACTAGCTCCCAGCCCTCTGACTGCAGCCAATCACAGAGGGGGAGCCTGGCCAAGCCCCCCTCTATAAATAGCGGGCGCCATGTTTCCCCACTCGTCCTGCTTGTGACTTACTGACTGACTGTACTGAGAGACTGCTCCTGTGCTTTTTGTCTGTGCAAGTAGTGCATGTATTGTTCAATACACCAAGCGTTTTTACACTCCAACACTTGATATTCACCTGTATTGCTTTGTATTGTAGATAGATTGTATTTTAGGCAGTTTAGTTTGTGTGATTAGGGACTAGGGAGGGAGACTGTCACTGGTGCTGCTGCAGCTGCAGCAGCTAGGCCCTGTGCCTAGGCAAGGCAGCCTGCCCTGCTCTGTGCTCTAGTCTCTAGTTACCTGTGCTCTCACCTGTCCTGTCCTACTCTACTGTACTACTTCTGTGTTAGATAGATTATTGTACTATTTTGTAGTTAGCAAGGCCCAGCTTTACTGCTATACCTGTCCTGTATCTGCTCTCTGTAATCTAGTCACACCTGTTCTATTGTTTAGCTAGATTCTTCTATTGTTTAGTTAGTAGTACTGTAGTGTACTCTAGTCTGTGTATAGGGACCGTCCGTCACCGCGTTACCTAGGCTTTTTGTGTGCGCAGTGCACGTCTGCGCTGTCCGCACCCTCTCGTTAGTGCGACACCCGTCCTATTGTTTATATTACTTGTATTGTGTATTCGCTGAATTGTACTATACTGTAGTCTGTGTATAGGGACACCGTTAGTCAGCATCAGCTAGGGTCTTTGTGTGCGCACTGCGCACTCTCTCGTTAGCGCTACACCGATCTCTGCTGTAGAGTACACCTGTCCGTCACCTCACACACCCACCACCACCAGTCCCACCCCATTAAAGTACCCCACTTGTCCCACCCGCCTTTACATACATGAGCATGAGGAGTTCATGAAGTTGAAGGAAGTTGGCAGTGGCAGACCCGCCACCACTGCTAAGCCATCGGCAGCAGCCACCCGCCCTCCTCCACCTCCTCCAGCATCACCAGCAGGAGTGCGTCAGAAACGCACTGCTCCTCCTCCCTCTGCAACTCCTGCCGCTGACACTGAGGCCTGTTCTGGCAGCCAGTCCTCAGTGGCCTCCTCTGCTCCCTCCAGTGATTCCCGTGCCAGGAAAAAGGCGTCGCCAGTCCCTGCTCAGCGACACCTTCCAGGGGGTGATCAGGTTTCTGCCTCCCAGCAGCCGTCACGTGCGTCAGCTGAATGGCTTGCTGGGACGGGCCATGTGCTCCCAACTCCTGCCTTATTCCCTTGTGCAGGAGGGGAGCGACATGCGTGCGCTCCTGATGTGTGCAGCCCCCGATTGGCCAATCCCCAGCCGACATTTTTTTGCACGCACGGCCATCCCTGCACGTCACCGCTCTGTGATGGCCAATGTCGGGAGAGGGCTGGATCACGCGGTGGGTCAACGGGTCCACGTCACCATGGACTCGTGGAGCAGCCGGTTTGGGACAGGCCGCTATCTGTCCTTCACCGCGCATTGGGTCAGCTTGGTGGAGGGGGGTGAGGAGGGGGGAGCAGCATCGGGCACTGTCAGAGCAGCAGCAGCAGCAACAACGCAGTGGGTGGTGCCACCATGCAGGGTCAGCGGAATTGCAGCAGGTTCCTCTGATCCGCTTCCATCCTCCGGCACACCAGCCCAAACCCCCCACCTCAGCAGCAGCGTGAAGCCCCGCCACTGCCAAATGCTGCTGGAATTGGTCAGCCTGGGGAAGACCAAACTGACAGTGAACCATGTCCTGACCAAACTCCGAGAGCAGGAGAGGAATTGGTTGACCCCCAGAGGCCTCAGAGTTGGAGAGGTGGTGTCCGACAATGGGGCAAACCTGGTTGCTGCAATCAACAGGGGAGACCTGACCCACATCCCCTGCCTGGCACACGTCCTGAACCTGGTAGTCCAAAAGTTCCTGCGGACCTACCAGGGGATGGACCGACTCCTTGAGGTGGCAAGGAAGGTTGTGTGTCATTTCCGGCACTCAGCTGCAGCCGTAGCGAGCCTGGAAGAGGTGCAGAAGGAGCTGCACCTGCCACAGCACCGGCTCATGATCGTTGTTCCAACTCGCTGGAACTCCACCCTGGCGATGTTGGAGCGTCTGGTTGAACAGAGGCAGGCTGTCAGCCAGTACATTGCACGAGCAACAGTTGCCACCATCACTGCAACTGGGCGTGCCGCCACCAACCTCCCGTCCATCATCTCCACGGAGGACTGGGGGCACATGCAGCAGGTGTGCTCAGTGCTGGCACCCTTCCTGCAGGCCACCAACATGGTAAGCAGGGACCATGCAATGGTGTGCGAGTGGGTCCCCATGGTGTGTGTGCTGGACAGGGCCCTGTATGCACTGCTGGAAGAGGGAGCGGCAGCCTTGGACCAGCAGGAGCTGCAGGCAGCTTCACAGGACACTTCTGAGGAGGAGGGCTTGGAGTTGGTGGAGGTCCCTGACCTTGCTGCTGATGAGGGGGAGCAGCAGAGCGCAGCTGGACTGGTGCGGGATGGAGAGAGGATGAGGTGGAGGGGGCAGAGGATGAGGAGGACAGCACTGTCGGCTCTGGGGCTGCCGATGATGTGCCAGCAGACATGGCCAGACTCTTCCCAATGGCAGCGCACATGCTGAGGTGCCTGCGCAAGGACCCAAGGGTCATCCAGATGAAGCAGAGGGAGGACATCTGGATCTGCATGATGCTGGACCCACGTCTGAAGGGGAAGCTCAGCCAGTTCCTGCCTTTAGGAGGAGACTGTGCGCAACAAATGAGGGATTTGCAGCTGTCCCTTGTTGAGCGCTTGGAGGAAGCCTTCCCTCAGACATCCACCCCCACTGTCCAGCCAGCACAGAGGCAGCAGCAGGTGCCTGCATCCACCAGCAGCAAGCGCACGCGCACCACAGACCTGCTGTCTCTGACCAAAGAGCTCTACATGAGTGTAGAGCTGCCAGGGACTAGAGAGGAGGTGCGTGCAGAAGCATCCTTCTCCAGTCACAGACAGCGCTTGACCCGCATGGTGGCTGACTACATGGGGTCCTTTAGCGGGCTTGACAGCATTGCCCCTGTTCATTCCATGGAGTATTGGGTCAAGCACCTGCCGATCTGGAGTGAGCTTGCGCAGTACGCCCTGGAAGTGCTATCCTGCCCCCCCTTCCAGCGTTCTGTCAGAGCGTTGCTTCAGTGCAGCCGGTGGAGTCGTCACTGAGAAGCGATCTCGTCTGTCTCACAAGTCTGTGGACAGACTGACGGTTCTCAAAATGAACCAGGCTTGGGTGGAAGGCGAATTCCTGGCCCCTGTTGTCGGCGAGAGAGGGACAGGAAGTGGCACACAGCCACACACACATTACACCTGCTGCTGCTGCTGTATTTCTTCCTGCTGTCTGTGTCTCCACTGCCAGGGAACACATTACAAGGTGCTGCTGCCCATGCACCACCAGCTATTTACGCTCACAAATAGCTGCATTATTTTGAAAAAAAAATTAAATTATTTTAGAGGTGTCCGGGTTGAAAACTGTGCTGTCCAAATTGTGTATTGGACACAATGTGGGCTTCACGACCGCTGTCTGGAACCTCATGTTGTTCATTTTGGCCCTGGTACCACCGCTAGGAACCAGGGCCTATTATGTCAGTCACATCACACTGCCTGACACACACTACTCCTCCTCCTGTAGCTGCATTGAGCTTCTGCTGTCTGTGTGCTGCTACCACTGCCAGGGAGAACAGAAGAAGAACTATTTTCTGCTGCCACCCACTCTCCTACCAGCTATTACCACACTACAATAGCTGCAACTACTTCCTCCTCCTGCTGATGTCTGTGTTTTACCACCGCCAGGGTACACAGAAAAAGGCGCTGTGGCTTGCAATGTGCCACTAGTACCTATTATGCCATCAACACAAATATAACTATGGTGTTATTAAAATAAAATATTTCCACAAATGAAGTAAGAAAAAATATTACAAAAGAAAAGAAAACCAAGACACATAATATAATGATAGAGAAGAAGAAGAAGAAGAAGAAGAAGAAGAAGAAGAAGAAGAAGAAGAAGAAGAAGAAGAAGAAGAAGATATAGAAGAAGATATAGAAGAAGAAGAAGAAGAAGACGAAGAAGAAGAAGATATAGAAGAAGAAGATATAGAAGAAGTAAAAGATAATTGAAGAAGATACAAGAAGTAGAAGATGAAGAAGATTTGAGTAGAAGAAGATATAGAAGAAGAAGAAAAAGAAGAAATAGAAGAAGAAGAAGATATAGAAGAAGAAGATGAAGACGACGTAAATGAAGACTTACAACTTACAACCATTTTGGACACACCTTCTCATGCAAACACTTTTCATGAAGTTAATTTACTATTTTTGATACCTTTTTTATAACTACTACATCACCACATACTCACTTGATGTTTTTCTTCATAAAAAATGTGGTTTCATGCATCATTGACCTCCAATACAAGTTTTAAAAGCTATTTAAGGCCAGCTCGAATATTTTACTCGAATACAGACTCGGATAGTGACGTCGGATATCCGAGTTCGAATCGGATATTCGAGTAACTCGAATATCGAACTTCGAGTGAATTCGGATAGTTTACTCTCCGAATTCGACCAAACTCGAATAGGATAATGAGGTATCCGATCAACACTGCACATATCCTTATTTCTTCTATGGTTGATAAATTCTTTATACTTGTAATGTGCTTGGTGGCATTATGTGACCTCTTAGTTTACTCAGAAAAGCTGTTGCTTTCACAAATCTGCTTTTTGCCTCCCTTTTTTTTAACCGAATGTCATATTTATTTCATGTTGAGAAGTTTTTAAGTAAGAATTTTGGAGATTGAGCATTATTGTGAACAGTATGGAAGAATGCTATCTGGAAATCCATGCCAATTGGAATTACTGTACAACAAGAGACCTCCTTCCCTTTGGGTTTAAAACTTTCAAAAACCAGGGAAGAAAATTATTTTAAAAGGGTGTTGTAGGATTTAATGGCATTATCTTGTCACTATAAATATTTGATGCACAGAGAGAAATGAATCTTTGCACTCATAAATTAACAGTGTGGAGGATAAATAATTAAAAAACAAACCACATTTTGATTTTACAAAAGGTGCAGATTTTTAACTATTTCAGGTCTGGACTGACCTGGATACATACCATATTGCTTCTTGGTTAAACTTCTAACAAGCCCCTATATCTATTGTTAGTTTTATTGGACCATCTAATGGTGCCCATACATGGTACAATTTTTTTGTTTTTTCTTTTGATTAGACATTTTAATTTGATTATTCCATTAGGTTGAATATAAAGATTTTTCCAACATATCCGATCGGATTTTTAAAAAACAGGATGATTGGTTGTTTTTCTTGATTGATGGAAAAAAGTTTTTTTTTTTGGCTTTCATTCCATTTGATTGTTTTGGTCAAATAAACAGGAAAATGTAAAGTCTTTATTGTACCGTGTATGGGCACCATTTAAGTTATGCCAAAAATTCAACACTGGCATACATAAGAGCCCTTTTCCATTATATATGCATCCATCTGACTTTTGGAGCGCAAGCAAGTGCCCATCGCAAGGACAGAGCCAGAGTAATGAAAATTGCTGTGTGCCTTTTCTACTAATACAGTTAGATTTTTTGCCAAACACTGTCCCTGCTGATTTTTTTTTTTTTTTGTGACTGAATTTATGTTGGATTTAGGCTGAATTATTGCAAATACCTTCTGTTTTAGGAAGGCAAATTACACTGAGTGTTGCTTTTTAGTTGGAGGGCTTTTTGGTCTGTTTTAGTCCCCGATACTTTCCTAGTGGTTTTGGGTCACCCCAAGCTGCTTGGGTATTCCGTTGACCATTTGCAAAGACACTGCATTAACCCGATGAAGTGGGCAATGGCCCATGAAAGCTGTTGTTTTCAGTGTTAATAAAGAGAATTGAATGTATCACAATTAGTGGTTTACTGCCTTCAGGTAAGCCCTTTTCATTCCTAATTTACCTCCACCCATTTGAGATATCTTCCTTTTGGGGCACCTTTTACCTCCCAGTCATATCCCCACTCCCCAAGTTAACTTGGGGGGCTAGTTGAGTTAGAGTTCATTGGACGTCTAACCCACACATTTTCGAATAAAGGTTTTTGGAACTGCACCAGAAGCCTATTGCAGTAATAGTACAAAGCTTGGTGACACTAAGCAGGGAGAAGGATTGCTTTTCCTTTCACAAACATATACTGTACAGTAGCTGATAAGTTAATCTTAAAAAGTTTTGGTTAAAAGACAAGCTCACTGCAGCATCTCCAGTCATCATGTCCCCATTTCGCCTTCAGTCAGGCAGATAATAAGAAACTCATTAGCAAAACACATTTCATTTCTCAGATGGCACTGGTGTTTTATGTCATTGCTATTTTTCCTTTATCTTTGCATATGATGGTAAACAACATAATCATTTCGACATAAGGGTTTGCACATTTAACAGTTATAATACTAGTTTTATATATACAGAACTGTACTTAAGGTGTAAAAGAACATCTAAAGAGGGACAAAAATATATGAGTGTGAATGGGGACTGCTCCTGCAAAAAAAGGACAGTTGGAAGCTGTAACGTGATCATCAGCATCAATTTTACAATAGTTTTTTTCGGTTTGCTTTCCTTTTGCATTTCTATTTTACTGCTATCTGAGCAGGACCTAACTAACTATTTGTTTATTTGTGTGTGGGTGCTGAGCTCTGTCAGAAGGAGATGGGGAGCAAAGTTTGGAGGGCAGGTCCAAATACTGCATTGGGGCCCAGAGGATTGTAGCTACATAAGTGCTCTAATGACTTTCTGTCCACATTGTATTGAGGATTACATATTTTTAGGAAGAACCAAGTGTCCAAATGTGTTGAGTTATGTAAAAAGGCTACTGTATACCTAAGGGCTGACATTTACATTTTCATTGCTAAGAAAGCTATCTGTGCTTTGCAAAGCCTTAGCAGGAAAATGGTGTGCCATGTGTTTATGAGCAAAGGCAGAGGTCAGAAACTCTACATTTTTTATTACTGACCAGTGGTTATTGTGAAATGTGTTGCTGCTCGTAATTTCCTGTCCTTGTTAGAAAACAGAACAAAACAACGATTAATAAATTTACATACTTACCTAAGGAAAGGTAAGCCTCTGGATCCTTTATCTAGCGTCTTCCCACTCTGTCCTCCATTCCTCCGCCCCTACTTAATACCCTCCTTATCTTCAAGGCCCCGCCTCTTCTGGTCGAGCTGCTTGCATGGCTTATTTTGCAGATGTGGCCGAACTCATGCAAGTGCAGCACAGTCAAGCTGGTACTTGGAGAGGAGCGCAAACCTGATCAGATTACCAACAAGCCCTCTTTGGGGAGTCCGCAAGCAGTAATGGGGGACCAGAGGAAGCCATAGGAAGCCTCCGCAGTGTTCCCCAACCCTGTCCTCAAGGCCCACCAACAGTGAATGTTTTATGGAAATCCACAGAGGTAGTTAATCAGCTCTGCTAAAACACTAATTACCCCACCTGTGCATGTTTGTGGCTTTCTGCAAAACATGCAGTTGGTGGGCCTTGAGGACAGGGTTGGAGAGCTCAGCTCTATAGGATCCAGAAGTTTCCCTCTTCTAAGGTAAATATGGGATATTTGAGTGTATATACCCTTATTAAAGTGGGCCCTCTTTATCCTTTGCCAAGCACATTTTGCTGCTCAGGATTATCTCTGTACCTGCCTTAACCTCCATCTTTTTTTCATTTGTGTAAGCATGTTGGCTTCTTAAAATACGAACTCCGAATTCCAAACCAAGATCCATTATTTGCTGTGACACATAAAGGCCTTGATTCACTAACCGGCACTAAGCTGATTAGTGAGCCTTAATACTGGGTTAGTGAGCCATACTGTGCCTTATCAGAGTTAAGGGGCCTTATTGGTGCCTTATCAAAATTAAGGGGCCTTATTGGTGCCTTATCAGAATTAAGGGGCCTTATCAGAGTTAAGGGGCCTTATTGGTGCCTTAGCAGAGTTAAGGGGCCTTATCAGAGTTAAGGTGCCTTATCAGAGTAGCATAGCGAGCGCCACAAACTTATGCCTGTTAACTGGCAATGACAAGAGCTCCACTCGTCCTACCCTGAGCCCCTGCGGGTCCAGTCACATTAAAGGACATTATCCCCACACTTTGATTTGCCCAATAGGCTGCCTGTCACTTGATATGCACAAACAACCTCAAGAATCGGAATTCCCACTCTGAAATCCTAATTTATGAAATCAAAATGAATCACTGCTTCACTGTTCAGAAACTTTTTAGTGTATCAAATGTGCATGATTAAAAACAATGTTAAAAATAAGGCATGGTCGCATGACATCCATAAGTCTGTATACAGACTAATAATAAATAGGCAAGTCAGTGAGGAATTGTGATTCTTGAGGTTGTTTGTGCATGTCAAGTGACTGTCAGCCTATTGGGCCAATCAAAGTGCGGGGATAATGGCCTTTAAAGTGATTGGACCCGCAGGGGCTCAGGGTAGGATGAGTGGAGCTCTTGTCATTGCCAATTAGCAGGCATATGTTCGTAGCGATCGCTATGCTACTCTGATAAGGCCCCTTAACTCTGCTAAGACCCCTTAACTCTGCTAAGGCACCAATAAGGCCCACTATGTCTCAAGGCTCACTAACCGGCTTAGCGCCAGTTAGTGAATCAAGCTCAAAGTGTGATACCTGAAATAAAACTATAGATTCTAATCACATCATCCATTGGCCTAGTGGGTTCCCAGGAACTGTGGCCTGACACTGTCTACTACTGCAACCCTTCACTGTTTTTGTCATTACAATGGTCAATGTCATTTGATAGATGGCGCATCATCTTCATCCAACATTTTGCACTCTACTACTGCTATATAAATGTGTAAACTCTATTCACTCTTTGCTTCCTGCTGTGCAGCAACCCACACTTGGTTAATGAATATTAGCATCCTTGTTTGCCTTTCAATACTAAGGTGTCTGCTGTTTAATATAGGAAAGGCAAATGACACTGCCGACGCAGCAGTTCTGCTTATTAATGAACATGGTCATCTCTTTGAAAGATCACAGCAGGCATCACATGCGCTTGTTCTGCTTTCTAGGATCAAAGAAGGATGTTCCCATTTTTGCTGCAGGATTGTATAATGCAGCTGTTGACACTTTTTTTCTTGCTTGCTCAGGAAGTTAAAGGCAGGTCCACTCTGTGTAGGATGGCTACAGTAAAAGCATTGCACACTGCTCGTGTTTTGTATCTTCTACTGTATGATGAACCATTTTCCACACTTTGTTTTGGTTATATTACAATGATTAGGGATGCTCATTCGGATTCCTCGGAAATGCAATTTCCGAAATTCCGATCGGAAATTGCATTTCCGCATCGGAATGTGGAAATCGGTAATGCAAGTGCGTTAGGCGGATTTCTGCTGGAAATCGCGGAAATTCTGCCCGAGTTTAACATCGATTTTCTCAAAAACTATAAGGTCTTTTTGAAAACTTTTTTTTGCATCTTGTTCACAAGATTCAGTTTAATAAACCCTGAACATTTGGTTTCTAGGACTTAAGGGGGCTTTGCTATTAACCGTTAAAGTCGGCGGATTTTTACTGTAATGTAAAATGCAGAAAATCTGCTTCTGCCTATTTTCTGCATTTACATTACAGTAAAAATCCGCCGACTTTAACGGTTAATAGCCCCCGTACGTGCTAGAAACACCAAAGTTTTCAAAAAGACCTTATAGTTTTTGAGAAAATCGATGTTAAAGTCGGGCGGAATTTCCGCGATTTCCGGCAGAAATTCCGCATTGGAATGCGGAAATTGGTAGCGGAAAGCAGAATCGGTATTTGGCAATGTGGAATGCAGAATTACCTCGGAATCGGAAATTGGCATTTCCGACCATCCCTAACAATGATCCCATGCTTACCCTCTCTCATAATCATGCTGCACTGCTATCCCAGTAATCATGCCTACTTACTAAGAAAATGTCTACTGTATGCTGCTATCATCCAGAAATAAAGGTCTTTAGTTAAAATGTTGGACAGTCATTTCATACCCCAGGCATCAGGTACATACAGGTTGCCGTGTTTGAACCGGTATAGATCTTAATCATAAAGGACTTTAAAATGAAGCCGAGGTGAAAATAAACTGATGAGATAAACTATTATATTTAACCCCCCCCCCCCCCCTTCTAAAAATGACTTTTTACAGTATCCCAGTATTTTTTTCATATTTACACAAATTACAAAGTAGGTTTAATGTTTTACTGTCTCTTATCAGTTGCAGCCTATTATGTGTCCCAGAGTAAGAAAAAGATCATCAGTTCATGTATTTTACTGCATCTCTCCTTGTCTTCAGAAGTCGTATTCTGCTAGGAAAACTTTTATGGCTGTACTTTGATTATCAGTGTTTACTGTATTCCCGACAAGGTACCGACAAGACAGAGAAGCTGTAACTTCCATACCTAGGAATCAATTGTTTCAGACAGCAAAATAAAACAAGTAAAACAGCCTGGTTATTAATATGCTGTGTACTGTACATACACATGTTTATCTCATCATGTCACATATCGCCTCGGTTACACTTTAATTCCTTGATGATATCAGCAATCAGCATGCTCTGGATATTTTCTTTGTTTTCTGTGGCCTCTAATAGTAAGTATGGCCTGCCCTAGAGTTTCAGGGACCTTACTGGGGAAGAGAGGAACTTTCTATTTCTTATTAAGTCATGCTTCATTACCTTTACATATTTCACCACTGCCATATTTTTACCCATTGTTCACTTCCTTGTTACCCTTTCTGTTTACTCTTTAATGATGCATTTCTTTCTTTCCACTTACCCTCATTATATACCACTGACACCTTTATTCTCTTTGTCACACTGTCTGCAGTAATTTATTTCCTGTGGCTCAACCAACATCTATGCCTCCCTGATTATTTTTGTATTTTTTTCTTACCATGCTGTATTGTGTCATCTGCTCTCCAATGTTCATCAAAACATTGAACGTGCACCACAACCTTGTACTCAACTTCTGAACATGCATGTGGTAGATACTCCTATCTCATTATACAACATTTAAATGATGCCAGGATTGGCTGACAGCTCTGGTTATAAAGAACTGACTTTTCACACGTGGGCCCGTATGCAATTCACTTTTTCTCCTGAGTTTTCTCCTAGATGTTATATTCACACTTTGTCATAAAATCCCTTTTAAGCCACCAGCAAGCAAGAAAATACTCAAAATAATTTTGATAGTACTTACTACTACTTTCTCCCACTTTTTCGATTACAAAATGCTGAAAAGTTATCTCCTAGGAGAAAACTCGAGTGAAAAAGTTAATTGCAAATGGACCATGGTGTAATAGGAACACATTACAAAGTCTTCAGACAAATTCATGTAAACTAGGTAGAAAACACAGTGACATGAATACCCAAGCTCAGTATGGTATTGAAAGAAAGGCCCTCTGTGTTTCTGTACATTCAGGCCCTGTACCATGGACTGCCATAGCCATGGCTATGACCCCTAAGAGTGGAAGCCTAACCTAAGATGCCTAAGATGTTCCTGATACTTCTAGATAAATTAAAGGAACACTATTGATTACAATATTTCTTTCAATTGCGATAGAAATTGTTTGGGAAGTGCTGCTAAGTACTGCTAAGTACTGGTGTATACATTTCACTGGTAACCTCTTTGTTTACTGTTATCAAAATACTTTCACAGTTTACTGATGTCAAAACTGAGGGCAGAATGAACCATGAGGGGAGGGGGAATTCCCCTCACACTTTGGCCCATATGCAATTCAATTTTTTTCCTTAGTTTTCTCCTAGGTGATAACTTTTCATGTTCAATTTAAATTAACTTTTTAGCCCTTTGCAATGGAAAAAGTATCAAAAATAGGTGGAAAAGGTCTGCCAAAATTACTTTGAGTATTTGCTTGCTTGCTGGAGGTGTAAAAGGCATTTTATTTACAAGTTGAAAAAATATCACCTAGGAGAAAACTCAGGTGAAAAAGGGAATTGCATATGGCCCCCTGTGTTTAATCCTATCTCTGAGAGAAAGCTGCTGTGTCCTGTGTCTCTGACTGAAGTGTCTGAAGAGAGCGGAGGAAATGTAATTTGTTATAAACATTTGTAATTGTCTGTGTCACCACAGCTTTTCATTTTTTTTTCTTTCAGAGAAAAATACTCTGTAGTCTGTAAACACTGGCAGTGCATTGAAGCAGACACCCCTTCTGCAATTTATTTGTACCAATATAGCTCAATCCTACACTCAATAAATTAAAGCTTTTGCTTCTAATATTTAATATGAAAAGGAGGAAAATGTTTACACTGCTACTTAGACATTATTTGTACATTGTCCTTTTAGAACCCTTGGGTATTGATAGTGTTCATTTAATTAGGGTGACCATATATTGATCCAAAAAAGAGGACGATAACAACAGCATGTGGGTATGGTCATGGGAGGGACCAAATATACAAGACCTTAGCAGTGTGCTGTCCAACTTCGCGGGCATGAAGGGACATTTTTTCCCCAGACCACATGGTGGAGGGCCGGCCGACCACAAAATGCAATCAGATTCGCAGAAGATTTCCCCACAAAATGCAATGAGATTGGCAACAGATTTCCCCACAAATGGAATCAGATTGGCAGCATATTTCTCTACAAATGCAATGAGATTGGCAGCATATTTCCCCACAAATGGAAACAGATTGGCAGCATATTTCTCTACAAATGCAATGAGATTGGCAGCATATTTCCCCACAAATGGAAACAGATAGGCAGCATATTTCCCAACAAATGCAATGAGATTGGCAGCAGATTTCCCCACAAATGCTATGAGATTGGCAGCAGATTTCCCCACAAATGCTATGAGATTGGCACACAGGGGTGATGGCTGATTTATTTCCCCACAAATGCTATGAGATTGGCAGCACATTTCTCCACAAATGCAATCTTATTGGCAGCCGATTTCCCCACAAATGCAATGAGATTGGCAGCAGATTTCCCCACAAATGCAATGAGATTGGCAGCAGATTTCCCCACAAATGCAATGAGATTGGCAGCAGATTTCCCCACAAATGCAATGAGATTGACAGCAGATTTCCCCACACATGCTATGAGATTGGCAGCAGATTTCCCCACAAATGCTATGAGATTGGCACACAGGGGTGATGGTTGATTGATCCGAGCCGTGATAGGAAGGGAGGAGTAAGGGGGCGGGACAGAGGTCGCAGGTTCACAGGAGTGTGGGAGTGCTGGCGTGTGCAGGCATGACGCTCTGATGCTCTGAGCCGTACCTGTAAGACGTTTCAGAAGGTCTCCCCAGCTGCCACTTGCCGCCCGCTTAGTGCCACCCGCTTGGTGCTCTGCCTTGGTGTTTCGCTCTGTTTGCCGCCTGCTCGTTGCTCACTCGGTGCTCTGTCTTGTTCTGTCTACCTGTCGTTCTGTTGCCGCTTGCTGTTACTTGTTGTTACTTGCTGCCCTGCTTTACTGCTTTACTTTACGTGATCTGCGTGCCTGGGATGCTGTTGGCCGTCGGTTCTGAGTCATGAGCTACTGATCATGAGCTGGATCTTGAGCTGGATTGCGAGCCGTTCAATGAATCAACTGCCCTGAGCCGTCCTGAGTGCCCCGAGTGAGTGAGTCGCTGCACGAGCCACTCTTTCAGTAGTTCCATGAGCCGCGAGCGGCCGAGCCAGAAGAGCCAATGCTTAAAGAGCCGGAACTCCCATCACTAGACTGAGTCTCAGTCTAGTGATAGGAATTACATCTCTTTAAGCATCGGCTCTTCTGGCTTGGCCGCTCGGCTCCCAAAGAGCCGGCTCGTGTTTGGCTCCCAAACGGCTCTCTTCACTACCTACCTGGACATTTCAAAAACCCGCCAGGACGCCCTGGACAGGTCAGAAAAAGTGGACCTGTCCGGGCAAAAGAGGACGCCTGGTCACCCTAATTAAATAGATATAATTAATATGTGGAAGACACCTTCAAATTCTGGATTGGTTCTATTAATAAGACATGAGGAAGTTGATGTAAAAAAATAATTACATTGCAAAGGAAATAAAATAACTAAGATGTTCTTGTGGTCAACATTCAGGCTTTTGGAGATCAACTGGCCACCATAAAACCCAGAATTCAATAAATATTCTCATAATATTAATGTGGTCTTAACAAACCACACATATTTTGTAAATAATAGCATCCTACTTACTGGAGTTTCCCCTCATTATTTGTATATTTTGCATGTCTGTAACTGTTTATCTAATTATTATTACTATTGTAATATATTTAGATAGTGATGGCCTTTTATGCAGTGCTCTATGTAGTGCATTGAACAATTCATGTCACTAACTGTCTCTCAGAGGAGCTCACAATCTAATCGTAGCCAGGGCCGGATTTGTGGGCAGGCCACAGAGGCTGAGGACTAGGGCGGGGCAAGGGCAGGGGCGGAGTTACCGGCAACTATCCGTAGATCAGTTGTTCCGTAATTGCTTCTCTGAATGGAGGTTTTTCTTCCTACTTGCATCTCCCATGCACGCACTGAACTCTCTCCCCTCCCGCCCCTCCCCTTCATTTTGACACTGAAGGGAGTGGCTGAGCAAGTCAGAGGGCACCCGGGAAATTGGAGATGAAGGAGGACAGGGCTGTTCAGACAGACTGGTAATTATACAATGGCGCATCTGCTTCCAGCTTCTGTGCTAGTTTTGCCGAGTTCCTCTTCACACTTTGTGCTAGTGTCAGACTGTCAGTCCGTCCAGACATCCGTGAATGGTATAATCATTTTCAGCAGAACCTTGCCCTGCAAAGTGTCTCCCTCCTGCATACTCGGAATTCCTTAGCAGGCTAGCAAGGATAGCAGATAGCA